>NW_019392811.1:617500-949916 GCF_000648675.2 Cimex lectularius
AGTGAGTCGGAAATATGAAAACGAGAGAGAGAGAGTGAGAGAGAAACAAAATGAAGAGAACTCGAGCAAAAGTCAGTAAACGAGAAAATAAATAGTATTTTCTTATGCTCTATTCTACCCGCAGGTTTTGATACAACCGTTTTCAAACATATAACTATCAGCCAATCCAGGGTAATTCAAAATTTATCCAATCCCTCCAGACATATTGAGATATTTTTGACAGTAACTGATCAAATAACGCGGAGAGCAAAGCTAACCGGTTCAGTGATTCAAAATTTTGATTGAATAGATACAAAAACATTAATAACAAACTAAACAGTTTATCAAACCGTCATTAAACTTGTCTACTCAACTTGCATATAACGATGTGTCAGAAACATAATCTGTATGTCATGACCATGTTTTATATGCTTCTGTGCGTCATCATCAAATGATGTTTATTAATTTCGTTGTTAAAGTAGACTTAATGCCAACAGTCATGACGCAGTGGGTCGGACGTAAACAACGAAATTAAGCCGACCTGTGACAGGCCCGTCAAACTGTTGGTCGTCCGACAGACCACAAACAAATACTTATTCACAATCAATAGTCAATATTGATATTCAGGGTTTTACAACTTCTCTTACCCAGTTCCATCATCTTTATAAAGCTTTTTTTTCACCATAGCCACGGGCTTTTGAATAAGTAAAGGTATCCTCAAATTGCTAAGAAACAGTGACAAATTTATCCTATTTGGCGGTATCCCAAAATCCACACACTGTTAAGAAAAAATCCCCCTTATTTATATATTACTTAATATCATGTTCGGTATTATATACAGCAAGTGTTTTTATTTGGACTGTATTTTATGGGAAAGACAATCGATTTCATAACAGGCTTACGTTTGCTACGACTCAAACATCATTGACCCAATGGTATAAGTGTACAATAACCATTGAACGAATTTATTAACTAAAATATCAATAATGTGATATATTAATATAAAACCTAACAAACCATAATTATTATTATCACAATTTATACTTTCATTGGAATTTATCACCGAATTATTATTAGGGTGAGCATTGAATCTCTGCCTTGTTATCCCACCATTTTATCAACCGGCAACAAAAAACTCGCCATCTGCTGAAAGGAATGAGGTTTCGGTTGGTTTCTGACGCTTTTTGATAACTGTCCTCCTCATTTCTGACAGAATATCAAATTGATAAGATTTTTCATTACGAATATGACCTTTACCTGATAAAAGGCAATTTAGTTTTGAAGATGATCAAAATAAGCAATCAACATTTTCACATATTTTACATTTTATGTTTGTATGTATTTAATTAATGACGTCATTACAGGAAGTTGTAATTTCTGTGCCGTTCTGAGAGAAGAGCTTTCATTAAAGACTGGCGAAAGGTTATGTGATATTGCTTTCGGCGTTTTATTACTTTGATAGTAGTTGGAAAGAATGTAAACGAATTGTAAAAGAGCCATCTTTCACGGCAAAGAGCACAGCTTCGATTTAAAAGGACAAAAATAATAATAAAGATTCTCCAACAGCTAGCAGCAAAGTGGTTTTAAGTCAGCCACATATTTGCTAAAAACAACTGAAATCAAACTAAAAGTAAAGTCATTTCTTTTCTACATGAAAGCTTATCGTCCAACTACACGAACAAGTAAGTTGTGGTCCGAAATTTGTGTTAAAATAGTTAAGGCAATTTTTTTAATGACCTCATTTCCTTGCATATTAGTCAGAGACGACTAATAATGTGATGATTGATTTTTGGTAAAGGGCAATGCTCAGAAACTTCCAGGGGCGACGGTAGGAATCGAACTTACAAACGCGGGGTTACGACTCAGTAGCTTTCTGGACAGACTCGCCAACAATCCATCGGCTACCGGAATTCCCTTTTTAGGACATTATGAAAGTAGAACATTTTCATATCTCCAAGCCACGCCTTTGGTTCTGAAATTTGAAGAAGATAGGTATATTCAGTGAGTGAATTGAAACAATTGAAAGTGCTAGCCTATAAAGGGGCAAGGTTGACGATCTGTTATGAACAGAAAGGAAATATGTACCACAATTGAACTCAACGCTACAATTATAACTCGTCAACATCCAGACAAACTTGACATTTTAAAGATTATCAGAAGAGATCTATAACAACTACCACAGGAAACTACTTTGCATCCAGCAGAATGTAAACTATTCCCTTTTGGTCTGGGGAGGATGAACCCGTTGTTTGGTCACACCAAAATGATCAGAAACGAAAAAACAAGCAAAAGATTATACTGCAGGCTTTTCTCAGAAACAAATTGATGGACTTTACATGGAAAGAATAGTTAACATACAAAAACTACTGGATGTTATCTGCCTATTTCAGCTGTGTTGGTCTATCACATTTCGCCATATTAAGTTTTGAGGCTGGTCAATTTTATGAAGTCTAGTTTATTTTATAAAAAGGCGAGAGCACCTAAGCAGATATTCCTCCCTGATTCTACTGATGGCCGGTTACTCCTTGCCTCTTCACCCTTCTCTGTCTGTCTTTATCTCAATGTTGTCAGGTGTGAACATGAAATTTGGCCGTTACCAATCATTCTATCCGGGATCAGCCTATCCTCGCTATGTTAGCCAGTCAGACGGGTTTCGGCATTTCGCCATCTTCAGTGAGTCTGAATACATCAGAATACTCATTGTTCACATAGGTTCATCACTCCACAGACCACCCAGAGGAATCTTATGAAAAGTACGTTACTAACTAAATTCTAATCCATCGGTCCTAAGTCGAAGAAGGTCGTCATCCTTATACACACGAACTAAAAAAACTTTAAATCAGTATAAACAAATATCCTACAAATATTTTGTCGTGGTGGATTTTCATGCCGCAGGCACAGATAAAATAGGCTAGTCGGTAAATTCGTTGAGTTACATTTGTCCAAGAAATGGATGGCGTGACTGTCGTTTCGTTCATGAAGAATCGTGTGAGGAACGATGATAGCCGAGGTTGTGAGAGGATGATCAACCCCGGGGGTGAGTCGCGTGGTTACCCTTAACCCGTGACCTCACCCAACAGTCAATCAAGCTCACAAGTGTTTCGCCTACCCCAAGCCATTTTATTTTTCTAATAAAATTTCAGAATGTACAACTGAGAGCAGGTGGATATGGGTGTCAGAGCTGGGGTCTTGAATGCTGACTAAGAAGAATTTATTGGACTGATTTATTTCTTCTTAAAACGCAATGTAATCGACGCATTTTCAAAATTACTAATAACTAGAGTGGGGAAAAGAGAGGAACTTTTGGAAAAATGTAACGACCCTCAACAACAAACCTAAGAAACAAACACCTTAACAACTCTAAAAGCCTGATTACATCTCGAGAAGTTAATGTTGTGCATTTAGGGTTGAACAATTGACAACCGTTATTGTGTAATTTCTGTAATCACAATTTAGTGAGCGGAGAGTTTTTGGTGGGCTGAAATGGGGCAGGTGTTATGTGTGGATCTTTTTGTCGACGAGCCTGATGTTGATGCAGCTGGGCCGGAGAGAGAAGGATTCAGCGGGCAGCCATGTCGGCTGTTGAGCGTGTGTAGCTTGCTCCTTTTGGGAATGTGTTATTTGGGATCTGATCGACGAGTAGAGCCACTGTTTATACACAGAGGTTCTGCAAGCTCATTGGCTGCAGCAAGAAAGACGAAACCATTGTTAAAAAAGCGATGACACCTAGTTCACCTCAGGAGTCACCACAACAACCCCGGGATAGGAATAAAGGAGGCGGCCACAAGGCCTTCTGCACCTCGACTGAAAGATCTATTGTGCTCCCCTGTTTGTTTTTATTACTCACTGGTCAACTTCAGGTTGTTAACAACCTCCATAGCCTTTCCAGCTGCTCCTTAGTATAGGATTTCGGTTAGTTTTTCCTGTCCTAGTTGCAAGGACATGCACTTACATACAGATACCTTCACAGAAACATAAAATGTCTTCTATTGTCTTCTCCTCTTTCTGGCAGTCACAGTGTTTCTTCTACCAGTAGTGCAACCAAAATCCTGGTTCGGTTATGGTTGCCTTCCAGTATTTCCTTTTAAGTTTTGAGGATGGACCTTGTATGAATCTCTTTGCCTGACCTCCAGGATAACATTCGCTCCACTTATCTTTGCAGATGTGCCAGAAATCGTTGCTGCTTAGCTAAGATGTACAAACCCACACAATGTATTCGCCTTTGCTCCTTCAGAAAATGATCCTTCCATCACTGCCTCTCTTGATCGAAAGGAGTGTTGTTTCTACTTATTCATAGATGTGAAGCCTTCGATCCACTTAGTGAATGTGAAGTACCATTATGGTACTTGGATTGCTTTTGATCCTAAAACCCTACCTAACAGACAGATACTTTCAAATCATCTGTGGCCCCCTTTCGATCTGCCGGCTATCGTACAGATCCTAGGGAAGTATCTTAGGACCAATATTCTACACATTATACACCGCAGACATTCCTAACCTTTCTGAAAACATCTGTACCCCCTGTACGGATGATACCACCATTTGCTCTCATAAAGATCTTGCCATCTCAACCAAAAACCTGCAAACATATGCCACATGTAAAGTGATGGGGTGTTGGTGATTACAGAACCAAGAAATCTACCCCGACGACTGAACCGTCATCATTGGCCTCGCGACCTCCTCAGTGATAGTAAAACGTAATTAACGCTAATACATAAGAGTGACTAGTAAATAAACAGAGAATAAAGGTAAACAAAAATTGATTATTGAAGCAGCTTGGTCAATGTTTTTATAAATGATAAAAAATATAATTATAAAAATATATGTTTCACTCTTATCATAAAAATATTATATATTAAATTGTATAAGTTGATTTTTTAAAGCTAAAACCTTGTAGTGCTTGGTGAATGATCATCTAAATTTACTTTTGTTTCTTTTCTTATTCAGTTTTTCCTAACTACGTCTTCTCTACATACTGCGTTTGTGTATTGACTTAGCGCCATTCAAGCACGACTTGGGCGAAGTCCGCCATTAATTAGGTTAATGGATGTTCATCGCAGTTTGCCTAATGAACGGTTCGAACGATATCTTTGGACCTTGAAAGCAGATCATCCACATCATAAGACTGTCTCTTGAATTTCCACAGTTGAACAAGTACCGGGTTTCTAGACGTCCGGCTCGAAATTCCGTAAATAGAAGCATTCGCTGTCTCGTTATCTCTCGAGTGGTATACCGTTGATTACTTTCGATTAAAGGCCGTTTTTCCTTCGCCTTCTTCAGAAAAACAAGTTGCAACTTTACTTCACCAACGTCCTCGCTCTATTAAGAATGCATTTTTTATTCTGAATTGGATTAAGGTTATAGCAAAGGTTTCCCACTTGATAAAATGTTTGATTTATTGACAGCTTGCTTTTTTTAATAATTAATAACTAATACATTTAAAAAAACTTTTTCTTTTCCATCCACCTCCCGGCCGTATCTAAGGGAGACCTCATACCAGCGGCCCATGGCCACTAAATTAATTTCTGTTTTGCAAATTAGGGGATACTTAATGGATTAATGGCTATACAGGATGGTCAAACATAAACTAAAAAAATTGGGTTATAGTATATCTTAAATAGGTAAAATGCAACCAACAGAACTGTTCTATTTCAATCCGGTCTGAAGTTAAGAATTTTCTGGCCTGACATTTTTGGCAGTTTTTGTGATATTTGGCACCCCTAAAAATATCTTCATTCCTTTTTCAAATACTGCAGCATGAACAATGCTGTTTAAAAATTTTCGAAATCGCACATTTCACTCCTCTTCGGTATGCGTTAAACTGATACATTTGAATCTCGTTTTTTAACATTCCAGGTTGATTTTACCGTTAAAAAGTTTACGTTTTTTGGAACTTAAGTACCCTATAAGAAAGCTTATTAAATGAAAAGATTTTTATGATGTTTGTCACCCCTAACAATTATGTTTGTTGATAAACAATTATTTTTAGACATTTATCAAAAATTTCACCTTTTTTTTAAAAAAATGTTCATATTGGATTGAATTAATTAACATCCATCGGCTTTTGATAAGGATAAAAATAACTCTTTTTTATAGGAAACGTAATACAGAAATCAAAAATGTCGTTAAAAATTCGAACATATGCTCTAGATCTCGAAAAAAGCCAATTTATGCTAAAAGCCGGGATTTTTGAAAAAAAAGATACAAATTGATAAATTTCGGTGGAATTAAAACAGTTCGGTTGGTTGCATTTTTATCTATTTAGGATATATTATAACCCAATTCCTTTTTGGTTTAGGTTGGACCACCCTGTATTGAATATAATAAATAGCAATTAAATAATGGAACAAGGAATAACCAGCTATAAACTAGTCAGGTATTTTTCGATCCAGGAAACATTACAAAAAATTCTTTTTTTTAAGGTTTCTTAATGGTTCAAGTCCCAAGGTGGATGAAATTAATAAATACAATTTGTAAGTTGGTGCTGACATTGTTAGAAATTATAATTTAGTTTTGTTTCCTTTGAAAATAGTAAGCGTGTTTGATGAAAATTGTTGGAAAAGGCGAATAACTCCAATTTTATCTTAAGTGTTGTCGATTCCTCCATTTGTTAGATGGCGTGCAATCAGACTGAATTCTAAACTAACCGGTTAGTGAGTATCATTTGTGTGCTTGATGCCAGTCGATTGTGCTCCATTATCAGTAAAATGAGCTGGTAGTTTAATAAATACGCAACCGGCACGCGTTTCTGTTGAATAAAACGGGCCAAAATTGGCAAAACGAATACTCGTAACATTTTCCCCCAGATCAAAATAGAAGCTATTTTGTCAAAGGGCGTATTGCCTAGTATTCTATTTATGCAAGTTGGCAATTATTCTATGAATCGTTTCACCCCTACTGTTTTATTAAAACATCTCCAGTTAAAGCACAATAAGTGAAGAACCTTTTAAAGACTTTGATTGGTTTTAGAAAATATCGATATTCTAAAAAAAGAATACCATATTTTTTCGTATATTTTACCCTGGCGATATTTTTGTTTTTAATTTTTAATCAATGTATTAAAGACATTGTGACTTCAAATTCATTAATACCGCTGTTTTACTGAAAGATATTCGTTTTGTCGATATATTTGGGGGGGGGGGTGAAAAAGCTAATATAGAAAATATCGACATTTTAAAAGTTATTATATAATATATCGAGACAATTCGTATCGATATAATCATGAATACAAAGGAAATCGTAACCTACTAAGTTTCACCATCAAAATTGGTCCCTAGAACAGCAGACATTTTGAGTTTCATAAAATACTCTAAATGGATAATTATAAAAATTAAGAAAAGTGTTTAGTATATTGTATTTTGCATACAATTGCGTGAAAATTGTATGAAACAATGTTCCCTGTATCGATATTTGGGTATTAAATATCGATATAAATAAAGAATACTCTCTATCAAGTCGATATTTTTTCAGACCACAAGATTTTTATAAGTAATAATCGTTATTTCACTTTAAACACTATCGATATTTTTCTGAAAATAATCGTTGTTTTGATATGTTACATTTGTATCAATCATTTAGCATCGATATATATCAAGTTTATGTATTAATTACAGACAAGGATTGTGTTTTGTAACCTACTACGTTTTGCCGCCATTGATAAATGTTCAACGACATTCATCGTATCGATATTTGTTAGCGATAAAGCTCTGACAGAAAATATCTATTTTTTAACGATATATCGTACCGATATTATCATAAAATTAATGATATATTATATCATGAAGATATCTGTTTTATAACCTTCTAAGTTTTTCCACTATCAACGAATGAAACTAGTCATATCGTAGTTGCGCAGATAAGATAATGACAGCGAATATGGATATTTTAAAATCATGAATACGACGAATCATATACTTTTCCAAACTAAAACCTATTTAGGGATAATTTAAAATCGATATTACATCGCGAAGACAAGTGTGTTTTGTAACCTACTCCTTTTTGCCACCATTGACGAATGAACAAGAATAGTTCATATCAAGAAAATAAAAAACATCAATTCAAGATTTCATTTATATAGTATATATAAATGAGTGTGTATATATATATACTCATTAATAGTGTGGGTTCCGATGCCACAGAAGGGTTCAGGTTCTGTCAGCAGTGTAGCAGCTCCTTGCCTTGGAATGGTGTCCGCTTTCTCGTTGCCTTCTACTCCCATGCGTCCTGGGACCCAGCAGAGGCTGAAGTTGTTCTGCTAAGTATGTGCCTAGTATGTTTAATTTGGTTTTGCAGTTGAGCACCATCCTTGTATTAATGATATTTGAGCATAGTGCTTTGATGGCTGCTTGGCTATCTGACATTATAGCTATTCTTGTTTTGTACCCTTTATTCAGGTTGAGTTGAGTATATCTTTCGATTGCGTGAACCTCAGCTTGAAAGATACTGGTGTATTTTCCCATGAGTTCTGAGTATTTGGTTCCAGGGCCGAATATTCCTGCCCTTGTATCTTCTTGTGTTCTAGATCCATCTGTGTATCAAAGGATGATGCCATTCTTAAAAGAGGTGTTTCCCCCTCGTTCCCATATGTTCTTTTTTAGTACCTAGATTTATTTGGAAGTTTTGATTAAATTCAAACATCCTGTTCTGTTCGTCTCTTGGAGACACTGCAAGATACTGCTTAAACAATTCATTGGCTTATTATAACGCATGCATGCGATGATAATCAAGATCATAATCAATATACAACTATCTCGGTTTGTCTTCTATATTTTGGCGGTTTTTTACACGTATTTTACACTATAAATGTCTCATTTTTATGTCTTTTTTAAATTTATTTACTAAACACAAAGTACAGTCCCGCTACGATTTTCGAAATCATCGTTCAGTAGTAGTTCCTATCGCATCCTGCTGCCTACTTTTGCTATCATAAATGAAACATTTTTGTACATATTTTATTTATAAAGTAAAGCAATATGTGAACTTTTCAATTAATTCATAATCACTTCTGTTATAAATAAAGTGAATTGAAAATAAAGAGAAACTCAATTTATTAAAACTACTTCTGTTTCAAATATTTGATATCGTTCACTCCTTTGACGTAAAAGGAATCTGGATATAATTTATTTTCTCTCATTTTATTCTTTGAGTTTACTGTTTCTCTGCTAAGCTAAATTAAATAATCTACTCTCTTTCCGGATTTTTTTAACATGACATCATTGTTTAATACTTTTTAAAAGGATAGTTCCTACTCACAGTAAGTTGTTTTGCAACGATCCTGATTTCGAGCCTTTTAGCTCATCATCAGGTTGAAGGACTTCTACAACCACGTCTCTCGACATGAATTGCCAAAGTGAACCGCTGATACCTCCGCCAACGCGACGTTCCAATTATCAGCTGATTTTTTTAATGACGCTCAACTTAAACGTGCGAAACGCGGAAATTATAACACAAATAAATATTAGAATAATAAATACTTAATATTACATAAATTACTATAAAAATAATAACAATTAAAATAATTAGATTAATTATTTGGTTGTTTGATATTATTTATGTACATATTTAAAATGGGAGGTAGATCAAAATCTGTTATATTATTAATGCATTTATCACCATGTTCAATTTTACATTTTTTAATTTCAAATTTCTCAAACCAATCTAGTTCTTTCCCTTTGTTGAAATTATATAACACTCTTGTATTTAAATTTGAATTGAAATTGTTTTGTTTCTTTTAGATGGTCCTTAAATTCCGAAAATTTAGGCAAGTGTTCTTTTACTCTTGTTTTTATTTCTCTACCGCTTTGTCCTATATATTTAATATCACAATCATTTCAATTGAGTTGGTAAACCCCACTTTTGCCAAGTTGTCTACTTTGTCTTTAGGTTTTGAGAAGATGTTTTTAAGTGAACCCGTACTTCTAAAAGCTATTCTAAAACCTTCTTGTTTAAAAATTGTACTAACTTTTTGCGATAATTCACCAATGTACGTAATAATTAACCTGATGATGAGCTAAAAGGCTCGAAATCCGGATCGTTGCAAAACAACTTACTGTGAGTAGGAACTATCCTTTTAGAAAGTATTGAACACCACACTCACTCCATCATTTATCATTTCTATGACATCACTGTTTTGTTTCATACTTTATCGAATTTTGCTGAAATTCCCTGTATTATTAATTTTTAAACCTTTACCAAAATGAATGTAGCATTGACAAATAAATTGATAGTAGATGATGGGGTTTGGTCTGCGAGTTGGCGAACTCATGTTGAACTGGCACACGGGCACTACTGGGTCTGTCTTCACTCGCGGGTTTTTTGTTTGAGTTATTCAAACGCGTTTCGGCATTACGCCATCTTCAGTGAAAAACTGTCTGTCATGTAGTCTGAGTAGGGTTTATATAGTATTGCGTCCGTCGCTTGTCGCTGGGGGCGTTGCGTTAGGGGGCGTGGTCTCCGTGCTCGTTGGTCGGTCTTGGTGGCGGTTATTTCCATTTTCAGTTATTATTTGTGCGTTGTTGGTTTTTTTCCTGGTGTTGGTTGCGAAGTTTTGTTCTTTTGAACGTTTTCGTTTTTGTTATGAAGTGTTTTTAGTGGTGTGAAGGTGGTGTGTGAGTGTGAGTTTGTTTGTGCTTTTATAAGTTTTCCGTCTTTAAGTGTTATTTGTTTGTATATCTCGAGGTTCTCCAGTATGTTTAGTTTTCGTCTTTTTTGTGCGTTTTGTATTAATGTCATGCTTGTTTCTATTGTGTTTGGTTCGTGGTTGTAGTGTATTAAGTGTGTGGCGTAATTTGATTTTCCGTCATTGTCTCTGAAGGATCTAAGATGTTCTTTGAATCGATCTCTTAGTTTCCTTCCACTCTGTCCGATGTAAGTGTATCCGCATTGACATGTGATGCTATAAACACCGTTGCTGTCTAGCGGGTTAGTTGTGTCTATGTTTCTTTTTAGTAGTTTACCTGTGTTATTGTTAGTCCTTAGTGCTGTTTTCAGTCCGAGTTTGTTGAACAGATTTGTTAGTTTGTAGGTTTCTTTTCCTGTGTATGTGAATGTTGTCCATTTGTTGTTGATTTGTGTTTCGTTGTTTCCTTGTTTTGTTTTGTTTTTTGAAGTTTCTGTATGGTGTTTGTTTTGTAACCGTTTTTTGTTGCAATGTTTGTTATTGTTTGCAGTTCTTTGTTGTAGTTTTCGGTGTTGAGTGGGATTGTTATTAGTCTGTGTATCATGTGTCGCAGTGCTGAAAGTTTGTGTTGGTGTGGGTGGTTGGATTGTGCATTTATTATGTTGTCTGTTGCAGTGGGTTTTCTGTATATTTTGAAGTCGATTTTGTTATTCATCATCATCATCATGTGTCATCCCTAGACCGTCTTTTGGGGTATATATGTCATTGTTGAATTTGAAGTAGTTTTGTTCCGTGGTTAGTCTAGTGAGTTGTGTAAGTTGCGTCGTGTATTCTTTGTCGCAGTTTTTGTGTAGAGTGCTTGTTAGTATATTCATGGTCTCTTTGATTGGAATGGATGGGTACAGGTTTATTATGTCAAAGGAGACTAGTTTGGAAGTTGTGGGTATTGTTAAGTTGTTTAGTTTTTCTACTAGGTCTAATGTGTTTTTGATGGAGAATGTGTTTTTCAATTTTAAATTGGATTTTAGGGTGTTTGCAACGAACTTTGCTGGTTTGTATGCAGGGGCTGGTTTGTAGTTGACTACTGGTCTGATGGGAATATTAGGTTTGTGTATTTTTGGGAGTTTGGTAAGGATTGGTGGTTTAGGATTCATGTTGATGTATTTGTGTGCTTCTTTGGGATTAATGATTAGGGGGCAGTTGTTTATTGTTGTTTTGACGTGTTTTTGGTATTTTTGTGTGGGGTCTTTGCTGTTTTTTGTGTGATTTTGGCTTTGTATAAATTGTAGTTTTTTGTGATGATACTAAAATTTACTTAAGACCAACAATATGATTACTTCTATTATATTTAGTGGTTTGATTGACCAAATTACTTCTTTCAAGTAATTAAGCTTTTTATGTAAGGTCTTGGTTGAAATGAAAAAGTTAGTGTAACGAGCGTGATTCGAACCCATGACCTTCGGCTTTGTTCGAATCCCGCTCGTGACACTAACTTTTCCTTTTCAACCAAGTCCTGACATAAAAAGATTAATTAATTATGATTACTGTGCATGCGTGTTATGAGTTAAGGAATCTCGTATTATCGAAATTCCCTCTCTAGACTGGCCTGTGCGTTTGTTATCATTGTTCCACTGCTAGATATGTTTATAATTAACTGGCAGTGTAATTTTTTAAATTATTATATCCAACGAGAGCGTAATGTCCCAAACGAGAGCGAATGTGTAAATTGTGAAAGGCTAGATGGGCCCGGAGATCAATATATTCGCCGGGCGGGAGATCCTCCCGGCCGGGGTGCCGTAACGGAGCTGAAATTTGTTCCCAAGGCGACGTTTGACAACAACCTTATAAAAGGACCTTTGTAAAATTAAAAAAAGGAAAAATGAAAAGGGCCAGACAACGCGAGAACAATGAGGAAATTCTCCCGTCGCTATAAGTTCCATTTTGAGATCGCGTGTCGATGAACCCTTGTCAACAGTTTGATCAAAATTGATCGCCTATGGGCCGGCTAATTAGCGTCATACGTGCAACATTTCGACTCGACAAAAGAAAAGAAGAAACGATGATTAACGATGAAAATAAAAGAATCAACCATGAAATTTGGTCGTTATTGATCATTTTGGTGTGCCAATCCTCGCTGGGTTGGTCTGTCAGATGCAATGGGAAATTTCGCATTCGATTGAGGAATTGCAATAGTTTATGTTGCTGTTGTGTTCAATTTTAATAATTAATATTGGGTTGTCCGGAAAATAATGCAGGATTTTGGTATTAAACAAAAAAAAAGAAACTAGTTACTTTAAAGCAATGTTCTTTAATCAAAATAATTTCCCATACNTTCATACAAATGAGTAATCCTGTAAACGTAAACAGAATATTTTATATAGATTTTTTTTAATGAAAACTTAAAATCCTGCATTATTTTCCGGACAACCCGATAACTTATGCTATTCTATGAATTCAGGTATTTTCGAATTTTGTTGTTGTTAACTACAACAGCGACTCATCGCAACCATGAAACTGCTATACGACGGGACAATTTGGAAATACAGAAAAAAATTAATACTAAAAAAACCATAAACACACAAATTAACGACAGTTTATATACATCATTTACACTATTCAAATCAAAATACCAATTACAAACAAAAAAGACCGATGGGTTCAATAGAAAAACAAAGAAAAACACAGCAAGTCTTAATACACCAAAGGCAAAGAAAAACAAAGATAACGCTGACACACGTACCCCTCACGACATTAGAAAAAGATATGATTTCACAAAATCACAGACACACTGAAGATGGCGAAATCAACGAGGATAGTCTGACCAAGAAGATAGGAAACGATCAAATTTCAGACTCATCGCTCCGCAATCGATTGCTAGAAATCTCACAATTTGTCACTTTTATTAATAAAGAATTTTATTACGTTAAATGAGTTTTTACACTTACATGATAAACTTAACAGTAACTTACGGGTATTTAATGCAATTTCCTATTGATATATGTGGATTATATAACGGAATACACACATACACACACACAATAGAAAGAGAGAGAGAAAGTGATAGATAGAAAAAAGAGAAAGGGCGAGGGAAAGAGAGAGAGAGAAAGAGAAGAGAGAGAAGTGAGAGAGAAGAGAGAGAGAGTGAGAGAGAGACTGAGAGAGAGAGGGAGAGAGAGAGAAATGGAATTGAAACGCTTTATTTATTATATTCAAGATTTCGGTCATGACCTTTCTTACAACCAACGAGTTGAACATAAATAAACCTTTTATATATATTGAAAGGCACAGGAGAATATTTACATATTTTGAAATTAGTATTTATTTTAATTTATTTTTGAATAATTTTTCGTTTTTCAGATTATTTTAAATTTATGATTGTACATTGCTCATGATCCTAATGCTTTTTAGTTAAAAAATAGTTGCTAAGTATTTTTGATTTGTATTCTGGAATTAACAACTGATTTGAATGCCGGGATTAATATTATATACATTATAAGAGAGATAGAGATAGATAGATAGATAGAGATAGAGATAGATAGATAGATAGATAGATAGAGATATAGATAGATAGATAGAGATATAGATAGATAGAGATATTGATAGATAGATAGATAGATAGATAGATAGAGAGAGAGAGAGTGAGAGAGAGAGAGAAATAGATTAACGGTAATAATCTATAAATGGTATTCTCATTGTCTATGCCCAGGTTGTATAGATGTTTTCTCCAGAATGCCAGTGACCTGTTAATAGTTCTATTACTCCTATGAATTTGGCCGTCTGTTACTGAGGCAGTAAATAATGTTTTATGTAAGTTAAGCAATCATACACATCAAACACGCGCATTATTAAAAATTATTCGTGATAGAAGTTTCCGAAATGTTTTTCATCGTCACATGTTCGCGATTTGAATCCAGAAATTAAAAAAGTTCAAACTAATTGCCTAATCATTAAACGTTTAGCAAATATCCCTTATGAAGCTATAACTAATAGATATGGCATGCAATTAGGACATCGGCACGAGGAAACAATGCCAGGCTATTTTAGGAAGAAGCCACTGCCAAATTACCTCTGTTAACAGACGCCAAAGCTCCCAAACGTTCTTAGTTTTCTTCCTTCCATAAATAAAGCCATCTTCCTTGACCTTAGCCGTCCAGGAACGTTGACCCGTCCAAATAAACCTAACACAAGGATTTAATTTTATCCTGGGGATGATTAACAGCGGAATTGAAAATAAAATATAAAATATATAAACTGTAATAATTAAAACTTTGCAGGTTGTACCACTATATTTTATAAAACTGTAATAAATTGTATCATTTATTATTGTGGTAAATTAAAAAACAGCATAGTTTTAATAGAGCAGGCTACCAAAATGAACAAGAAGGGTACATAATGATAAGGAATATAAATCATAAATCTCCGATCTACCTCCATCATCGGTTTATTGTTTAACAGAAGATGGTTTGTTGTTTTTGCCCATGTGATAGTTTTAGTGAATGAATCGCTGCAAGTTTAATTATGAAATATTGTTGCAAGAATGTGACTTGTTTTTTAGAAGAAACTTGATAGAAATAAACAAAATCTAAACAAACCCATCCTAATTGAATTAATTTTGTACCTATTTCAACAGCTACACCTTAAAAACACCATGATGTTATTGCTTAGAATTCATTTTTCAGTTTCCTTTTGAAATAGAGACTGATTTGTGACTCCTAACCTAATAGATTGCGGCATGATTATTATTTATAACGGTTATCAAAGCATACAATCAATTATTTTCGGATAAAGTCTTATCTCATATTTATTAAAATATGTCCTGATTGCTATAAAATATACGATAACCTCATTGATATTGATGTCAGTGAGTAATATAATTTTTTAGTTTTTACTCCGCACACACATACATTTCGTCATAATCAGTCATCATTGAAAATAAACTTCGTATTTCATTTATTCGTTAAGATCATTCTGTTTAATAAAAAATATATTAGAAGCGACATAATCGGTCATCATTGAAAATAAAAGTTGATTGCATCAAAATCCCGGCGTCGGCCCTCAAAACGTAATAATTCCCACCATTTGCATCAGTAATTTTTGTTATTTAAAAGTGAAAAAAGAAAGATTGAAGGGAATGAAAATCAAAGTTGTCCTCCCTTGTCCTTGGTTTCTAGTTTGTCTGATCGAAACGTGATCTGACTTACGTCCCCCTTGCCCGTCCCCGATCGGACGTCTTCGGCAATTCTCTTCATTGACCTCTTTCTCTCTTAAAAACCGAGTCGCGGGCGCATAAACCGCTCAGTCGCACGCCAACCGTCCGCTCGTTGACTTCGGCCCGGGGAATGAAGAAAGTGGTCAAAGGTACTTGAAAACTTATTAACATTTAGAACGAGAAAAGCCTGCTTTTTATCATATTTTATCTTTATCATCGATAAATTACCCATTTCATGAAATGATATTTAAACGCATGATTATGGGATGGAACAGCGATTAGGATGAACACCGTCTCGTATTCAAATTGATACTTCTAATTAATAATTAATTCTCAAATTATTATACTACAGTGAATTATTGTGTGGACTGCCAGAGGGCAGGACCCACCCTCAAATGCCATGTTAATCACAATTTTTGAGTGTGCTGTATATCAGTATTTATTAGCAAAACATAATGTGTATGTAAACAAGAGTTAAATAAAATAATTTAAAAAAATTTATAATTCATAATTTTGTTCTATCATATGGTAAACATTAAAAACAAAACGTCTAAAAAAATTTTTTTAACTTCTTTTTTTTTAATCTACAACTGTACATTGTATACAACCAGCAGATTGTATGTCAATTTTTCTTTGTGACATTATGGGTGTCATACCTATTGGCAGCAGCTCTGGATTCATAAAAAATTATTAATAAAACAAATTTTAAAAAATTCTGTACTAGTAAACAATCATTAAACTATAAAATCATAAAAATATAAGTAAAATTAAATATAATAAATATCTGAACTATTCAAATAGGCATTGAAACAGTTCTCTTATGTTTAAGGTAGGAAACAGGGTGTTCAAAAATAGACCTTTAAAATGGGCCGCGGACCTGTCAGGAATAGGAGGGAAATGCTTTGGCCGTTAAATTTCACGATGTAAAGAAGGTTGAAAAAAATAAAATTAACCCGTTTTTATTGTGTTTTGACGGAGGCCTTGATCATGAACTCGAACTCGATGGGCAACGTCTTCAACTGAATGGCGTCGCCGCCGTTGGAATTTTTCCTTTTTTCCCTTCACTGACGCGACGCGACGTTCACCGGTTCGGTTATATTTACCATTTCGTCACAGAAGCAAGTAAACAACCGGTTCACTTTTGTCGAGGGAATTCGTTTATGCCGGATAAATATATTCGACTGCAGTGGACGTCTTCCGGCGGGTGAGGAATTTTGGCACGGGCTTATTGGGGTCGCGTTAACTTTGAAAAAAAAAGAAGGTCTATTGGTCGTATCCCTACAAAGCCAGGAAAAATATAATTCTACAGCAAGATAAGTATTTTTTAAAATAAAGCCGAGTCAGACCGTTTAAACTCAAAAACCCATAATTTAAGTGACTAATTGGCAGGAAAAAACAAAAAGATCTATTGTCTTTATTTGTTTGCGAATGAATTAATGAATGACCATTTATTAAATAAAATATGTACTAGGTTAGTGCAAAATTAATGCAGGGTGAAAATTTATATATTTGCAGGTCATGTAAAAAAAAGCTAAATCTTGAAATCTTATTTATAGATTATAATAAATACTTTTAACTGTTATCTTTTACACAAAACATTTTAGTTTATGTTGAATTTTAGAAGAGTGAAGACCTGCGAAATTAAAAATGTCCAAACTAGATTTTTGTCAAATTATTTTGTACAAATTTAAATTTGGGCGACTTACGGCCCAAACGTAACATCAATACAGTTTTGGCGGGAAGCATTAGTGAATGCACGGTGCAGCGATGGTTCAGGGATTTCGTCTCGGAGGTTTCGACCTCGAAGACAGGGAAGGTTGCCTTCTGTTGTGGACGACGACCAACTCAAATCGTCCATTGAAGAAAATTGACGTAAGAGACAGGAAATTGCGGAAGAGCTTAGTTTTGACCACTCAACCGTTGTTCGCCATCTGGAGCTAATTGGTAAAGTAAACAAGCTCGAAAAGTGGTACCGTACGAACTGATCGAAGTCCGACGCTTTGAAATTTGCACGTCTCTTCCGTTGCACTACCAAAATGGTCCATTTCTCGATCGCATCAATACGTGCGATGAGAAATGGATTCTGTAGGAACAGGAGGCGTACAGGTCATCGGTTGGACAGGGATGAAACGCCAAAACACTCCAAAACCAGATCTGCACTTGATAATGGTTATGGTGACTGTTTGGTGGTGTAAAGCTGGGCTTATTCACTATAATTTCTGAATTTTAGTGAAACTATCACAGCAGAGAAATATTGACAACATGCACGGGAAACTGCAACGTTTTAGTCCATCCATTGGTAAACCGTAAGGGACCGATTCTTCTTCACGACAACGCCAGGCCACATGTCGCAATGCAAACCCTTAGGGAACTTGAGGACTTAGGGTATGAAACTATTACTGCACCCTCTGCATTCAACGGACCTCTCGCTTACGGACTTCCACTTTTTTAGGCATTTTCATCATTTCTTATGGGATAAAATTTTTAGAGAACGCGGAGAAGCCGAAAACGCCTTCCAAGATTTTGATGTGAGTAGAAGTAAAAATTTTTATGTAAGCGGAATAAAAGCTTACACACACTCGTTGGTAAAGATGTATAGATTATGATGGAAAATATTTCGCATACATTTTTTTAAAATATATAAAAATTTACTGACTTTTCAAAACGTGCATTATTTTGGCACCAGCCCAACACACTGTTAGACTCTCGGCTCTTAGACACCGCGGTCGTGGGTTCGATTCCCACCGTCGCCCCTGGAACTTCATTCAAACTCTCCCTATCCCTCAGGAATTAATATCACACAATTACTACAAATACTTCTTACTTCTTCGAAATAATTAATATGGTCAATTATGACCTCTAAACATATATGGATTTTTTTTTTTTTTTTTTTTTTATATGGATTACTACAAATGTTCTACACTTGATGATATGTAATTCATAAAGCCATATAACATGTCCACCTGTTTCCATTTTATTTCGTTTGTCACTTTTGGAATATCCAATTTTATCTCATGTGGAGTGGAAGCGATTTCTTCTTTCCTCTACTATGCCGTTCTGGATTTGTCGAACGATTTTCCTTTGTTTTGTGAATAAAAATTTTTTTTTCAGGGGTAAGGTATATATAGCCCAAGAACGGTTTTTCCAAGTACCATAGACTTTTCCTAGTTACTGTAGGGCAGTTGCATCTCTGGTCTGATAACATGGTCTCTCTCTCTCTCTTCTAGACATAATCGACAAGGGTCAACTGTTGATAGTTCCACGTTTAACTTTTCTCACATCGGGTTGTTTTGCGAG
This sequence comes from Cimex lectularius, assembly GCF_000648675.2. NCBI lineage: Eukaryota > Metazoa > Arthropoda > Insecta > Hemiptera > Cimicidae > Cimex > Cimex lectularius. The sequence continues at coordinate 636,604 of NW_019392811.1, forward strand.
TAGTATTTTTTGCCTGTGCCAGGCTAATGTTCCCAGTATTTACTGTGTTCTTAAGTAACCAAAGATTTCATTTCTTTTTTTTATGTGACTATAGGTTATGCTAAAAAATTGATTTAGGACCATGAGGACATGCTTAGCGATGGGCTATTTCGAGACCCCTGTTTTTAAGTTATTCTCTTAGTTCCAGGCTACTTTGTCTTGATCTCGTAAGCTTGGAGAGCCTATAGAGCAGCCAGACTCTTTGAAAGCATTATTACTGTTGCACTTTGATATCCTTTTTATTTATTTCATGTTCACATGTATAGTATTGCTTGCAGTTCGGCTTGAAAGATATTTGTCAAATGTAATGTTTAGGCTTCTCTAGGCACATATCAACGCCATTCTATCTTTTCATTAAGTATGGTTTTTCGAAGTCTTGTATTTTCTGTAAAAAGTCGGCTATGGGTCAATATTTTTAACGTTGTCGAAGATTTTGGTGTGGCTACCGCTTGCTTGATGGCTTCATTCCGCCGTGCGATGAATTCTGTTTCTCGATTGCCGCCACCCTTTCCACGTAACGGTAGCAGCTTGATTGGTTAGGGCGCCCTACTCGTATTTGCCACGCTGGCGGTTCTGGGTTCGAATCCCGGCAGAGCACATGGTTTTTTACAATTAATGTTAGCACAAAAAATGTACTGTAAAATGGTTTGACCCCCTTGTCCGCGAAACCCAACTAGTAATTGGAGGTTCAGCCCCCCTGTATGAGGAGAATTATTTTTACTTTGTTCTAAATACAGAAATTCCCCGCAGTCGTGAGTTCGATTCCCCCGTCGACCCTGAAATTTTCTTTCACGTTCGCCTTCCTACAAAATATGAATACTGAGAATATTAATGAACATGGAATCTAACTAATTTGTAAAAATATAAGTCCATTGAAAAAATACACAAATTCTTCCACTTCCTTAACACGTTTTTCATCTATTATTAATTCTAGGTCTATATATTTGTTTATTCTCATGATCTTGATTTTCTCGAAATTTGTTTATAACCCCCCCCCTATGGTCATTGGTCCCTTTGGTCGATAATTTTGGTCTGTCTATCCTCGCTGGGTTGGTCTGTCAGATGTACATTTCACAATCATTGTTTATTCTGTTGTATGCAAACACACTGATAATGGCGAAATACTGAAACCCGTCTAACGTATCAAAAGAACGTTACGATCAAATTTAGGTTCATCAAGCCGAAAGAAACAACATGGACAAATCTTGTCAATTTCTTTTCACAAATAAAATTAGACTCTTTAACACATTTCTTCTGAAATTTTTCTGATTAAAACCACATTTGCGAATTGCGTAGTTCATTAAATCCATTCAGATGTCATTTTCATTACTTAAAGATATTTAATTATGTGGAGCAAACCATTTCTTTTAATTTGAAGCATTTAACGAGGGAGGACACCCCTTCCTCGACTCTAGCGTTATAGAGAGAGCATAAATCGGAGGAACGTTCCGTTCAGGTAGTTTATCAATATTAGCTCGCACCCAATTTTACCCAACCACAGCAGATCACCCAAATTCAGATATCTATTCAGATCAGAAACAAATTAGCAATATGTAGCTGTATGATTAAGATAAAGGGGAGCAAGCCCCACAGACCTTTGAAGTCGAACACTGATTTTTGCGAGTAATCTAGATTGGTTTCCAATCTCGGATATTATTGATTTTTAAATTTTGTGGGTGGAATATTTGCTAAATAAAATGGCAATGTGAAATCCTGAACTATTGCTTTTTATATAACAAGGGCAGTAATTTTTGGGAGATGGGAATGAAAGATATTAACTTTAAGGGCATAATTTATGTAAATTCTCAGTGTGCATTCCATCAATAAGTAGATGTCTGTATATACAACAGGTAACTGTAAAACAACTATGTCAATCCATATATGTTTAGCGGTCATAATTGACAATATTAATTATTTCAGTTAATTATTCTTTTTATCCAAGGTCTTGGTTGAGATGAAAAAGTTAGTGTCACGAGTGGGATTCGATCCCACGATCTTCGGCTCAATACGCCGCTACTCGAACCACTTGAACTTGACTTCAGAAGTCACGAGAGCTCAAGTGGTCTGAGTAACGGCGTATTTAGCCGAAGGTCGTGGGTTCGAATCCCACTCGTGACACTAACTTTTTCATCTCAACCAAGACCATAAATAAAAAAAATAATTTAATTGAAATAAAATAACCCTTGATCCCTAGAATTCCTCAACTACATCGTAGTGATGATCCAAAACATGACATGTTGACTGCACAAACTATGTAGAAACAGCATCAAATATAGTGACTCTAGTTTTATAGTGGGACATTATTAGTCAACATAAAGACAGCCCAAATTACAATTAAATTACTAACGCCTTATGTAATTTTGCTCAAAAATACAAAACAACAATTCTAGATGTTTTAACGTAAGCTTTTGTCTTTGTCCAGATGATTGCCTGGACAAAAAAGCCATAATTATCGTCGAAAATAAGCTGAAAGGTAACCTAATATGCATAACAATTAATTGTCTCAGGACAATAGAATTACTGAAGATACAAAAACAACAGATCACCGCTTGAACAAAATCATATTTTTTTAGCAATATACCCTAATAATTGTTTACGTAAAATGACTGAAGGTATATTTGCAAAACCCTGTTGGTACGTGACCAACAAGGCGTTACGTAAAGGGCTAGAAATAGGCAATGACAAGTTGCCAAAAGGGAAAAACCCTAAGCTAACTTATGGAATAATAAGAAACCTAATTTTAAGTTTTAACATCATAGGTGATTGCAAGCTAAAAATATATATGTTAAATAAATTTGATCACACAAACTGGACTTAATATAAAGTATATATGGATTAATTTAAAGCAATTTTCTATTTTTCTAGTGATATATACATATTGTATTGAATAGATGAATTTTTCGTTTTTTGTGTTTGTTTGTGGTTTGTAGTATTTTCCAGGCTTTATGTCGCAGGAATGAATGTTAGACCACTTGTTTTTTTAAAAAAATGAATATTTCTCTTTTAATTGTACTTTGTTCCACAAATTATCTATCGTTTGTGCCCAATCTTTTTCCGGCTATCGTGGGGGGTCGTTGCCTCTGGCGCCCACACCTTTTGATATATAAAGTACAAGGGGTGGGGTCAAACGTCTCTATTTATTTCTATTACGCGCCAACGTTATTTTATTTCCGCGAGTCGCATTTCCGCACCCGACTTCTCGGAAACGGCGAGGATGTTGCGAGATTTAGGGAAATCGGGTTGTGCGTCTCGACACCACGCTTATGTGGCGCAGTACTTGACTTTTCAATCGTTAACCAACCCCTGGCAAAGGAATTCCGACGTCGCTTAATAAAGGTCTCTTCTTAGAAATTCCGTCAATTCCGTCCGTAAAGTCAGTAAAAACTCGATGGCTTTATGATAATTCTGAATTATTAATTATTCATGAGGGACTGAGCATGGTCAAATTAGTCTATACAAAGTCAATCATTATTTGCAATCGCCTAGTTTATTAAAAAATCTAGGCAGTTTTTTTTTCACTTCAAATTCTAGAGTTGGCGGTAGTTCGTTCAGACTTCAAGGGAGCGTTCTAAGCCCATTGCTGTTCCAACACAAGTCAACCCAATGTTTTTGTGGGAAGGTCAAGCAAGGATTCCAACATTTTCTTTTTCTGCAATGTATAGATCTAATTAAGGAACCACTATGATTAAAATCATATTTTGGAAAATGCACTTTCTTCCCACAAAACTAAGCATTTTCCTCGGTGCCTCTTCGCATACTTTTCCTTGTGGGAAAATCGCCTTACCGAAGTTGACTCTCCAAAAGATATATGCCAATGTCTCTAGTATCTTTCAAGACACTCGGCTGTTTCTCGGCTTTCCTCATCATTTTTCTCACACCTTGCCGTTGAGAGAGAGGAACATGTTCCACCTTCCTTTTTGAAAGATTTTTAAATCATAACCTGTCGCTTTTGTTCAGGTCTTGAGCCTTTCTTTCTCCAGACAGTTTTCCAGCTCCAACCTGAGCCCACTTTCCGGTGCTTAGCAGTGGTTATCCCGTGGATGAGAGAGCTCCCACTTCTTTGTCTTGTTGGTTCTTTCCTTTCATACTTGCGTCCTGGAAACCAACTTAAGATAACCTTGTTTTGTTGTCCTATAGCCATTACGCAATTTCAGCACTCCCAGAGTAGTTTTGAGTTAAAAGCATAAACATTTAGTGCTTTATAACAGCCTGGATGACCAAAAGTATGTACGTGTACCTTTCATTTTCTTCTTTATCAATTTCACCGGACAGATTTGGACTGCATAAACTTCAGTTTATAAAATAGTTGGGACTAGTCCAAGATTAAAAAGATTCCAAATTAAAAAAATACGAATAAACATCATTACTTACCAACCTGCCTAAATTACGCCTTTTTTTAAAAAAGATTTATAAATCTCTTAGTCTGCCTCATACCTGGTGGTTTTGTCCAATTCTTGATTCTTTCTTTTTCGAGTCAATTTTCAGCTACAACTTTAGCAAGGTCTCCGGAGCTCCTTGGTTTTCGACCCAAGGGTGAAAACCCCATTTTTGGCTACTTAGTTCGACAGCCTGTTTGTTTCCTAGGAAATGGAATGCGATTTTTATCGCTGTGTTGAACAAGTATGCAATGTCCCTGTTGTGTAAAAACAAGTTATTTTTTTGTAGACAGTTTGTTTTATTGCGTCTTTGGCCACTATACTAGAGCACCATCTGTGACGAAGTGTTTGATCGCAGTGGTATATAACCAATACGCCATCTGGGGTTTGTTCTTCAGATTTTGCAGCATAATCTCTGGCCAATGTTTAGTAGTGCATTGGCCTTATTTAATATGTTGCCTAAATGACTTCTCTCTTGAGCCTTTGTTAAGGTATTAGTTTCTTTAGAAAAGGTCTTGATTTTAACTTTCAAAGTGTGTGTTTTAGGTTTACCTTTCTCCTTCTTGTGAAGGGCATGAAAGATCTTTTGTTAGCGTTATTTAAACTTATTTTCTTACACTATCTTTTTATGTTTCAGTGATTTAGCTTTCAATTCGATAGTTCCTTAAATTTTCTTTTTATGGTTGTTACCAGTTCATGTATGTAACCTACAACATGGTTCCCAAACTGTGCTCTGTGATTAGGTACTACTAGTACTATTGATGTGGTGATGTTGAACTATATTAACTAAACGATTTTAAAACTGTTTATTTATGTTTTCAAACAGGACTGTTTAAAATATAACTACTGTTTATTTTTTGTGTTGAAAATAGATCAACCGTATTTCTGATATGTCTAGCTTTACAAATATTATTGGCTGTTTGGTATTTAATACAATTATTTATAAAATTTTGCTTCATTTTAGGATAATGTTATTTTTGCCACATCGTTCCGATGGATTTCACAATGTTATGACAATCTTGAAAAAATACCTAATGTATGGTGTTTAGTTACCGTTACTTAATGATTATTTGGAGAACATGAGATGCGATCTGGTGTGTCGTAGGTTTTAGCAAAATATTTTCGTGCCAAGGTTTCGATTTTTATTGAGATCATCATCAGTGCCTGGGATTCGTCAACATTGTTTCAATTTTATAAATACATGTGAATGTGAAAAAAATGAATTTATATAATACTAGAAAATTTTAGATTCAATCAAAGTATTTGTACTCACTCAAAATGTTTGTTTTTCGTGTAGATGTGTCTAGCATTGTATAAATTCATTTTTTTAATCTAAAATTTTAGCATTGTATAAATTCATTTTTTAATCTAAAATCTTCTAGCATAGTATAAATTCGTTTTTTTTTAATCTAAAATCTTCTAGCATTGTATAAATTCATTTTTTTAATCTAAAATTTTCTAGCATTGTATAAATTATTTATTTTTTTAATCTAAAATTTTCTAGCATTGTATAAATTCATTTTTTTTAATCTACAATTTTCTAGCACTGTATAATTTTTTTTAATCTAAAATTTTCTAGTATTGTATAAATTCATTTTTGTAATCTAAAATCTTCTAGCATAGTATAAATTCGTTTTTTTTAATCTAAAATCTTCTAGCATTGTATAAATTCATTTTTTTAATCTAAAATTTTCTAGCATTGTATAAATTCATTTTTTTAATCTAAAATTTTCTAGCATTGTATAAATTCATTTTTTTAATCTAAAATTTTCGAGCATTGTATAAATTCATTTTTTTAATCTACAATTTTCTAGCACTGTATAATTTTTTTTAATCTAAAATTTTCTAGTATTGTGTAAATTCATTTTTGTAATCTAAAATTTTCTAGGATTGTATAAATTCATTTTTTTCACACCCTACACGTAGTTGTAAAATTTAAACAATGTTTATAAATCCCAGGCCCTGAAGATGATCTCAATAAAAATCGAAACCTTGGCACGACAAAGAAAATGTTTTTCTAAAACTACGTCACACCAGACCGCATCTCACGACCACCAAATAAAAATACCTAATCTTCACTTTTTTATCCTTGCAGGTGTTTCCGAGGGGAGTATCTAATGTCCACTCCTCTTTACTATCTTTACGGCCGACATATTAATCAGCTCATTAGAAATCTATCGCATCCAACTCTCCCTGAAAATTTCACGAGGCAATTAAAGCGCCGATGGCACCATGATCGTCTGGTAATCAATATGCCAACCATCCTTCGATGACAATCACACTTATACGTTGATTTAAACATATATCATTTTTCGATGTCCTCATTCACGGCCTCTCACTGTGGTTAATGGAAAAAGCAAATAAAAGTTTGTCGTCTGCTTAAGATTATCAGTAATTTTTAACTTGAAATATATCGTCATATAATGACAATCTGACTTTCCTTTTTATAAAAATAAGTAGATTATAAGAAAGCCTAACATGTATACAATGATTTCATGTTAAAAGCCTACTCATTTAATTGTAAAAAAATCATGAAAATAGGCTGCGTATTTGATGTTTAAAAACGAATGACGGGAAAATTAATTTCTTATGCATACATTTTATGATAATTTGTTTGAGTAATGATATTAGTTCAATACCACTTAGTATATTAAATTATCTCGAACGTGAAAAAAATAATCAGAGTCAATTGTCAAATAAATTATTAATGCAGATTTTGTTAGTTACTTCGTCAAGTTGTGCCAAGAAAAGAGCCATAACTCAAAACGGGAAAGGAAATTAGGATACGATTAGTATCAGCGGCTCCATTCATAACCGGGCCATTTAAGGTGAAATGTAAATAACTGGTACCGTTCCATATATCGATTTTGTACTGTTTTGTTTTTCTTATTTCCCAGTCGGCGCTCACGTATTATAATCGATATGAAGTATCTTACGTTAAACAAATTCGATCGATAGACGTGGTATAAATAATGCTTAGGATGATATGAGGCATTATAACTCAGGTCAAACGTCTTTCAGGATTATGAATCATTTGCGCTTTTGTGTTGCCGACAACCAGACACGGCACTAAATCAATAATTAAGTCAGTTTATCAAAAGATAATGGGCCTGTTGAATAAACAATAATCACAAATAATCAATATGATTTTCTGTGAACCTACAGAAATCCAAAATTGTTGTGTTTAGAAGAGGTTTATCACGCCTTCTTCGGTTTATGGCAGTCAGAAGTCAGACCGAGGTTATAGGTGTTCCGGTTTCAGGGACTGTCAACAGCTAGATAATTTCAGCCCGCAACGCATACAGTTTTTAACGCTAGATACATAATACTTCCATTTATTATTAAATACATTCTTTCCTATTTTTATCTGCTCGGACGTTCAGGTGGCACTAAGGACAACTGTCTCATCGGCCCTAAAGTCCAGAGCAGTTTGGGACTGCATCAAGGCACTGTTTGACAGTTTGGGTACCAGAGTACACAGGGCAGGGAGGCAACGGGGAGGCCGATAGACTGATCAAGAAAAGATCCATCTATCAGACCTGAACCCTTTTGCAGCATTGCCCAAAACGCACGTACAACAAACAATGTATTTGTTCAATCGGATTGTATTCCAGGACAGAGACGAAAAGTTGATCAAAGGACAAACAGAAGCTAACGGTTAAACGACTAAGCCGACGATGCGTTAAAAGTCGAATGATAGTGCACTGATTGAAGAGGTATATGTAGAAACAAGCCTGTGCAGTTATAGCCAGGAAGAAGAAGAATAAACAGAGGAACATGTCCTTTTTTGGTGCGAAGGCCTATGCAGGCTGAGATTCATATTCATGGGGAAAGAAAAGTTAAGGTCTGAAGGATACACACCGGAACATCTAATAAAGCCGTACTTATTGAAGATTGCACAATATTGCATAGACCAAGTCGTAAGAAAGCCGAGTCTTTCTGACCTTAAACTTACCCTTCCTAGTTATTTAAGTATGGTAGTGGAGTGCTCGATGTTCTTCCAGTACCCTTTACACATACTGAATAACTAATCTAATTGAGGGTCGATGGGTATTCAGTATTCGGCCACAGGTTCATGCTAATAAATACACTCAAACTCAATATTCACAAACAAAACCCGTACAAAATGAATTATCAAGTACTATGTATAATAAAACGGTTGTTTGCTTGAAAAATCGGAACAGGGGATCCAAATATTAGCTTCCCTGCTCAAGCACAATTCTCATATCGGATGTCATTCCTGCACGCAATATGATAATGTGGTTATCTATTTTCCGAATTAATCCTCATAAAAAAGATCTGTACTAGACAAGGCTATGATTCATGTTTGATTGGACTTTATTTGATGGTTTGCGAATATTTGTCCACTTGGCCTTACTTGTTTGATCTGTCAGAGTAGTGTCGCTATTTCGTCGTCAGCGGTGGTTTTATAATAGTTTATGTTGTTTTAGCTTTCTATTTCTATTGTTAATGTTTCGTTTTTGTGTCAGTATTTTTAGGACATTTTGTTGTTACAAGTATAAATATCATAACATGTGGGTAATTATGTGTTTTGGTAAATCGGAAGCTATTTTTTTCAAGGTTTACTACAAATACTTTTGCGAGTATGGCTCATGTGAGATTGCCCTATCCGCTTTGTTCTTGTTTTGTTCTCGTTGCGTTTGAACGTTTGCTATGGTGTCTGAGTCTTGTTATTGACTATAGTCATCGTTGTTTTTAACTGAAGTGTAATCGTCTGATAAATGTTTTTCTTGTCGAATACTAGTTGTTTTTTTTTTTTTTGTAATGTTGTTTATTATAATACTTGCCATGGCAGACGAAACCAGCGAGGTAAGAAGGACCAGCATGGCAAACCAAAAATTCAAAGTTTCCCATTAATCAAATGAAAGCACTAAAAATTTTATATTAAAAAAAATAGACAATAGGATTATATCAGGAGTATTTATTTTGAAGGATTTTTATACTGATGCAAATACATCCTGAAAAAATTAATTTCAAAAATTTTGAAAGGGTAAAACAGAAGATTTTTTTANTGTATGTGTGTGTGTGTGTGTGTGTGTTTTATACACGCTCGACCCTTATCTATTGCAACCCTTCACATTCCTCCCTTTTCACATCTGCACGTGTTCATCACCAACAAACCCCTCCTTCGTTACATCCCTCAAGCTTTGTTAATACTAATATTTTTAATAGAATCCACTCTGTGCTTTCATCGAGTTAAGACCGAAAATTCCCTAATTGGAATTTGTTACTCCAATTTTGTATTGTATTGTCGTGTAATAAATAGTGTTCTTTTTAAAAACTATTTCAATTCACACAAAACCAAAACTTATGTATACTTTATTGTAACAGAATTACATTCAATTTCTGCTAAATTTAAAATAAGTGGGGTGATTATGTTAAGGCCCAAATTCAACTTTTCCAAACTTTTCATCAACTTTTATTGCGATGATCATTGTGAAATATTGCCACTTATTTTTGCCAGTTACTCACATAAAATCCCAATAAAAGGTGTTAAAATTAGAAAAAAGTATGCTTTATTTTTCACAATAATAAAACTGATTGTACCTAAAGTTAAATGTCCAAAAAAGCTATGTTATTTATGCTGTTTTCTTCACTTAAGTTATATTTGACTAATTGGAGATCGTGCCCTGGGGCACTCACAACAGAAAACACCCAAGAATGTCACAACTACGCAGAAAACCAACACTTTGAGCCCTGAAGATGATCTCAATAAAGATCGAAACGTTATAAAGAAAATGTTTTTCTAAAACCTACGTCACACCAGACCGCATCAAACGATCTCCAAATAATCATTGATTAACGGTCACTAAACACCACACATTTCTACACGTTATACACAAATACATTTTTTAGATGACTTAACACCTTCGGCATTATAGCTTCCTCGTTGTCGTGTTAAAAAACTAAACTACCTGGCCTTTTTTGCACAATGGGATTAAATTCGCTGAGCAAGAATCCCTTATCTTTTTTCTCCTGAGTCGAATTTGAAGAAGTGGAGCAAATAAGAGATAAGCGTCGCTTTTCAACTTACTAGCCTATCACAGCATACTCGACATCACCCTCCTAAGTATTTGAAATTCATGTTAATGTTTCTTTTATGGAAATACACACATCAAATACTCGTGATGACAGTCCCTGATTTTCAGACTATATGAATCGCCTATGTTTGCCTATGATTTACTTACACTTTCAAGCGCTTCACGCTTAATGAGGTTTGACGAAGCACATGAAAGTGTTTGCCGTCTAAGAGAAAGTAAAACGTTATAATACAGAGCTCAAAATCTATCAATAAAAAAGAACAATGTTTTTTGTTCGACGAACGACAGATGGGATTTAGAAATTCATGTGTTTAAAAAGTAAATACCCATTGGAAATTATGGTCAAGCATATTCGGATTGTGTGGTCCCAGTCGCATTTTGCAAGAGGAATTTTTCCGACTAAAACACGGCTGCTGGATAGTTTGAAAAATGTTCAAAGAAGACGTCTAGGAAGAAATTCTGTTATCCAACATATATTTGTGTTTGTATTTTGGGGTTTGACCTTTTGCTTTAATCTCAAAAAATTGTCTCAATTTTGCATGATTGAGGTGAATCATAAGTTCGCGAGTGTTGTACAAATTTGAGAAACTGCACTATAACCATTAACCTCTGTTTACACGAGATATAAGACCAGGTGAGGAAATTTAACTTTAGGAAACTTTGTTAACTAACATACTCTTTGTAAAGTTACGTACACCGTCCTTCTAGCTTTTCTACAACCAACCGAACATTACGTTTTTAAATTGACAGATAATATTAATTTCACAATATTTAAAAAATATCGGATTTGTGTATATACAAATTGTTTACAACAGCGTGTTAAAAACCACACACCTCATACAATTATTCCTGACGGAACTTTTTAGCACTTCTTGCGCTAAAATTTATGTTTACGTACTTTTTTTTTTAAAGAATTGATTTAATAATTTTGAAGAAACACTACAATAATTTTTAACAAAATGAGTATATAATTTTTGAAGAATCGATTCAACATTTTTGAAAAGAAACAATAAAATAATTTTTAACTACATGAATAAATATTGTTTTATAGAATCACTTTAACAATTTTGAAGAAAAAATTAAAATTATTTTTAATAAATCGACTCGGGGTCGTCGGTGGCCGCAACGGTAGGCGTTGACACGGCGCTCATCAAAGTAAAGTAAAGGTCTCGGGTTCGAATCCAGCGGCCCTGCATTCGAACCCGACATACTTACAAATGGGCTTTTCTTCAAAACACGGGCACCCTGAGGGTTGATATAACCACTGCCGTTGCACTCTCCTTAAAAAAATAAAATAAAATAAATAAAAATCGAAGGGTACATAAATTTAAATCTAATCTACTGGTTGTATATAATAGATATACAGTTTTAGATAAAAGTAAATGAAAAAATCGAATAAATATTTTTAAGAAACTGTTTGATCGTTTCTTTAAAATATTTATTCGATTTTTTTAGGCTTCATTTGTTTTTTATATACAACAGTCTATAACTATAACTATATATNTATATATAATAAAACAATTTAAAAAATGATAAAACAATTTTTTTAACACTATTATTTAATTTTTTAAAGAAACAAATCATTTTTAAAGTGTGTATTTGATCCAAGAATATGTCAAAACACCATTTTTGAAATAAAGAATTAAATTTTAAAAATCAAAATCATTATTTAATCAAAAACAATCAAAATTTAAAAAGAGAGATCATGCCATTTTTCAAAGAAACTGATAAATAATTTTGAAAAATTAAACTATTCAATAATTTTTGAAGAAGAACCGATTAAATTAAATTATTTTTAAAAGAAACGACCAAACAATTTGTTTAAAAAAATGAAATCATTTTTAAAGAAACTGTTGTATAATTGTTAAAATAACAACTAAATAATGTTTAAAGAAACGATTAAATAATTTTTTAATGAAACGATTCAATTAACAATAAACAATTAAATTATTTTTTAAAGCTATATTTTAAAGCTTTTTTTTTTAAAGAATCGATTAAATATATTTTAAAACACGATTTTTGCCTTTCATGAACTGTGTTTTGTTCAAACAGTCCAAAACATACCAAACATGACAAATGGAAATGTACCGTGAACGATATGGATCAGTTGTGGTGAAACGTTAAAAAAAACCATTATTGGCCTTTTGTGACCGGGAGTTTTAATTTTCTTCAACTTTCCCACAGGCAATTGAGCCACATGTACGCTAGATTCCAGTCGGGTAGCAATGTCAAACTGTAAATAAATCATAGGATTTTTGGGTCGGGTCCCAGTCTATAAATAAAACCTACTTTTAAAAATCAATCAACGGCCTTTTTTAGTCCTCCATGGCCAAAATATTTTGACATGGTCGGTTATGCGGTTTTGGATGCATGGAACAGAACTGAACTTTATCTGAAATGATAAGGATGTCTGATTCAAAGGCAGTCTCTATTATCGAGTGTAATTCTATAATTTTTTTGTTGTCAAATAATTTTACCAAATTACCATTCCTATTCCTTTTGTTGGAAAGAGTAGTCCTCCATTCCTTTTCTTCGATGATAGATTCAAGCAAAACACTAGTGAATTCCATCAACCGATTTAACTGAATATAATCTTACCATTTGATTTAAAACCAATCAGAAAAAGATTAGAATGTTATTCAGTGATATAGTGCACTATATTTGTGTTATTGTTTGATCTCCTGTACCTGCGTGTTTAGGGATGAGTAATAACCTGGTTGTACTAAATTTCGAATGTTTTGGCCTGAAAAAATAAACATAGTCGTGGTTATTCAAAATGACGAAATCGGGGTTGGATGCTGGACGAGAGAAAAGTAAGAATTATTTTTTTTAAAAATCACTCTTAATCCCGTTTGATGGAATCAAATGACAGAACAAAAAGTAAAGTTTATTATTACTTATCCAAGATGAACAATTAAACGAAAATTGTTCAAAGGTCATTTTCAAATTTATCATCTAGAAAATGAAATCATGATTCGTGATTTTATAATTACTGATGCATGCTGTACTGATAAATTCATACCGAAGTTTGTAATCCTTCGAATTTAATCATAAACGTTGTTTGTGAAATTTTAAAATTCTAAAATCATATAGTGATTTTCAATTTGAAATAGATGAGAGTGCAAATCGGCCAAAATAAAATCGATAAAAGTATTTTCGGTTTTTTGTCAAGGATCTAGTTGCTTTCATCAGAGCATTCGTTGAGTGTGGTTTGGTACAATTTATCACCTTTGTTCCCTTATGGCTCTGTCTCCGAAGCGAGAATAGGCGGACCAGAAGTATTCAATTTTATTCAAATTACAGGCTACAGCTCATCGACCCCAAAGTGCAATTTGGCAGAGTAATTAAAAACCATCCTTTCTGATTACATTGATCAGTTTGTACATTTTCTTAAGTAGTGTGGTTTTTTATTTATGCCTTTGGGAGCATAAATAGATTGTTAACAGTAAATGTATGGTTGGTACCATTTTGGGGCGAGGAGAGTGTGATTGGAATCGAAAAGCATAAAAAAAGTAATGTTTGTACCAAAGCTTGTCTTTGAATTTGAGTTCTACATGGGTAATGAAGAGGGAAAAGCTGAGCGTTTTTATATTGTAAGAGTTTTTGTACTTTTGCACCCTTAGCCACCTTCCAAATATAAGCAATTTAAATTTTTATAGTATGGAAGTTGAAAAAGTGTAAAACTGGTAGCTTTCGCTTAAACAGTAATAATTGAATATATTTAAAGGAAGGACTCGGCAAAGGGTGATGGATATGTTGACAGCTTGTGCTATTGCGATTGCCGATGCCATTCAACCGAAAGGACCCTTCGGACGAAAATTGACATTTTTTGGGTGATTGTTCTACTAATTCGCCGACGGGTCCGAACCTCCGGCAGATAGAAAGTAGAAGAGGAGCCGGTCTCTGCTAAGGTCAGGGGAACTTCGACGAGGAAATAGGATCGATATACGTGCGCAGAGGTTCTCCCACTACCGCGAGCAGCCGGCAATCGCACTAGCAGCTCAGCTGTAGTAGAGAGAAAGACAGATTAACGCCATGTCCCGTCCTCCTGTTTTTCCAGATTACCTCTTTACGAGAATGGCACAAGAAGAACAGGAATCGAAGGCGCCGAAGAGCGTGTACAACCGATGGATCAAGGACAATTTGTTCCTCTTCTGCACGGCTTTCGGCGTAATCGTCGGGGCGGCACTTGGTAAGTTCCTTTCAAATTATGTTTATTCGGCCGGCTTAAGACCGGCAATCGATGTTAAAACCATGTAGCATAACCGAAACCCCTTCTATCACATTGTTTATCCGGTTATTACCGTACGCACGCTTTTTAGACTTAAAAGAACCGTTTTTTTCCGTGGAGGGGGTTACTCCACTTTTACTTTTTATCTTGGAAAAGATTAGAAAATTTATGCTGACCCTCGCAGAAAATTCCGTTGGGAAATTGTTTCATACTTACAAAACTGTGCTCTTTTGTACACACTCGGTGGTTTATTTTTTTTTCTGCTGAACCGGCAAATAACTCATATAATTTATATTCTACAACACCTAGCACATTCTTTTTACATCGGGAACTTTTCTGTAAATTTTTAATAAACTGGTAATGGGAAAATAAACAAGTCGAATACGTTTAATTTTGCTGATGAATACTGCTTATCTTAAGAGGTATAAGGAAAGATTTGTTTCAAGTCATTTTTAATTCAATTTTCAAGTATAAAATTTGCAAAAAAAAAACCCTGTAAATATAAATTTTAATATGAATGGCAGACCAATTTATTTATCATAAATGGCGGCAGTTCAACAATTTTGTCACTATTATATATTTTTATTGTAGATTTCTTTCTTCACATAAGGAAATTTAAGTGTATTTAGGTATTATATGTTTATTATTTAAATTAAACTATTTTCAATAAAATTACAAATGTAAAATCATGTATTTTGTTTCAAAATTATTAATAAATTCTCCATTTTTAAACATCTGAATTATTAATAATTTGCAAATAACATAGGGAATTGAAGAAAAGGCAAAAAAACAGATTTGCTATTTTCTCTGGTTGCCACTTGTATTGTTGAAAGTGTACAAACAAACTGGATATGTCATTAAATCCAATCAACCAAAATTGCAACTTTTGGTCCTCACAATGCAAGCGAGAATTCTTGAGACGTGGGC
The DNA here is from genome assembly GCF_000648675.2 of Cimex lectularius. Taxonomy (NCBI): domain Eukaryota; kingdom Metazoa; phylum Arthropoda; class Insecta; order Hemiptera; family Cimicidae; genus Cimex; species Cimex lectularius. Next base: position 652,239 of record NW_019392811.1, read on the forward strand.
GGACCCATTCACTAACGATCCCTATATGTACTCGGTAAACTGGTTTGGTCGGCTTGAATCAAAACCTGCCACACTTCCTTTTTTTTAATTTTTTCCCCTCCTTTTACCATCTCTTCTTGCTAATCACTCAATATCCCAAATGTCTCGGCCGACGCTGACACTCAGGGAGAAAATATATCAGGTTTTTTTATTCTTTGTATTCGCCACTGGATTATTTTCGATTGGTTGGAGTTTGGAGATAACTAAATTCATAAGGGTTGAAAGTTTCCATCCGCCCCGAGGTTCCTCAATTGAAATATGGGCCTGCGCTTTATGTGAAATTATCGATGATTCGACTAATCGTTATTCTTCCCTGAGGGCTGCTTTAATATCAATCTATTACTACTCATAGTTCTATGGTTAAGTGTAAAATACTTAATTAACAACAAAAATAAAAAACAACACAATAAGAAAAATTTCACAATATTAGCAACCCTCATGATGCGCATAATAATAAACATTGAAATAACTAAAAACAAAACGACTTAAACTAAACAAAAATGTACTGTCATACAATATTTCATGCTTAAAGAAAGTCAGTATTGGAAAATATACTTCTCCAATAGTGATTTATACAGGGAAACCCCTCACTGCTTTTTTCCTTCCGTTAAAAATTCATTTCTCCCCAGAATCAAAATTCAAATTACTATTTTATACATATTGATCTCATTTTTGTCAATCAGACATCGCTCAATTTTATCAATAAATATTTTCCTTTGTGTTTAAAGTGTTTTCAGTGTTCTTTAGATTACACGACTGGCTAGGTGGGCTGTAGCAATTTAAGTTTGTTCTAATTATCTTTTAACGAAATAAGTTTTGACATGCCGTTTATTTTGAAGCTGAAACCTGATTGACCGCCTTTCAAGAAGTTGAAATCTTCAAAACGTTTGAGGTAAATCATTTCACTGAGACTTTTTGCAAGGATGGTCATAACTAGCAGAATTTTCGAGAAACTTTGGTCTGTTATCTAACATTTTCTTTCAAAAAGGCAATATTCGAATAATTTAATATTTAAAAAAAATTCTTTCTTGCATTTTAGAAGAAGTCTCTTATCGTATAAGCTAGTAAAGGTTTTCCTCCAATGGAATTGCTAAAAAAATTCTTGTTCATAATTTTTTCAGTTTCTGTTGAATTGCTACCATCTTAGCATATTTTTAAAACCTCTAACTTTTGTAATTTTCGTAGGCTAGAAACAAAAGTTGCGTTTTCTGGATTTTTCTTTGAAATAGTGGTGGCAGCCTTAGCTTGCTTGTTTTTGTAAACAAAAACCTGAACATCCAACAACTATTTTCCTTTAGTTTGCATTAATCTAGAAGAATGATTTGTTCAATGATAGACTGAGGTCGAGGCTGGACGCTGGTAGACAAAAAATGTTGATAATCCATTTTTTTCGAATTGGAGATTCTTTTGTATCATTTCGAAATCATTCTGCAAGATTATTATGTAAGCTCTCAAGTTGAATCACCTGACCTCAAAGGACACTTTCTTTGTAAATATGACAGAACCGGATTCATTTGGTAAATCTGGTTCACCAGACGCCAGCTAATTTTTTGCAAGATGTAGAAGAACGTAAAAGTTTTATTTGGTATTTTACCGAAATGTGCAATTATTTTGCAAAAGAAGCATGTACGATCTTAAGTTGCGAAGTTGAATCCGCTGGCCAAAAGGTCCTTCGTTATAAATTTGACTGAACATGATTCATTTGATAAAACTAATTGTTCAAACATCAACTCATTCTTTTCAATGTGCTGAAGAACCTAGCTCTATTTTGAATTTCACCAAATCACCATTTAAGCTCATACGTGCTGATATTGAAAAACGTGGCCAAAAGAAATGTTATCTGTATATTTGATTTAATCTAATATATCCAGTAAACCTTGTTGCCTAGAAATCAACATTTTTCAAGGTTTCTAAGAAACTGCAGTTCTATTTAGAATTTTACCAAAACTGACAATTAGTTTGTAAAAGCTACATGTAAGCTCATAGGTTTTGAAGTTGAATCACTTGCTCAAAAGGAACCTTTCTCGTAAATATAACAGACCCTGGTTCATTCGGTAAACCTGGTTGCTCAGACATCAACTTGTTTCCACGTGCAAAAAAAAAAAAAAAAAATACAGTTCTATTTTGGATTTTACCGAAATTAACAATTATTCTGCAAAAGCTTCATGAGAGCTTCATAGGTTTTGAAGTTGAATCAACTGGTTAAAAGAAATTTTCGTATATTTAGCATTAGATTTGCATGCATTCATTTGGAAAATTATATTTGCTAGATATCAATTCTGCGTTTGGTCAGAAATAAATCAGTACCAAGTTGGATTTTACCAAAAAATTATTCTGCAAAATGAGCATGTAAGCTCTTGGGGACTGAAGTGGAATCACCTGACCAAAAAGTACAATGTTTGTAAATTTGGCAGAACCTGATTCATTTGGCAAATTTGGTGAATAGAGATAAATTCATTTTTTTCAACATGCAGCAGGACCTAAAGTTATATTTGGGATTTAACCGAAATTGGCAATTATTGTGCAAGAACAACATGTAAGCTCTTAGGTACTGAAGTAGGATCACCTGACCAAAAAGAACAAAGTTTGGAAATGTGGCAGAACCTGGTTCTTTTGGTAAACGTTTCGATCTTTATTGAGATCATCTTCAGGGCTCAAAGTGTTTCTTTCCCGGTAGATGTCATTCTTGTCTGTCGTGTTGATAGTGGTCCAAAAAATCATTTAGTAAAGGTCACTAAACACCAACAATTTTTTCAAGGTTTATTTAAAATAAACTACAGCTCTATTTAGAATTTTACCGAAACTAACAATTATTCTGCAAAACCTACATGTAAGCTCATAGGTATTGAAGATGAATCACTTGCCCAAAAGGAACCTTCCTTGTAAATTTAACAGAACCTGATTCATTCGGTAAACCAGCTCAGACATCAACTTTACCTAAGTTCTATTTTGGATTTAACCGAAATTGGCAATTATTATGCAAGAACAAAATGTAAGCTTTCAAGTACTGAAGTAGGATCACCTCACTAAAAAGAACATAGTTTGTAAATTTGGCAGAACATGATTCTTTTGGTAAATCCGGTTGATGTTTGGTGATTAATACTGAGATACGTTTCTTAAGATGATTCTATTGATCTTGTTTTACTCTTTAACATCCTTGATGAAGCCTTGAAAGCGCCGGTTTATAGTTGTGAAACTTCAGTTTAAAGTTTCATTTTGCTTAAAGACCAGTGGCTGCTCTCAAACATCGCTTGATGGAGGATCTTTTATTTTCAAGGGTCTTTCCTGGAATTTCAAACAATTTAAACAATCCGAGACGTGCGTGATGTCATGGCATCTTCAGCTATCAGTGATATATGCTTGTTGATAATTTGTAAGATATGCTTGTGCAATAAGATGATAATTGCAATATTGTAATATTTTAAATCACCTGGAAGTTTCCACTTTGAAATAAATTAACCCAGGTTTGGTCAACTACGTTCAATTATTAGGGATCCTTCTTTACTTCTTAACAACCAAGACGGAGAATAGAAAATGTCGGTTTACATTGGGTCTTCAAATTTAAATTTTAATTTTACTTGAAGTTCAATGGCTGCTTTCAAAACAACTCCATGGAGGATTTTATTTTCTTTCTATAAATTTTTCAAATAATCTAAAAGCATGTGATTTTACTGCATCTTCACTTTAATATTCCTATTATCTAATGCTAAAATTATAATTAAATTAATCGATTAGTGATATATGAACGCATTTTATTGCTGAAAAAGGTTAACTCATGTTAGCTGCTGGGAGAATCGTTCCACTTTTTGTTGTAAAATAGGGTAAAATATTTTAGCTTGTTAAAACCTCGTCCTAATACATGCTTCAACTAACGTAGATTAAACGTACTTGGCGATTAGTCACTACAGATTTAGGTTTTACCGTACAGGGGAGGTCATGAATCGACCCAGGTCATGATTTCGCAACGGGTGCAGTAGAAAAGGCCGGCTGTAGTTCCAATAAAGAACAAGGTACGGTCACGCGAGGGGCCGCGACCTATACTAAGGTTTCATTCAACTTTTCCCATATTAATGCAAATAAAAGTTCATTCTTCCCTCGGGTCTTTGGACATTTCACGTCACGGATCATAAATTTGACATGGAAGTTCCTCAAATGGGTCAAAATGTCAAAAGAGGGTTTTAAATATTGAGAAACCTCTCGAAACCGATGAGACAATTTTAGAAAGTAAATATGCCATATCTTTCTCGTGTTTTTATATATTTTTTAAATGTGTAGGAAATGATAACGTTTAATCGTTGAAACTAGTACTATCAGTAAGTTAGTTCTTGTTGATTATATAAATCACTCCCTCATACAACGGAGATGTAATTTACTGTTTAAAAACTGGTTAGAAAATTTCATTTAATACTATTACCAATTAGATTATTTATTTTAACAATTTGGTCTTCAATCAACTTGGTTATTTTCTCGCTGGTCTCGGCAGTTCATCATGTCCAGTCATAGATGATCTGTTGATTTATCTCCTCGCAGGACTCATCGCAACATCTGACAATGTTAAGACAAATTGTCAAGACTTGGTTAGTTTGAACAAAACCACGGTGGTTCATATTCAATTAAGTTAACCGCTTTCAGAGTATTTAAAGCCCTCTTAATTAGGTTTAGACAAAGACTTCTTCAATTAAAAGGAAACATTCCCAAAAAGATTTAAACTTTCCGTTGAATTTATCGCAAATCGACTTTCCGAAAACGATATCCCTTGCTTGTTCATCTGGTTCATAGATTTAACCAGTTAATTAGCAACGTTTAATAATTGTTCTTTACAAAATTACCATGTATGTTGTAAAGTACTGTGTTGATCAGAAATATCTAGTTTATGTTTAAACTGAGCTTATTATACAAATATATAAATACAGCGAGAATAGACCAATCTAAAATATCTAAATGTGTGGTGTTTAGTGACCCTTACTTTAAGACTATTTGGAGATCTTGAGATGCGGTCTGGTGTGAAGTACGTTTTAGAAAAACATTTTCTTTATCGTGCCAACGTTTCGATCTTTATTGAGATCATCTTCTGAGCTCAAAGTGTTTGTTTTCTGCGTAGTTGTGTCATTGTAATAACTAAAATACCTAAGTAATTAATACATCAATATAAAAGTCTGTACCCGTGGTCGGAGCTCTCTGAAGCTGACTATCTGGAAGCAGATTGTGCAAGAACTGTGCACTGTCACCCTCTGATGTATTCCGTTCTCTTGTTAAACAGACACACATGTAAATACTACTATGAACAAGGTATTTGACTTGTAAATAGGGAGAAGTTGGGAAAGAGGACGAAGGCAAGAAAAAACGCACGGTCTGTACAAGTGGAAATAACGATATGCCGAGTGGCATCTGCCTATTGCACAGCGTTGATGACCTTTGTGTCATAATGCTTAATGAGTACACTGAATTCCGCAAAAATAATTTATTTCTATAAGCAAAACTGTAAATCTAAAGAAAAACGGACTGGCCACCGGATCTAAAACACACTCGTAACGGACATACTTCTATGAATAACACCATCACTCCTCCTCTGTATATAATCCCAGGATAGTTGTAAAAACGATGAATTAAAAAGAAAACGCCCATAACTAACTATGACTGTGCAGACGAAACGCTTTTGAGCGGAGGAAAGCGAGGACAGGTGGACCAGGCTAATCTTTGTCGTGTCCCTGATCAGCACATATGATAGAATTGGTTAAGGGTCTCTTTGGCGATGGAAAGGTCGAATTTATACATAATAAATCACTCACACAATTTTGATGCTTCCAAATATACTGCGGAAATTCAAAAGAAAAACGATAATTGTGATGACCTCACACATAAACTACTATAAACAACATTTCTACCCACTAGATCTATATAATTTCCTCGATAACTTGTAAAGCGGACGAACTCAAGACAAAACCCACTGGACTAACTATGACCATGCCAGAAAATTGTAATGAAACGTCTCTGACCTAAACAGTATCGAGTAAAAGTGGAAAGTCCGATTTTCAGATCGGCTAACAACATCGATTTCTCAAAAATCCTTTGCCTTTCTATAGACAACACACACAAATGAAATCAAAACTATAATTGGGTCGTTACTGATCATTTTTGTCAGCCTTCCTCGCTGGGTTGGTCAGTCAGACTCGTTTCGGCTTTTCGCCATCTTCAGGGTCTAATTTGATGAATGAGCGCACTGAAGATGGTGAAATGCCGAAACGCCTCAGACAGGCCAACCCAACGAGAAAAGGAAGACCAAAATTATCGGTAACGATCAAATTACAGAAATGATAAGTGGTGGAGTGAGTGTGTTCAATCATTTCAAAAAGATAGTTCCTACTCACAGTACGTTGTTTACAATGATCCGGATTTCGAGCTTATAACTGAAATCATCAGGTTGTAGAACTCCTTCAACCTAAAGATGAGCTATGAGCTCGAAATACGGATCATTGTAAACAACTTACTGTCAGAGGAACTATCTTTTTGAAAGGATCAAATTACAATCTCCACAGACCACACGGAGAAACAAAGTCAAAACTTTACACATCTCTCTTTTATGAAATGCCTCGAGACTTGTTAAGAGATGACAATTATGTAACCGTTGAACACGGCCTACCGGATGGTTGAGTACAGCTTACAAAAATTTTGCATTCCTATCTCAAAAGTCTTCTTTCGTGTTGCACACCGCAGTTCTCTTTCATCCCTTCTTCAATATAGCAACAAGTGTTTCACAAAGCTCACCGGGACCACGCTGTTCTCCATTTTTTTAAACTCTTAAAACCAAGGATGTGTCAATAGTACTGATGACATTGACCTCTACTGTTCCTCTTGGAGGATCAGCGATATATTAAGACGTGTACATTTAGAAGACTTACAAACAAACCGCTTCAACTACGGTAAAAGTTGAAAATCAACTTTCACGATAACCTGTGAAGAGGACAATTCAGGGGAAAATGCACAGGTATAACTTGACCAAAACCAAAAAAATAGCAGACGACACGCTTCTGACTGAATTTATGCGAGAATTGGCTTACGGATGAACATGCTTCTTTGAAAATTTTCACTTTTGATCAAATATTTACCCTTTCTTCCTGAAGATTCAGTATAGTTTAAGTGTCCTGAATGTGAATATTATTTTCTTTGATTGCCAAAAATAATTTTTATATTCAATCAAAGTATTCTACTCACTCAAAGTGTTTGTTTTCTGCGTAAACGCATTTTTTGTATTGTATAAATTCACTTTTTTTTCCACATCCTACATGTATTTGTTAAATGTAAACAATGTTTGTAAATCCCAGGCCCTGAAGATGATCTCAATAAAGATCGAAACATTGGCCCGATAAAGAAAATGCTTTTCTGAAACCTACATCACACCAGACCGCATCTCACGATTTCCGAATAATCATCGACTAAAGGTCACTAATCACCACACATTATTTTCTTTTTACTAGGGATGCGGCATTTGAAGTAATTTGTCGTTTAGTTCCCTTTAAGTACTTCAAAGTAGTACTCCAATCAAACTCACCGAAGAAACCATTGTTTGGGCCAAACCGCTTAGAAAAGTTGGACTTCCCAAATTACTGAATATTTTTATTCTGAAAAAGTTTGAAAGGATTTATTACAGCTTTCTTTCACACATCGTTAAAAAGATTTTATACAGACGACAATATTTATTCGATTGATCTCGTAAAGAGGAACAAAATCTATATTGAAAATGGGGAAAACAGAGATTTTTTTACAATCGAAAAATTTAATTATATATGGTATTGGATTGTAGCGTGATGCACGAACCTACCAATTTTAGATATTCAAGCATAAAGTTTATTAACTGTTTTGTTATTTTGTTTAATTCATTCCACTTAGTTTTCCGTTTATTGTCAACTGTTAATTTCCTTTCGCTGTTATCTGATGAAAAATAAATAAACTACATCCCGGCTAGGAGTATTTGTTTCTCAAAATTTCAAATATTTTCCAATGAATCCCACCAACGTTGACACATATCATTTTTCTCATCACGGGCAAATTACAATACCCCAATGATCAAATAAATTGCATTATTTACACATCGATTACACCGCTTAAAAAAACTGCATGTTACAAAATAATAACTGACTCGACAAAACTGGCTTCTGTTCGAAATTATTGACTTAATGCGTCACTGAAAAACAATGCGAGAATAACGACCAGTCATCAACACACGAATTGCATTTCTTAAGTAGCGATTACACGTGCAAAACCTTAAAACAATACAGTTAAATGCAGTGACTGTGCAGAATAAACAGGCACAAACTGAAGCACCCTGTACAAATGCATAGATAATGCATGCTAAACTATCCACTGAAACATTACACGCACCAGGACTTGAAAAGAAAGCAAATTCAAAAGAAAGCACTATAGAAAAGGTTATAAACGTGACTAACATAAACTAGCGACAATAAGAATATTACATAAAATAATTTCACATATCAAATGTTAGTTAGGTCGTTACAGATCATCTTGGCCTGCCTATTCCCGCTTCTATCGGTCGGTCTATCGATCTATCAGACATGGTTTGGCATTTCGACATCTTCAGAGATGATCAGGTGTCAATTCTGTGAAGTCAAGTCACACACAAACACACACACAAAATCGCTGACACTTCAACAAAGTCCATCACACTCTCACCTAAAAAAATTAATTACATCAAAATTTGCCAAAAACAAACTCCGGAAAATGCACAGTCCAGTGAAAAAGACTAAAAACGCGAATAACCCAAACTAGCGTATTATTTAAAACAAGGTATACAATGGTGATGATGGTAATGGGATAGTAGGAAGCAAACTGTCCAATAAAATTAAAAAAGAAAAAAATCAGACGTTGTGTATTCTTCTCTTTTGCTGCCTTTTGACGTACTGTGCTCTTCCAGTTCCTTTAGTTCAATCGAATCGACCGTCTTAAAAATATTAGATCATTGACTGCTATTGCTGCAATTATTTTTTGAGTTTTTTCTTAATGTCTTAGGTTATATCTCCATTGAGCAGTGGTTCCCTTCATTGCACAGCCTAAAATGGTTCATCATTGAATGTACCCATGCTAAGTAGATGTTTTGTAGGATGCCAGTAGTTCCTATCACTTCTCTGAGGTTTACCTTGCCTAACGATAGCAATGTGTTTTCTACTTTTGGTGATAGGTCTTTAATCAAAAGTTTACTGTTAAGAAGTTAGGGATGTGTAGGTTAAGTAGGAAGGAATATGGATAAATTATGTTGGATTTAACTTAAGTAGGATTAGGTTTTAAGGACTGGTTAGGTAGGACAAGGGTTAGGTTTAGGGACATGTTATGTAGGTTAGGGATAGCTAGATTAGGTAAGGTTAGAAATCAGTTTACTGTGTCTGGCACCTCTAGAAGTCGTCGACTTCTCTTTTTTTGTGGACTCATTCTGAGATAGAGGAATCTGAGTTTGAATTTATTATCCTGTATGTTCTGGGCCAATATATTGTCTAGGCAATTTATCTAGTTTTTCATTTCCCTGAATTTCTTTGTGTCTTGAATGGGGATATCAGACAAGTTGCCCATAGTTTGTATTGTTGCATATCAGTTAAACAGCCAACAAAAACCAATAAATGTACAAACCAGCCGAACCAACACATGGCTGTGCAGAATGCTGCGAACGAATCTGTGACAGACCAAACTAATAGGAATGGAAGCAAAGATGCTTCTTTCCAAAATGCAGTGAGAATAAGCTTACCAACAAGATTCTCTGCTAATTTCTGGTACAAAATTTTAAAATGAAATAAATAATTAACAAAATAAAGTAATTTCACTTAGTAATTCAATGATCTCGTTGGTGAGATAAAAAAGGTTGAAAGAAAAAGTAAATTTATATTTTTGCATGCTGCTTAGTCTTGAATGCGTAGTCAATGTGATAATGTCTACCAGTGCAAATAGGATGCCCTTCTTGGTAAACATCCCCCTCTCAGCCCTCACCCTCACTTTTGTTGGATAATTCATAAATACATATTTGGTTGTTTGACTAGCTGGAACTAATTTTCGCATTTGCGTCAGAAAACAAACAACCATGGAAAAAATAGATTGTCAGTATTGATGTACATGAAAAATTCACACTTCATTTCTACTTTATGATAAAAAAAGATTATGGTGTTTAATGTCTATATAAAAAGGAAGTAATGTAATAGTAATTTGTTAAATGGTCCTTTAATGTAATAATCACCTTTTAATTAGATATAACAAACCATTATATCAGTTATGTATTTACTATTTTACTGTACTATAGAAACTGTCATGTTATTGTAGATGATGGTTTAAACAATTAGCTAAGTGCACATGCATAGAATCATTGAAAATCAGATCACTTGTAACGGGAAATTTTAATTAACTGAATTTAAAATGGTTATTATAACTTTCATTGCATTGCATATTATCGTACTTGCTTTGATTTATTTTCAGATGTTTAATTTAAAAGGTAATTATTTAAATAAAATGGTATTTATTTTTAGATTATGAAAAAAGCATCTAGTATTTAAAAAATTTACGTTTAAGTCACATTTTACTTTGATTTGCTAAGAAATGATAAGTAACTGTTGAAATGGTTTTCCAGTTGAATGAGAATTTTTTGATATATATATATATCAATATATATTTTGATATATGATATATATATATATATAACAAAACCTGAGTACTCTAAAATAGGTCTCTCCTTTCATGTTGCACACCATTCTCTCTCATCTCTTTTTTTATATAGCTATTGGTGTTCCACGAGGCTCAATACTGGGACCCACACTGTTCTCCATTTTTGTAAATACTTTGACAAAATAAATAAATGAGAAACTCATGCAAATAAAACACTTATGTTTATGATAGAACTTAAAAAAAATAAACATCAAAATTAGTTGCATCCTCTACACAAAGTGCAAGGCCCTTGATCTCACACAAAATATTGGTATTCAAGGGAATTGATTTCTAATGGTCCAGGTCAACAATAACTTGCATGGGAATAAAATTGTCTCCAAATTGAATTTCAGCGATCATACAAAACGTCTTGTGGGTGGTAAAAGCTGCAATCAGCGTCCTGTTCCCATTGATTAAAAAAAATCTGGTATGAACAATCGAGACAACATCCTGCTTTATAATGTGATCATCAAACCCTTTCTTGAAGTCATATATACCTGCCAAACTTAAAAAACACCAAATAATACAAAATGAATTTTAAACTTGCTACAGGCTCAGGCATTTATATAAAATTAACAGAGCAACATAAAACAATGAACGCATGACTTGGATTAAAGAAGAAGTAGACAAAGTGGATATCTTGACGTTTGGGCTGGCTATCACCAGTGCTCTTGTGCCGATTCGGCCCACTGACACTACCACTTTCTTTTGCATTTGTGGTAGGATGAGTCTATATATATACACCATTTTTCAATGCCAAAAAAGGTCAGAAAATGGAAAATTGCAAGACTGTGTAACAGTTTGGCCAGTTTTGGTTTTATATTTAATTCTCCTCGATTATGTGCAGTTTAAATTAAATTGAAGTTAGTGTTTATTGATTGCCCATTATAACATTTGAGGAAGTAAGTAAAGAATTATTTGTCTTGGATGGATTCAAGATGTACTAGCTGAAAACTATCCCTCTTTGATAAATTATAAAATTTTTCTCCTTTCATACATTTTACAGGAGACCATGTCAAAGTTAATTACTGAAATTATGACTTTTCCCCAACCAGCATGCATTCCCGACATTGCTTTTTTAGACTACCACTTATTTCAGTCTGTGGCTCGGTAGAGAATATCAAAACCAAAGAAGTAAAAATGTGTGCCACCTAAAGACTCTTGGAAATGGTGAATAGGGCACAAAGTTTCTGGTATTGTTCAAGTTTTGTTACAGCGTTGGTATACTTTTACATTGTGGGAAAAGTTTCCTAACTGACGTCAATTATTAATAAAAAGTTTTAACAGTTATTGTACTACACTGGCAAATGAATATGTTGACATGGGATATTCTTTACAGCTAAAAATCTTCTGAATAAAAAAAAAAAAAGTTTGCCTCAGTTTTATTTCAAAGTTAAATGATCATTGTTATGGAATTATTAAAAATGAAAAGATATCTTGAGCATATTAAAGTGTTTAAAAAGACTCAAAATCGATGATTTATTCCTCTGTTATATTGTGTAGGGTAGTAAATGTCCTAACCTTAGGATATGGCCAATAAACTGAATCAAGGATCTTTCTTCCGCTCATATTGAAGGTTTTCTCAAGCAGGTTTAAAGGAATGATTGTTCAAATATTAATCGTAATGGGCTCCTTGTTTGAGAATATTCCACTCAGCAGTCGGATGTCACGAATAATTGACCATGTCTAAATCTCTTTAACCAATTTGTGGCCAAGTCGAAGAGGGCCTCCCTTTCTCTTCTGTTGATAAATGGGATACATGCAAAATAAAAAATACAAAGGAGACGTTGCAAAATGGAACTGCCTTGGTGTCAGAGGGGTGCAAAAAATTCCACAATACTATGGATTATAATAATAAAGATAAATTCTCTTTTGCACAATAAGAAACGCATACATTCAAAAAGAGCAATTCTTCTTGTTTATTGCTTATTTCTATCTTAAAAAGGAAGGCTCTATTCACATTTATGAGTAGAACCTTACTTTTAAATTTTTGAATTGATTTCTCACTACATCATACGATTTTTTAAATTCATTTTATTTTCATTATTTACATAATACTTAAATATTAATTGTTTCTTTTATTGTGTTTCAGGATTCACTCTGAGAACATTAAACCCAAGTGATGAGATGATCATGCTAATATCATATCCAGGCGAATTATTTATGAGGATTCTTAAACTTATGATTTTACCATTTGTGATTTCTTGTCTCATAATGGGTAAGTCAATCATGTTTATATTTATATCTTGAGAGCAGATGCTTTATTAAAATGCGTGAACTTTTTTCAGGAACTGCAACACTAAACATAAAGAAAAATGGGAAAATTGCTGTGAGAACGTTGTTGTACTTTATTTTGACGTCGTTGTTAAATGTTTTGCTAGCCGTGATGCTGACAACGTTAATACATCCTGGGGATCCACATTTAAAGCAGAACTCGACAATTGACCAGACAAAGTTAAATGCGATCAAGCCACTGGACAGTTTTCTCGATATGGGCAGGTTAGTTGCAGATATAAGGCAGATACGTTGGCCAAAGGATAAGCTTGACTAATGAATGTAACAAACATTTTTACAAATTCATAAAAAATACAAACAACAAAGCTTTCAAAAGCAAACAAAAAACGCCATACTTTCAAAAATTGTTTAAATATTTCGATTTGGCATTTACTTTATTTTTTATTTGCACACTAATTTTTATGTTTTGTTTATTTTGAGCATATATAGATGGCTTTTTTTTTGTAATTCATTCATTTTTTAAAACACAGCAAAATAAAGTTGAATTTTTTTATACATAAAACCACCACTGTATATAAATTGCTTCCTTATGACAAATCATTTTTAGTACCTTCAGGTGTTAAATTATTTCTATTCCAAAAGTTGATGCCTTATCAAATTAAAAAAAAATCATATTCCATGTTTCTTTCTTTTTTTTTCAATATGGAAACTAAGTGTGTAGATTAGATTATAAGTCATTAAGTGAAAATTTATGGAAGGCGTTCCCTTCCAAATAGACTGGGTGAGGCCATTTTTGTTACAGAAATCTTGTGCCTGACAATTTGTTCCAAGCTGCATTTGAACAGGTGAGTAAAAGTAGTATTTATGGCCAAATGATTGTTCAAATTGACTAAAAGAAAAATATAAAGTAAGGAAAACTACTGAAAAAATTCCTCAAACTTTTCAAAGTTTCACTAACTGGAAAAAAACATATCAAAAGGTTCATTAATATGTCTCATAGAACAATTTTTCAGGTTTGTTAATCATATTTTAACTCACTCTCTGATTAGTGAGAAAATTAACAACCCCTGAATATAAATTCCAATAGACATTTTTTTTCTCAACCTTTAAAATTGAAATAACTATTTGAACTGATTTTTCAAAACATTACATAGGCTGTTGCATTATGTTACAGACATTCACAGTATATAATCCTGGGACTGCAAAACCACAGCAAGGAAATAGCTCTACAAATTCGTCAACCATCGTGAGAGATTTGAAATACAGGTAACAATTTCTAATTTTGAAATTTGTAAAATATAACTAATACACATCAGTAAATTAGTTTTCCTTAAATGCAATTCAAAAATGTACATTTGTATGTTTGTTATTAAATTCACTAATTTCGTGGTCCGCTTGACCAATTAATGTATTACAATTAATTGAAAAATGGCAAAAAGGAGGGAAAATTCAAAAGGTGGGGTTAAGATGGGAAGTTAGTGTCCGAGTGGATCGAGGTCACGATAGCTCAAGTGGTAGAGCAGCGGCGTATCTAGCCGAAGATCGTGGGTTCGAATCCCGCTCGTGCCATTGACTTTTTTTATCTCAGCTAAAAACCTTAATTATTTGTTATTAATGCTTATACATTCAGAAAAGGAATACTATTTCTACTGTTTGGTATATATTATTGTATAAAACATAATATATTCACTAAAATCTGTTTGGGACTGATATTAATAAATAATAAATTCGAATTAATTTTGATTAGTTTTAAGGTAAAATAACAACCATTCTGTTCAAATTTTCATTTTAATTTCATAATTTATATTTTGCACATGTATATTTATTTATACAGGAACCGAGGAAGCGTGAAGGTAAGCTAAGAGTGCAGTTTTTTTTTACCAATGTTAAATCTCTTCTTGAACACTAAAAATATCCTAAAGTTTATAAGAATATGTACACATTTTAATATGTAATAATGCAGTGAAACATTTAGTGTATATTAACAAATAGCACATATTGTCAGCATCGTCTCCTTGAACACTGTTATTGTTGTCTGTGTACCTTCTCATGCCATTGATGGAGAGATACTCAGACCAGGAGCATCTCGGTAAAACGATGGTTATTTTCTTGTCCTCGGCACATAAGTCTTCTTTACAACAGAAAGATGGATGAGGTGGCTAAAGCTAGGATGGCCTAAGTCCCAGACCTAATCACTACAGCCCAGCCCTGTCGCTAAAGAAGCGATTAAAATGGAATTAGAAGCATTAGAGGGCTGGATTGTCAGAGAAGCTCTCATTTATCAAGATTTTGGTCCATACCTGGCCTGAAGGTCTGAAATGTATAGGATGGATCATACACACCTGACTAAGAATAGGCCTACTTTTTAATATATTTATTTATTTTAATAAATCATTAATATTAATGTGTAGAGATTAGTGACCGTTAATCGATAATTATTCAGAAATCGTGAGATGCGGTTGGGTGTGATGTAGGTTTCAGAAAAACATTTTCTTTATCGTGCCAACGTTTCGATCTTTTATTGAGATCATCTTCAGGTCTCAAAGTGTTTGTCTTCTGTGTAATTGTGCCATCCTTGCGTGTCGTGTTTGAGTGACAAACACTTTGAGCCCTGAAGATGATCTCAATAAAAGAACGAAACGTTGGCACGATAAAGAAAATGTTTTTCTGAAACCTACATCACACCCGAACGCATCTCACGATATCTGAATAATTAATATTAATTAATTTTAATAAGTAGATATATTTTATTGGCATAATTGAATAAAAATTGATTGATAAAATGAGTTGTTTTCAAACAGATATTTAATGAATTAAAATTATATATTATCAATCATTAAATTGGTTCTTTTATACTTTAATTATTGTTTTTTGTTTGTTACAGGAGTGGTACAAATACACTCGGAATCATTTTTTTCTGCTTGATCTTTGGCTCTGTCCTTGGCACTCTTGGCCCTCATAAGTCTATGTTGATAAGTTTTTTCAATGTTATTTATGAAGTGCTATTAAAAATGATGATGGGAGCAATTTGGTAAGGGCTGATTTAATTTTTTACTTAGGTATAATTTTTCTAATTTCACCCCACTAATCTTTAAGAAAAAAGGTGTTATCTTTCAGATTATTCTCTTTAGCATTTCACAGTACAAAAGGTATCACAAATATAGATTAATTAACTTTTAAAACCCTTCTATGTTTGATGTTCGAAGTCTTTCAGTACTTAAACCTAGTTTTTGTTAATGTTTTTTTAAATATTAACGGAGCTGCTTGTTTCAGGTTGACACCTTTTGGTGTTGGAAGTATTATTTGTGGAAAAATAATATCACTGGGCCAGTTGACTTCAACCATGGAACAATTAGGCTGGTTCGTCTTGACGATGGCTGCAGGTGTTTTTATATACCAGTGGATACTATTGCAGCTAATATACTTAATAATTGTTCGAAAGAATCCTTTCAAGTACTACATAGCTTTTGGCCCGAGTATTGTGACTTCATTTGCTACCGCTTCAAAGTAAGATTTAGATTAATTTATTTTATTGTAAAAGTATATATTAGACGTCAAAGAATATAGAGAACCATTATAAAAGTTTTCCTTGTCACTGGTGTCTTTAGTCTCCCTTTCTTCTTTCTGTGACTTAAAAAATACATTGCAGAATTGACCCTTTTTATATCCATACTTCAGAAAGTAAAGAAGCACTTCCCGATTGCCATTTTTTCCTAGATGTTAATACCGCCTTTCCAAAATGGCTGCATTTTTTCCAGGCTAACCCTTTGCAGTCACATAAGAATGTTTCGGTCTTAACTCTTTTCATTTTTTAACATGGAAATTAGTGGGCAATGTGTTCTACTTTTTCCAATTTGTCTTGCTTGCTGAGGGAGGTAGATTTTTGATTTCTTGTTGAGAAGTTGAAAAACTTCTTTGGCTGTTTTGTACCTGGTGAATAACCAGTGTTTAGTCATTCATTTCTCCATCAATTTGTTCAGTTCAACTTGTAGAATGCTTTGGGGCTTGCTAATTTTTTGTCCAAAGGTTGTGAGAGCTGCTTTTTCTATTTTATCAGCATGTGCATTGCCTTCAATCCCCTTCTGTCCTGGCACTCACTTCAGAGTTGATTTTTCAGTACTGCTTAGCTGTCTCAGTATATATATTGCACCTTTTAGTACCTCTTTTTTGTTCTCACTGAGTAATATTGTCATATTTTCAGCTCAGAAAATTTATGGCATGGGACCTGTTGATCTCATTAGGTCAAAATTTGGTCTTTAATAACTTTCCAACTCCTTGTTCCATTTTGCATCCTTGTATGCACGATAATATTACCTCTCTATTAGTTTGGTGGTTTTATTCTAACAAACATCTCTTGTTGATATTCTTATTTGGAAAGAACACTTTTTTTTTTTTTTTTTTTTTTTTTTTGGCAAACAATGTTGTATTGTGAGATTTCTCTTTGTAGCCTGCATGGTGATTAACCTGAAATTTGGTCATTAGGATCATTGGCCCTGAAAAGGGCTATTGAAATTTGATGTTCTTAATAGAATCGGTGTGCAAATTACCTGTTGGGCCACGCCAGGTTATAAAGCTAGTTATATATAGTCTATTCTATGTTTAATATTTTTTTACACATCTTTATAAAGTTTTTATTTATTTTCTCTATATCTATATGTAAAATTGTACAATTTCTTACATACATGAACAGTTATATATTATGCATTTGTATATTTGTATTATATTTCTTGGTAGGCTTTGTCTGAAAATAAAATATATATTTCTTACACTTAAGGTTTGGAATGTAGTGGTTTCCTAGATACTCCATTAGTATGGTTTTGGATGTCAGGTTAATACCAAGACCCATACAAAAACAATATTCGCCGCTTTTAACTTAAAACAAATTTTCAATTTATCATTATTGTAATTGACATTTTGTAACTCTTTAGGTCAGCGGCAATGCCGATAACAATAAGGACTTTAGATGAAAAGCTGAATATTGACAAGAGGATATCAAGATTTATAATACCAATTGGAACCATAAACATGGATGGAACTGCTCTTTTTATTACAACATCTATAATTTTCATTGCACAGATGAATGACATACCCCTAGATTTAGGAAGGCTTATAACTGTTGTGTAAGAATCCACTTTTTAGCGTTTTCTTTCAATTTTCATTTACTTTATCTGTTTTTACAACATGAATGATTGAATCAAAATTTTTTTAAAGGATTTCCTGTACTGTAGCAAGTATGTCATCGGCTACTATTCCCAGTGCAGCATTGGTACTTGTACTAATGTTGTGCAGTACAATTAATGCACCAGTTGATGATGTATCTCTCTTGTTTGCTGTCGATTGGTTTGTGTAAGTATTAAACGTCTATTACAAAAAAAAAAAAAAAAAAAAAAAAAAAAAAAAAAAAAATTTTTTTTTTTTTTTTTTTTTTGGAAAAAACCTTTTTTTTTTTTTTTTTTTTTTTTTTTTGGCAAAAGAGANTGTTTAGGGATCGGTTGAGGACTACAAACAACCTGCTGGGAGACTGCTACGCTTGTGCAGTTATTCAAAAATTATCGAAAAAGGAACTAACAGCTTATGCCGAGGTAACAGCACATTTTTTTTTCTTAATTTATTTTTTTTATTATTTAATTTAATACTGTTTAATTAAATAATTATTTAATTTATGTTGATTTAATTTTTTGTTGATACATTTTTCCTATCAATTCATTGTTTTTCACAAAATATCCTACAATATACAGACAGAACAAGATTTTCATGAAACGACACCTTTATCCAAGAAAGCAAGTAGAACTAGTCCTGAAGAGTAATAAAGAAGTTTTTATTAAGTGAATTTGATATTTATTTTAGTTTTAATAAACAGTTAAATTTATTCAATTTTAAATTTCTTCCAAACAGACAGTTTTTAACTATAAAATGCCCATGGTCCGAATAAAGTGTATTAATATTTTTTATATTTTTCATTTCTTTAACACTTTAATAATATAGTAAATAAAGTTTTTCTCTTAAAAATTTTTGGATCTCAACCCTAAAAAATCAATAAAAAATTCCATTTAAAATTTATCTTAAAATTCTATTTAATTTGATCCTTACTTATCATCTTGGTCTGCCTGTTCTTGCTGGGTGTGCATTTCATATATATATATATATATATATATAAGATATATTTCAGGATTTTTCCATCTTCACAGTGTCTCTGATAGATCAGGATGATTGTAAGAATCAAATAACAGGTTCATCACCTCGTTAACCACAGAAGGAAATCTCACAATACTTTCTTTATTGAAGAACAAAATATTTGTAAAATACATATTTTTACAGTTAGTCTAAGAGAATGAAGAAATTATGGTAGGATAGTGAGGGGGTCAGAAAATTCTGGCAGCAACAGTGGGAATTGAACCCACTACGGGGTTAATGAGCCAAGAATCTGACACCCTAACCAATTAGTTACCACAATCTCTACCTTAGAACATTTGATACAATTAATTTTGCAATTTTTTTGTGGCAATATGTTTGCACAATGCATCTCCTAAATCTTGTTTTTATAGTTTTTATTTATAGCAATAGCATTATAATAAGTACATATTACAAATGTGATCACAGTAGGTTATTTCACTGCACTAACAATAAGACCAGCACTGCACCCGGAGATCCCCCAATGCCGGCACTCAGCGTGAAGGATTAAGAGACAAAGAGGTCTCTAGGCCACTGTTGATTAAGACAACTATAGAGAGGGGGAAACAGAATTTAGACCAAGTAAAAAATGAGACGATAATCTACTTCTATCAATTTTTGGGTCAAAAAGTCAACAGCTCAAAGAGACAACTAAGAACGAGACAATTGACCAACTTGAACTGAATTGTTCAGATTATTTTACAAAGCCTGTTTTTTCTTTTTTCTTTCTTGTAGGAAACTTGTAGGAAAAGGGAACTTGATGGTCGATATTGGTCGTAGAAGTCTTCGTAGTTGTTCAAGTCTTCTGTTAAGTTGTCTTTTAAGTTTTGTTTGGGGATTTCTTCTTCTTTCTTGACTTACACCAAAAATTTTGCCAACTTTACTCCGTGGAGATGGATGGGGTTAGATAGTTTAATGTTAAATTGGAAATGAGCACCGCACTGTTAATATGGAAACAGTGAATTATAAAAAATAAATAAATACATAAATTATTTGAAGTTCGTGAGATGCGGTCTGTGTGACGTAGGTTTTAGAAAAACATTTTCTTTATATGTTCTTCATATAAACATAAAGCATCAATACCTGATTGACACTCTCAACCCAACACAGAAGAATGACACATCTACATGGAAAACAAACACTTTGATCCCTGAATATGATCTCAATAAAGGTTAAAACGTTGGCACGATAAAGAAAATGTGTCTAAAATCTACGTCACACTAGACTGCATCTCACGATCTTCAAATAATTATTAACTAACGGTCACTAAACACCGCACATAAATATGTAAAGTTAAAATAAAGCGAAATAATAAAAAAATTAAAGAGTTATCATGAAATTAAGTAGGAAGTAAGGTCACCTACACTAATGCTAATCCTGTATTAATTGGAGATTGTCACGCTCCCAACTTTAATTCAGGAGGCATTATAATTTAGGAGGTGATGAAATAATAATACCTATATATTTTTTATGAACATATAACACTTATCAACTAAGTATTTGACTTAAATGGAAATTGGTATCTCTTTGTTCGTGACATACAGTAGAATTGGGGATAGGTTATTGAACATAATAGACAAATGGAAGTGGAGATGTCTTTAGTTTATTTGTGGGGTGACTATGGAGGTTGGAGGGTAAATGGCTGTCTTGATGTAGATGTGTAATATTCAGGGTGTGTAATACCCTTTGCCGTTTGAGAGCTATTGTATACCTCGTTCTGTACATACAGCATACGAGTGAGTCCTAGTTCATCAAGAAATTTGACTAGTATGTCTCAATCTTTCAATTTTTTTCTCCTGTCGGCAAGTGTAACACCGCAGTTTGTTAGTCAATATATTGGTGTCTTTTGCATCCTTACAGAATCTGCATGTACTGTGGTGGATTACCAACCTTCCTTGAATGCTCATTCAGTCCTGTTCATAGTTTTTCTGCTTCCTTTGGTGCATTCTGTTCTTCTTTCTTCCAAAACTCACTAGAAGGTTCTAGATTATCCAAAGGCAATTCCACTATTGCCTAATTTTCATCTTGAGTAATTTTATTTTGCATATTTAATTTGTTGAATTTAGTTTTGCAATTTATCAATATTTTTGAGCTCTTAATGCTTGAGCTTATTGCTCTGATGAATGCCTAGCTATCCAACATGATAGCAATATTCTTGATTTTGTTTGTTGTCCTTTGTTCAAATTGAACTGATAACATCACTCAATTGCATGCACTTCAGCCTAGAAGATACTTGTGTACTTTTCCATGGGTTTGGAGTATTTGGGTCCAGGACTTAACATTTCTTGCATTCTAGAACCATCAGTGTACCAGGAGATGGTGTTGTTCTCAACAGAGAGATCTTTCCTTTTGTCCATTCTTTTTTGGAATTTTTTTTCACACCATCCCTGGGGCCCATGAATTTCTCATTAAGCTCTCTCCATTTAAGTTAGTAGAGTTGGATATTTTAGAAAACACAGTTTTAACCTTGTTGGAGGTTATTCTTTAATAACATTAATTGTTAATTGGGTTTTCGGTGCTTTCCTCAATGGTGTAGGAGATTATAGTAGTCCCAATAACTTCTCCATACTAGCTGTGGGACATGTCCTCATACAAAGAATTGATTACAGCTATTATCTATTTGCCGTTTGCACTTCTGTTTATGTGTTATTAGAACGTTGACAGCTTTGGGGATTCAAGAGTAACTTATTTATTAGATAGATAGTGCAAAATACTATTTTTTTTCTATATATATATATTCAAAATGCTTACAATTATTNTATATATATATATATATATATATATAAACTCAGCGAAAGGAACTGTTGGAATGATTCAATGGACTGGTACTTGTTAAAAAAAGTCTCAAGTTGATTGCATAGAACTAAGGAACTAGGAAAGTACAATAAGCCAAAAGGCTGCTTGGGGAACACAAAGCCCCAACATCCTAATCTCCTTATTCATCATCATCCATTGGATGCCACTCCGTACCATTTATAAATGGTGGCCAGATTTATATCATTATATTTATATCATTTATATTTATCATTCTAATAATATCTGCCTTTTACAAAATATGGCTGGTCTATTTGCAAAACCCCTACATATTATAAACCTTTTCACCTTTGAATTAAGTAATTTCAACTTTAACAAACAAAAAAATAATAAAAAAAATTAAATAAATAAATCACAACAAACAACAAAAAAGTATTTAAAATTTGTGGTAAAGTTTACCTGTATTAGTAAATTTGATCTTTATCTTGTTCTGCCTACCTTCGCTGTTTGTCTGTTAGATAATTTTCTGCATTTAGCCATGATCAGTGTGTCTGTGATCTGTGATATCAAATTACCAATCACAGACACATTGAAGATGGCAAAATCCTGAAACTTTTTTTAAACAGACCACCCCAGCGATGATAGTCAGGCCGAGATCAACTCTTCAAGATCAGGTAAGGATCAACCCACAGACTGCCAAAAGAAGTCTGACAATCACACTAAAACTTTCACTTTAATCTAACCTTATATGAAAAATAACTGATTTGATAGTTTAATTAATTAGTCATATATTCAAACTGCTTAGAAATTAGTCAATGTAGTAATGAAAAATTAATTTTAACAGGAACCTGAAACCACAACCGTTGTGAACGGAAACGCTGGCGTCGTGAGCAATGGTACTTGTGTCATTGATATCGTTCCAAATGAAAACCAGAGCACCAACATTTGAGGCGGACTTAATTTTTTCAACATTGATACTATTGACGGTATTTAACAAAGCCCGTTACTGAGAGGCTTAACATCAGACGATGTCACATGCTAATAAACGATTTGCATTGGTAACAAAATATTACAAAAGTTATTGAGCACTATCAGAGGTAATTGAGTTTTGTCGTATTAAAATTATTTAAAAAAAAGAAAAAAGGAAAAACTTGTAAATTTCTGTTATAGCTTAGTCAAATTGGAAAAGTATTTATATGCTATAATTGTATATAGATTTGTGACTTATATTTTAAATAAAGTGGATAATTTTCAGTCCCAATTAGTAATTAAAATGGTATTTTATAGTGTGATTCATTAATAAATAATACTGGAGGTGGGATTGTATTAGCCAAAATTGTTAAGGTGTCTATTATGTTCAGGTAAACAATACTGGTTCAATCCTGGTGTTTTTTAGAGATAAGGAAAATATAACTTTATTAGTGTAGTCTTAATATGTGACACCTTAATGGTAGTTGGCATAATAACCTATTACAAAAAAAGAAAAGAAAATGAAAAGATATGAACTATTTAGTATCTATATCTATTTAGTAGGTAAGAAAAAAAATAACTCTAAAGAAAATGTAGTTAGGGTTATATTCGCAGATACCAATAGTCTGACATATATGTTGGACAGATCTTTGAAAAAATACGAAAAATTATTATATTAAATTTTGGTGTCTGTAACAATTTACATATCAAAATTGTAAGTAGTATTTAGTAGGTTAAAAGGCATACATGGTTGGTAAAATTAAAAAAAAATCATTAAGGTTGTGCAACTTCATACCTTTTTGGCTGATATTATGAACATCATTGTTAAAAAAAAAAAAAAAATTGTGGAAAACATTTCTACCTCACTATTTTGGAGAATAATAACTGTTCTTAATGTAGTAATTTGAGGTCCAATAATTTCTAATCAATTTTAAATGCACTTACTAAAATTCTTTAAAATTGTAAAACAAAACAAAAGGAGTACATCTGATGAACTTTGTCATAAGCAATAACAGAAATAAAAAATATAATAAATTGCACTTAGAATTTTTCAAATATAATTATGCTTGAATTTTAACAGCAATTTAAAATTGATTAAATACACATATCGATTCTTGTTAAAATATACATGTGCTTACAAGTGTTTTACATGTAAATACTATCATAATTATTTTTCACAACCTTAATTTTTTTTGTTTATTGTACATTAACGATTGTTGTTTTAAGTTTTTCCTGAACGAACAGAACAGTTATTCATTACCTAAATCTAGTATTTTAGGTATGTGTAAAAAATTGTAAATAGTGAATTGTTGTATGATATTGTTGTCTGGTATCAGCGAATTAATATTTGGAAATAGTAATGACTTTGTTTAAACAATTTTTTTTAAAACTCTTGCATTACAAACTTCATAGACTTTTTGAAATTGTTTCTATAAAAATTATTGTCTTTTGTAAATCAGAATTCAAAAACAAAAATAATTTGTAGTGTGTAAATTTTTCGTTTTGTAAATTTTAGACCAGATAACTGTGATTTGGAATTTTGCCTTTATGAGTAGGCCTATTATCAAAGTTAGAGGCAAGGATACTGTTTTGTAAATTGTGATATAAACAATATAAAGATTTAGCGAGAAAGCAAAATTTGTTAATTAAGAAGTATAACGTATTCCTAGATTTGTATACAAGCATTTATTAATTTTGGAAAGAGTAAAAACAGATTAGAGAGAGAAATTTGACGATTGGGCTGCATTAATAAATGACTTTTTTACTGATTTAGGCTTTAAGTATAAATAATAAATTAAAAAAATTATATATATTGAAAAATATGTGGTGATCCATTAGACAATATTTAAATTGGTGCTCCATGGTATTGTAAAACAAGTTTAGATATATTGGTATACATGTAAACTTTTGAATTCCATGCATACACCTTTTTAGTGGATAAGTATTAACCAATTTTACAAAGACTTATCAAGAGTTGGAAGAAAAAAAAATTATTTTGAATTATACAGTTGAGTATTACTATTTATTATCGAGGGAAAACTTAATGTTTAATATTAACAGTACTATTAACATTAACTGGGCATAATTCAATGTTTTATAAATGTTCCTTGTGATGTTACTATATTTCATTATTGGAAAAAAATGTGAATCTTATCAAATTTATGAAGATTTTAGATAATGACTATTTCTTTATTGTGGTGATAATAAAATTCATTCAACTTCTTACAAAAAAATTGTACGTATTAAATGGATTATAAAATTGTAAAAAATGGAATATACATATAGTCAATTTGTTTTGTGAAGATGGATGGATTAAAAAAAAATAAAAAAATAAATACATTAACTTCAGTATAATTCTGCACGTAATGATTTTTCAGTCCTACAGATGTAGTTGTAAAATCACCAAAGAATCAAATTATAGCCTGTAAGTTGTAATTAGATATTATAGAGAATTATTATTTTTTCCTTTTGTGTAAGGAATAGATATTTTTATTCACTATTCCTTATGATTTGTATTGTCTTAAAAGTGAGAACAAAATGAAAACAATTTTTACAGAAAAAAAATTGTAATTAAAAAAAAGAAAGATCTTTGCAAATGTAATTTTGTATGAGAATATATTACTAGAAATTATTTTTAACTGTGTTACAACTTTGTAGTCCTCTCTGCCCCATTGAAAACACATGAAATGTAAAAATTGACAAAATTCTCTTTTTGTTATTCTTGTCAAAAATACTTTCCTACATTTAATTTATAATATATTAATTTAAGCGATATTGTCCATTTTCTCTTTTAAATCTGTAAAGCCTCAAAGATTATTGTTAATATTATATTTTGTAGATGTGAAGATTAAAAAAAGATATATTTTCAAGCCATTCAATATAAGTCATTTGTAGAAATAGACATTTTTAAAACCCTCCTCTTTCCCTTTTCAACGACTGTTTATTGATATTTATGTATTATACAAAGTACATAAATGCCCAAAATTTTTGTACAAAAAAATAAACAAACAAACAATTATAGGAAAAGATTTTTTTACAGTGAATAACATTCCGTGACGAAACATTTAAGAGTAATATAAATATAAAAAAAATTCCTTTACAAACATACAATTAATAACTCAGGATCATGCTATCATTCAAAAGGATGAATCAAAATGTTTTTTAAATGAATTAAAACTGAAAATTTTAAAAATTCATTATAATAATGGATGAAATGCTAAAAAAATGGAATAATGAAAAATTGAAAAAAAAAAATGAATCAATTATTTTATAATTCATATAATGAAATTGATATAAATAATAATTTTTTATATGCTTTGTGTCAATCTTATAGTCACAACCATTTCATGCAAGAACCTCACTTCTTTGGACATTTTATTCAATAGGACAAGTGTCTCGGTCCTCTGTAAACTGACATAACTTGTATATAATTAGCAAATTCAGTTGCTAAAGAAGTTGTTACTAGATTAATAATCACAGATTTTAATTCAGAAATTTCATCATAGTTGGAACAATGTTTTGAGAACCAGTGCAATATTACTGAAGCACACTCATAATAGTGAAAAATTGAATAGTACAGATTAACACTTCATACAGGGTGCGTTTAACTCCTGTTACCTTTTTTTTTATATTTGGGCATAAAAATGTAAATTTGTATGTATTGTCTAGTTTTTCAGAAGCCAAATATTTAACAAATCTCTCATTATGCTCTGCTCTCAAATGGTGTTTGTTAATAGTGATCTGCTCTTGGTAAATATGATTGCCTCTGGTTTAATTAGGTTTATTTTAAGTATTTATTTAGAAATCGTGAGATGCGGTCTGGTGTGATGTAGGTTTCAGAAAAACATTTTCTATATCGTGCCAACGTTTCGATCTTTATTGAGATCATCTTCAGGGCCTGGGATTTACAAACATTGTTTACATATAACAATTACATTTTGGATGTGGAAAAGTGAATTTATACAATGCAAAATATATTTTATATATTCAAACAAAGTATTTCTACTCACTCAAAGTGTTTGTCTTCTGTGTAATTGTGTCATTCTTGCATGTCGTGTCAAGAGTGCCAGTGAGATTTTGCTATTTTGCGTTTATACTGGCTCTCTCGACACGACACTTGTGTGACAAGCGCGTGTAATTGTGTGCGCGAATGACATAATTACACAGAAGACAAAACATTTTGAGTGAGTAGAAATACTTTGATTGAATATATAAAATATATTTTGCATTGTATAAATTCACTTTTCCACATCCAAAATGTAATGGTAATATGTAAACAATGTTTGTAAATCCCAGGCCCTGAAGATGATCTCAATAAAGATCGAAACGTTGGCACGACAAAGAAAATGTTTTTCTGAAACCTACATCACACCAGACCGCATCTCACGATTTCTAAATAAATATCGATTAACGGTCACTAATCACCACACGTTTATTTTAAGCTTCAGTATGTGATTATTTTAGCTTTTATTATAAAAAAGTAAAGAAAGTGTTTTAGGCAGATTGAGAATCAGTCATTATAAAGCCACCAATGGTCATCTGATAGTCTATTATATGAAGATGTACAAGCAACAAAATTGCTAACAAATCAAATTTACAATAAGGAAAAATTATGTGTTTCTTTACAATCCATGTTATAACACATTCTTGGTGACAGTCAAATTATAAAAATGATAAAAACCTAATGGTTAACAAGACCCTTTAATGATTGTGTGTGGTTTAAATAAATTTCAGTTCACAGAATCGAGATCTTGTCACTGATATGGTCATTTAGACTATCCTAGTTTAAACTTTTTAATAAAGAAAATTGGAGAATGAAGTTAAAATTAACGTCAAATAATTACTAGTTTTAATCTAGTAGTTATCAACAGGCAATGTGGTCTGGCTGACTTGCTGTTCTGCCTCCCAGTTGTAATCAGTAGTTATTAAAACATGCTACTTATTCTAACAGTGTTAACTTTAGGTATTTGAATAAGTATATTAAAAAAGCATATACTCTTAGCAACATTAGTTTTTAGTGGTTACTTGCACTGCTGGGAAAACTAGGACATGGCTTTCAAATACAAATTTTGACAATCCGGCCAACTGGGAAGGGAACAAACTGCCATGCAGTACGAGCAATGTTATTTTTCCACTTAAACACAAAATGCCTGTACAACTTGGGAAAGAATTACAGATTCACTCACTCTTCCTCTCAGACAATGGAGCCCTGCTCCTTCCAAAAAATGGAAAAATTACATTTACGAGTGAAACAAAAGATTCTTCTTGTGGCGGTGGAGGTAAGAATAATCACGTTGTAAAATTTAAATATTTATAATAGAATATTTACAGTTAAAAATGATATAATTAAATTCAATTTGAATTATGCATTATTTTCACATATTAAAAATTTGTTTCTTTCCTGTTATCTAAAAGTACTATAGAAACTGGAATTTACAAAGTTGTTTTCCTCATTTGATTTTTTGATTTTCATTAAATCAATCCATATCACAACTACCCCATATATGGAAACCGCTAACAATGTAAAGGAAAATTAACTACAAAACTTCTTCCTCAAAAACCTACCCATTAAAGTTAATCTCATAAACCAAATTCTCAATGATTGCTTGCGAAATGGTTATTTTCATTTAACATAGAAAATGCAGAACTGATTCTCAAAGTCCTGCAAATACAAGAAATTGGTCTACAACTATCACCCGATTAGTCTACTTTTATAGGGAAGCTTTACGAGAAGTGCATGAAGTCAAGGCTTAAACCATACGCAAAAGAAATCTTTTCTCAGGACCAATTTGGCTTCACTCCTCACTACTGGGCAACACACTAAATATACTGACTCACAAAGGACATCTTTAAAGAATCCTAAATATTATCTTTTTAGACCTTAAAAAAAGTTTTTGCAAAGGTTTGGCACCTATGCATGAAATATACACTGAAAAAGATGAAAATTCCTATTTATGTATCGTTTATGTATACAATAACAAGTAACGGGCTGTTGATGGCACCTTGTGAGACTCTACTTTAATGCATTTCTCATATGATAATTTATTTATTTTTTTTTTTTTTTTTTTTTTTTTTTTTTTTTTTTTTTTTTTTTTTTTTTTTTTTTTTNTGCGCCCTTCGGCGAGCTTGTGGTAGTTCTCTTCCTTTTGCCAGAAACGAGAACGAACCCTTCATCTTCATCAATATTATGGTAAGGTGTGGGGGATTGGGGAGGAGGGGTTGTGGGATTTTTTGTAGTAGGGAATTGAGGGAGAGTTAGGGTGTTAATATGGGGGGTTGGATTAGGAGGGGGTGTTGTTGTTGGGCTGGTTGGGCCCAGGTTGAGCGGAGTAGGCACTTTTACTCCTGGTTTATTTTCGTTCATTTTCATTGTTAATCGGCTGTTGTGTTTTGTCTGTAAAGTTGTATTGTGATATGTGTGTACAGTTCTCAGCCTTTGGAGTCGACCTCCCGGCCCGCTCGAGTGATTCTCCAGTCGCCCCACAACCTGTGTGGCCTCGAGAGGGCCCGCCGCGACGCCCAGCACGGTAACCATCCAGTCGCCAGCTGGCAGTACTAGGCATCACAACATTATACACGAGGTGATAGGACAGCCTCCCCGGTGGCTATTCCGGGGTTCGGGTCCCTGTACTACCTCGCGGCCCGGGAGTGCCGTAACCCAGTTTTCCTCCTGTACCCTCACAGGTGCAGGGTTCATGGACACTCAAGAAGACCGGGAGATCGCCACCTCTACATGAGAACTGTGTGTTGTTTGTGTGGTGTGTTGTGCACGGTAATTTGCGTTTGATATATTCGGGTTCCGAGGCCCTTGGCCGCGTGCATCGGCCTGTGTGTTTGTGGGGGCATGCTGACGGAGGCCCAGATACCATACAATTCCCCCGCCCTCACGCCACCTAGTGTTAGGTGTGGCGGAGTTATGTACGTACTGGGTCGCCAATCCCAGGACGTGAGATTTTTAGTTCATCTCAAGAACCTTCCTAGGGACGGTTGCCCTAAGGTGTAGATAATGTAAATGTACTTGTGTCAGTGTAGGTGTATGGGTGTGTTATGTATGTGGACGCAGTTTACCCTCATGCCCGGGAGGAGATAATTTATTGTCTAATTAACTGTTTGAGTTCTGTAGTAAACATATGACTTTATAAGAAGGAGTGAATCATTGGATTTTGTTAACTTTTCTATTATTATTCAATGGTTGACACATAATGGAAGACAGGGTACCTTCCTTTAGTTATTCAGAAAAACCAGTTAGTGAGAAATTGAGAAGTCTGGGACAGAAGCCATATTTTCATTAACCTTTTTATTTTTGTAATTATTTCAAAAAATTTTAAAAATCAAACGGTACTGTACAGTTCTATAAAATGGTAAATTTAATGCAAACTGTTTTAGTGTTAAATTAAAATAACATGTTTTTTGTATTTTTAAGACACCCTTTAAATAGAGGCTAGTGTAAAAGAACTAAATTGCTAAATACATAAAATTTCTACAGTTAAATAAACCAATTGGCCTTGGTATATAAAATGTTTGATGCAAAAGTTTACATCAGGATGTTACTGATCTGCCCCTTTTTGATTTTATTGACACATTGTTTAATATTGACTTTACGTCAATCTTTGTTAACAGTCATGATATTTTAATTTCTACGCTTCGAATTTGCTGACGTTCCATTACACAAATGAAGAAAAAATGGTTTTAAATAGGTGAATGTTGAAAGTGTAAAATTCTGTCTAGCCTGTAGTTAAATAATATTTTCCTTTACTAAGTGGTTTTATCTATGGTGAATGATGGAATAGCAGAGGTTTTTCTTGATAAGTGAAAAATGATCAGACTCGTGATTTACCTCTTGTGCTTAAGTACAATTTTAAAAAGAAACGTCCATGTAACTGTAATTCTTTTTCGTGCACATTTGTCACTACCGGGCACTGGCTCTTAGCAGTTGCAATTGGTAATGAACGGCTAATGTGTTTTCCCTCTTTCGCCCTCTAATGGCCTCCTAATGGCACGGGATTTCCTCGGCAATAACACCCATTTTTGATAAATAGCTTTCTACAGGGGGTGGTTTTCGTTGATGGATCAGGGCGGATCAAGACGACAAAAGGGTCGTATCAGATCCGCCAAACGGAGATTTTACTCTTATTTGGCCTGTTTTAATATCAGGGGTTTATTGAAATAATCACCGAGAAGGGTCGGGCATAATGGCACAGGCGCTACCAGGATGATTTTCCTGGTATAAACGTTACAATATTCCAATATTCCACCTTCCTCTCCAAACAACTCGATAACTTCTGAACGGCCCAATAGATTTAATGTAATCTTATACATAAAAGCCATGGTTGAAAGATATATCGGGCCGTGACGTCATTAGTGTTGTTTGATGGTAAATTCGACGAAAATTTCAGGTAAACAATATAATATTAACCTCTTGCCATCTTCCATATAATTTTGTAATTCCATTCTCCCAGAACTTGTCAGGTTTTTGAGCAATGAACTAACTCCTCATTTGTTGTAGTCCTTAAGTTAAGTAAAGCTTTTCATTTGCAGAGCCCAGAATAATTGAATCAGCAATTGCAGAGCAATTGTCAGACGAATACGGTGGGTGGGGTAGGACATTACAGCCAACTCCAACAATTTCTTGTTCATCTTTGGTCGTTTTTGATCAATTGCTTACTTTAATCCCTCTAATTATTTGCAGTATTCACTAGAATTAACGATTGGGCGGAAGCGTTTTCAACTGTCTACATCAATCTGCTATACACGTGATATGTCTCGGCAGATCCTCTGTGGCAACCGCAGGATACGGGTTAGAGGATAATACAGCTGTGTAATCGCCAAAAGATGCAAGGAGGAAATCTCCTCTAACAATAATCCAACTGCGTTCGTTACCTTGGGTTCCACCTAGACTCAAGCTTAACATGGAATAAATATACACAACTGAAACGACCTAGACAGATTATCCGGTCTACTGTACAAACAAAGGACGACAATACAATCTATCGACGAAAAACAAACTCAAAACCTAGAAAACAATACTACATCCGATTTGGACATGCGGTGTAGAACTGTGGGAAACCGCTAAACGTTCCATTATCCAACGTCTCCAATTCTTTCAGTCTAAAGTCCTCAGATCAATAATAAATGCTCCATAATTGTATCTCTAATATTACCCTCCACAACGAAATTAAAATCCCATTTATCCCAAAATTAAATCCCCAAAAATTTATCGTGTTCTACAATAATCTCTTCCATCGCCACAATAGTCTAGCCCAAGCTTTGTCCAACACAACTCATTCCTACACTTCCATAAAGCCGGGAACACACTGCCCCGATGCAACGCCATGCGACGCTACCCGACGCCTTGCCACGTTTTGGTAGGGTGTGCACATCTATGCGAAGTCAAGCGCACGTCACGTACAGTCACACAGCGGTACCACAATAATCACTCGCAATCGGAACGCCTCTTTTGTTCTTAATTCACTATTATGAGCAAAACCTTGTAATAAATTGTTAGTTAACTTTTATGAGCACAACCATGCAATAAATTGTTTGTTAAACTTAATTGTTTTAAATAATTCCTGTGTTTTGATAAGTTTTCTTCCTAACCATCATAATTAAATCATTTTTATAAAAACTTATGAATTTTTAATCTCGGTTAATTTGGTTTACATTAAAATAGAAATGTTGTAATTAATATAATGACAAAATTACATATACATAGTTTGAAATAAAATACAAAAACTATGAGTGTCCTGTTCTGAAGCTACTCGACGAAAATTTTATGAGCAAAACCATGAAATAAATTGTTAGTTAAATTTTATGAGCAAAACAGTGTAATAAATTGTTAGTTAAATTCATTATATCAAAAAATGGTATTCCGGTCTATCAATTTTCTACCAGACCATTAAAATTAATAAAAAACTAATGAATTTTTGATCTCGGTTAATTTGGTTTATATTAAAATAAGTATGTTGTAATTAATATAATGACAGTAATACATGTAGTTTGAATAAAAATATGAGTGATTGGTTCTTTTATCTTCGACTGTAATCGATGCGACCCGATGACAATCTGGACAGTGGGGATCGCAGAGCGTAGAGTAGGGTAGCGTTGCGTAGCATCGGGCAGATGTGCAGGGGGTAATACAATCTTATGGAAAATTGGATTCTGGATTTGCGTCGAGTAGTATCGGGTAGCGTCGCATAGCGTTGCATCGGGTAAGTGTGTTCCCGGCTTAAGGTGTCTTAAGAGGAAAACGTCCTTTATGAGGAGTAGGCAGTGACGTTTCATTAGTGAATTGAAGTGGGAGAATAATATTGATTATTTGCTTCCTTTGCAAGTCTAATATGTAAATAGTTATAAATATATCTATGTATCATCAAATTACATACATCAGAAATTGCAGACTGTAATAAAATATTGAAAAAAAAAAAACTCCATGGGTCGTAAACTGGCGTTTGACGTTGTCAACGAGGTGAGTCACTGCGTTTTCTCCAGGTTTTCCTCGCTAAGCATTGCTGTAAAAGATCCACGTTTTATCCTTCGTTATCAATATTTTAAAAAATGATTCGTTTACATCGCGTTTTTGGTTGAAGATGCGGTTTAATTAATTTTTTCAGTCAGCATTTCTGAAACCCACGTATCGTTCCGACAAACACATTTAGCTGCGATGGAACGCTTGTACGAGGTATGCCAAGCGTCTCTATTTCTCGTGTCGTTGGGTGTGAGTTATTTGTAACCAAAGCTCGAATTTATTCATCACGAACGGCTTTAGGAATTCTAGAGCGTTTTTCTTACTTGCTTTCATCCTATTAATCAGATAGGCAGGCCAATACAATCGGATACAACCAAAGTTCAGATTCACAACACCACAGAACAAAAGAAGAAATCTCATTGAATCAACTGAATGATATTAACGTGTATGTTTATAGCTGTATATAGCTGCATTGTTAAAATGGTTAGAACATCACAAAATATAATGGTGTGTTTTCATTCCTGACATAAATAGCTCTAAGATTTCAGAACAAATTGAAGTACTTTAAAAGTTCAGTGTTAGGACTACTGATTTAAATCCCAAACTATTAAAAACTAAAGGGTGTAGAAAATGAACTACCTAGTCTTCGATGGCGAAAAAGATAGCGCGACTGTGACCAGGATAAATTTCACATTTATCCACTTTTTTATAGATTTAATTAACTTAATGGAGGAGAGTCATGCTTGATTATTTTTAAGCAATCAGGAGATATCTGATATAAAATCCGTCTGAAGTGTGAGCACAGATTTTCAATGGGATTTTTTATTGTTCTCGGCCAGTAATCGTTGATTTTTAAACATTTTGGCAAACAGCAAAAATTAACTATAGTAAGAAGTCGATATTAATACAATTTTAATTTTTCGAGGCCTATCGAACTTTTCATAGTTACGTCAAAAATTAGATTTGTCCCTGTATTGCATGTTAACTCCTTCCTAAACAGAACCTCGGTAACAATAATTTGTTAAACTTTATAAAAATAAACCGTACAAAAATGTTTTTAATAAGTTTCAAGGCCCTTGTGGGAAACCTTTTCTACTTCTTTCTTGTTGAATAAAATAACCTTTCCAAACTATATTTACGATGTAGTTGAGGATTTACAATCATTGATTTCATTCTAAAAATTTAAACGACGGACGTTGTATTTAAACATTTTTGTAAACAATAATCGACCGTTCCGGAGCGGTTGTGCTTCCTCTTGTTTATAACATCAGCTTGTAATAAATTAATTTCCTTTTGTTCTTAAACGAACGCAATTGATGGATGGTCAACCCCGACCTCCCTATTAATTCACAGTCGATTGTTCGCTTTGCCCGCCCTTTACCCCTAGGAGTATCATTGTGACCTCACCGGGAAACATTAATCTTCACGTCTTTCCAGGACGGAAGTTAAAATTTGACCAATTGGCTTCGTGGGACAACAATGAAGGAAGTGCAGTAATGCCGCTTGTTATGACCGAACCGGGCTAAAACATACATCATATCGGGGATTGTGTACAAGTTATGATCATATACCTCCGTGAGTCTTTCTATTGTTACCTTTATATCCGTGCCTTCGAGCAAAACCGGATTCAATAACCTACAAATACTGAGTCTTTACAAAAAACACAACCCCTGATCAGTGATCATGTTTTGTAATACATTAACAAGATACATGGCCAGGTAAAGAACTAGGGATCTGAGAGTTCCTCGACATTGGAGGAGCATTTGATAACATATCACATCCATCACACTATCGAATAAAAACATGTAGACAACACCACATCTCGATGGATTAGGGAAATGTTAAAGAACACTGATGTGGTAAATGGTTACTACAGTTTCCACTACGCGTAACCTCTACATTTACAATGCTTTCGTTTTACAAGCAGCAGCCACCCTTTAAACACTTAGAACAGATTCGTCGACGAAATCTCAACACTAAAGGAGCAACCTGCAAACAACAGCACAAGCAGCAAGGGTACCCAACATTCACGGCATGTTTACTACGCGGATATTTTCTGAGAGATTTGAAAGTGCTGAGAGATTGATGCCGTGGCGTCATCCACCAGATGAAACAACTCAATCTTGCTGCTACCTTGGCGTTGTTGGTTAACTAAAGTTGCCTCTCGGTGACGTCACTGCTTCAGCAATGGTTTTGTAGTGGCCGCAACTGTATATAAAGAGCCCACCCTGCTTACAGCAGTCTCGTCGATGAGATCTCATCCAACACTCACTAATGGAACAAGGTGCAAGGGTACAACACTGAACTTTCCCATTTATTGCACTCCCAACAAACGACTTGGCTACCAGCTACACGAGACCCGTCTCTAGCTACAACGTCATCCGGCTCAACTACACTCTTCACGGACTCCAACTGCTCCTCCAAACCCCGGCCCTTCTAAGGGCCACCAAGTAACCGAATCCCTATAGCGTCATCCGCACTGAACCGTGTTAACTGTTCTAAAACAACATCAGCCTTTATCAGAGCCAACAAAATCTTTGGTTACTAACCAAACGTAAGGGATAACATCATCCAATACAACTTAAGGATCCCCGCTTGTGGTGTTGCTCCTTCTGTAGCGCCTGATCATCATTACGCGAGAATATCCGATACCAATGGATGACATGAACAGGATATTGGTGTTCAAGAAAAACCTCTATACAAACCTATGGACCAAACAGGGATGGGAAAAAAGAAAAAAACCTTGGTCAGGGAAGGTACGATCTATAGTACATCAATGGATGCAGGGCTTAAGAAGGTACAAGGTACAGATGCATGGACATCAGTATCTTTCAAGTCGAAAGTCACACAATGGAGATGTACACTCATTTCATTTGAACAGGAGATGTACACAGAACACATAGATGTGATGAGGATGATGATATGGATCATTTACAACTTTCCTGGAATTGACTTATCCCAAACAAACAGTCCACAAACCTCCTTAATATTTTAAAAAAAAAAAGAAACAACAGAATGCATCAAAGGAAGGAGGAAAAATCTCCGAAGCATAACGAGATTCTAAGATTCATAAGAAGAAAGGAGCACTGCGGATTCAATGGGTACTTGAGGTAGATTGACATAACACTGTACGTGTAGATTCTGCCAAGAAGCAGAAGAGACCTCGTCGCACCTAATGCCACACTTCTGTGATGTACAACATAATCGTAGAGGAAGTACAGCCTCTAAAACCCTTTTACCACTACAATACTGATTTAAGTCAGTGCAGGAAAAAGTGGAACCGAGGTGGAGAAATCGTTGGGGCTTCCGACTCGTATTTAATTAACATGTGAAAATTGGTTTGACCGCTAGCCAGAACAACCAACCCTGCATGGCAGAAATTACTTTACTTCACTTGTTACAATCACAAAAACCGAGTTTAATAGTCAAATTGAATCAGGACTCACCGGCGGCTATAAATTATGTGAACAATGGGCACAATAGCTCTCCAGGGGGCGTAGAAGGCTGCAAAGGTTAATACATGTTTAATAAGGCGTTGACATAGTATCATCACTGTATGGGTCCTGGGTTCGAATTCGCAGCGTTGAGGTTAACATAATACATAAAACTTTTTTTTTTCAAAAACACAAGCAAGGTTGGTACGACCCCTGCTTTTAAGATCCCCCTAAAATTTGTTCTCAAAACATCTATCTTTAGATTTGTTTTGAGGTCTGCGAGGTGGCCTTCTCTGATCATGGTTTTGGTCTTTCTGTAATCTGCAGTTCCACATCATATGAAATGTATTGTTTAAAAACCGCGTTGGTGGAGGCTTCCCAACATATTTTTCGACTTTTCAACGGCCTATAGTTTGGAAAGGGCGAAATTAATCTTCTACAACAGAAATTTTCATTTCTCCTCAGACAGTTTTGAATATTAATGAGAATTTCACAAAGAAAAACGATTATAGCGCGAGTCTTCAATTGGAAAAGGGGGCGGTATACTTCATAATTACTTGAGCCCACTCGAGAATTTGCTCCTAGCAAGTTTTTCCGAGGGAAGCCGGCGAACAGCCACAGGGGCTCCGTCGTCTTGGGAAATCGGTTTAAAAGTTGTACAGTGGAAAATAAGTCCAAAGAAGGCGTATTTACGTCAAACTTATCAAGGGGGGGGGGCAACTTAGCAACTCTCAAACAGTTCTTCTCTATAACTCCTTTTTCTACTTCACCGATCACGTAGTTTTAGAACCAATAACGAGGTAGAACCGATTGTTTTTATTTATTGACAGGGCCCGGCGAGGGGTGAGGCTTGAGGGAAATTTGTAATTCCTCTATTCCTTCGTAAATCTAGTTTCGAAAGGTTGTACTACTCAATAAGGAGGAAGAAAAGTTTCGGCCGGAGTGTAGGCAAGATTCTCCTGACGAGCTCTCTTTTTCAACTCGGAAGGCAAGATCGTGGAACTTGTTAAGAACATTTTCTTACTGTTTGTTTTTATACGGTTTAACAGATTCTTGATACCTTAGCTGCAATATTTTGCTTATACTTGCGACAATAAGTTAGACGGGTTTCGAGTTATTAAAATTTTTATCACTATGAAAAGTACGCTCCTCACACTCACTAAAGATTGAGGAGTAGATGCTGTATTTATTTTTTGAACTGCTATTTACCAAATTGTTTAAAACCGAAAAAAATCAACGATTATTGTTGAGAACATGTGTTTCAGGACCATTATGTGTCCAGATACCTGCTAGATAGTAATTTGTTTAAACAAATTCTAGTATGACTTTTTATTTAAGCCCTCCATTAAGTCCTGCGTTAAGTTAATGAAAGCTCAAAAACAAGTGAATGAATATGAAATATATCCTGGTCAGGCGTTTTATCTTTCTAGACATCGAGGGATGGCGGTTGTTTGTTGTCTCCTTCGTCTAGTTCTTAATAGGTAGGACAGTAATCAGTAGTCCTCACACTGACCTTGAGATGACAAATAAGTTACAAGGAGAGAACATAAGTAGCGTGTTATACGTGAACCTCTGATCGGTGACCGACATTTGGCAGCCTTTTCAATTGCATGGCATGAACCCGCCGTGTGTTTTATGTGCGCAGTTAGTCGCGAGGCCAGCGATACCACAACTCCCCAGGTGGTTTGTAAGGAGGGTAAGAGTGGAATGGCCAAGGATGAGGGATTTGAGGTATCGGGATGCTAGGTCAGTAACAAAAGGGATTCGAAGGTATGAGTGGAGAGTATGGTTAAACAAAGAAAGATTTGATTTATTAGCCGACCCGTACAGTTCCAGTCCGCAAGATGTACTAAGTTCAAAATGTCTAATATACTGCGATCTTTGAGAGCTATTGTACACTTTGAAATGTACGGTAAGTCGGAGTTCATTTACCTCATAGCACTTTTTATAGTGCAGCGGCACAGTTTGTTAGTAGATGTGTTGGAGTCTCCTCTCCTTTGCAAAATCTACACTACTATGTTGGATTATACTAATCTTTCTCAAATGCCCGTTTAGTCAATTAGACGTTTTTCCTGCTTCCTTTTATACTTTCCGTTGTCTCTTTTCTTCCGAAACTCGTTAGGAGGTTTTTGAATGGTCTGGGTCCAGTGAATGAGTTTATACTGTTTTCTCATTTTCATCTTGTCTTTTTGGTAGTGAATCTCTATGCTACAAAAAGGCACAAGAACATAGAGATATAGCAGCCCTTTTCTTGTAAAAGGGTCCGCTTTCCCATTTCCCTCTATTTCTAAGTGTCCTGGGATCCAGGAGAGTCAAACTTTATTTTGCATACCTAATTCGTTTCATATTTTTACAATTCAGCATCATCTTTGAGTGATATTTGATGGCTGCCTGGATATCGGACATGATATTATGTTGTGCGGTGAAGTTTCGATGGAGTTATTTAGATGAACTTGGAAATACTGGGATTTTAGGTAGGAAGAAATTATTTTAGTGATACACTGAAAATATCATGTCATCCTGAAGACGATCCTCCTGCCGTACAGAAGCAAAAGCCTTACCCAGGTCAAACAGGACTCATAAATATATTTATCAAAAATTTGCAGGAATATATTTTTCAAAATTTTTGCTTCTTGCTCTCAAAAAAAGTTTATTTTCCCTTTTCATAAATATGAGTTTGGCTGTTTTCAGCATTTTGGGCATTCCCCGAAAGAAAAATGTATTAAACACGTTTTTTTCAGTGTATGGTTCTTTGGACTTTAATAGTAGCGTTTACACTGACCTTCAAAAGAAATCAGGAGTTTATGAAAAAATTGCAGGACTCTTTTGCAGCTGGAATCGAAAGAGCAACATTGCAATTTGAGCCATTGTACATTTCGAAGACACGCAGTTGACCTTTCCACATTGTTTAATAGTCTCGTGGATTAGGGTTGTGGACATAAAAACAAAAAGTGCTATTGTAACAACGCCGAGCTTTCGACGATGGACACATTACCATTCCTCACTAAATACGTAGATGATATATTGACATCAGCTCCCACAGATCAAATTCAACCTACATTAGATACATTTAATAGCTTTCACCCACGCCTACCATTTACACATGAAATCGAAAACAAGAAAACAATACCATTTTTAGACACACTCGTAATAAAACAACCAGATGGCACATTAATCACAGATTGGTATCAAAAACCAAGAAACACATCTCACCATCCTCTTCATACAATAATAAACACGGCCAAAGGGTTACTTCAAAGAATTGTTACCCTAAGCCGTGAATCATTTCACCACAAGAACATAAAGATATACAAACAGATCCTCCATAACAATCTCCACCCTAAACACATAATCAACAAAATAATCAACAACTACAACTCAACACTAACACCATCCACTATTACTAATAATACTACATCAAATCTATCAAATACAAACAAACCAGCATACATTTCCATGCCATTTATTCACGGCCTATCACATAAATTAAACACATTTCTCTCGTCCGGTAACTTCAAAATAGCTTTCAAAAATTATAAAACAATTCACACACTTTTTTCCAAAATTAAAAATCCCACACCAATAACAAATAAATCTGACGTAATCTACAAAATCAATTGTTTAAACTGTCCGGCAACTTACATCGGTCTTACATCCCAATATCTGGACAAGAGAGTAAAACAACATATCTAAGATTGCAAAAAATATCTGTAAATCCCAGGCCCTGAAGATAATCTCAATAAAGATCGACACGTTAGCACGATAAAGAAAATGTTTTTCTGAAACCTACATTACACCAGACCG
This sequence comes from Cimex lectularius, assembly GCF_000648675.2. NCBI lineage: Eukaryota > Metazoa > Arthropoda > Insecta > Hemiptera > Cimicidae > Cimex > Cimex lectularius. The sequence continues at coordinate 692,805 of NW_019392811.1, forward strand.
CATCTCACGATTTCTGAATAATTATAATAATAATTATATTTTGATCAGCAATGAAGTAATTTCAATATTTAATTTATAGATATTAGGTTCACAAGAAGAAAACAGCGATATTGGATAGATCCTGAAAATTGGAGCGGCAGTAACGCTGCGACCCCGCACCTCGAGAGGGTCCCTTGTTTTGACGACGAACTCATCTTTCCGGAGAATCACTCTTTCTACGTCGGCTTGCCGAGATTTTTCTCTAATGCCGCCTCAGTTACAATTGATGGCCAGGTATAAATAAAATGTAACGTGTTTAGAATGTACATTAAGTATTTGTTTATTATTTTTTGTGCGGAAGAAATTAGTTGGATGGAATTGGAAGAAATTTCTCAATGACAAAATTGGCAGGCGGACCTTTCAACCTCATTTAGCTCCGCTAGCAGTGTACAATTACCCGTGCCCACAGAACGATGACTGCGACTGCCACATAATAACGTATGATGAAGAAATCTGCCCGCTGATGAAGGTCGAAAACGCAGAGGAAGACTGCCACTTTCCAGTCCTCCCTTTTGGGTTTTGTAACAGTATCTGCGGTAAGAGCGCAAACTTAGTTTAAAAAAATTATATTAATAAGAAAATAATGGTTGGTTTTACTAATAGTAACTGTTGTAATATCAATTTTCAATCTTCGGCTGGCCAGGGAGTCAGAACCATCCATAGGATTTGAATAGATTTCTCTTCAACTTGTTTCAGAAAAGAAAGTGTCAATTGTGACGTCCTACTTACTTGCCATTTTAAAATCATTACAGATTTCAATTAATTATTATTTTCATCTCAACCAAGACAGATAAAAAGAATACTTACTTGAAATAATTAATATGGCCAATATGTCCGCAAAACATATATGGATTAATACGGATGTTGACTCGGAATCAAACGAATATCTTCTAAACTTCATTATGGAAAGAAGAGGTTTCGCCGGTCATTGCACTTTTTTATTTACGTTATTGTCGAAATAAGTGTTTGTTACGCTTAAAGGGGTCAGCGTTCTTCACTGTTATTGTGTTAACGGACGTTTCTCGACTTTTCGTCCGTCTCGTTATTAAAGTTGAAAGTTTGTCGCTTTCTTGTTAAGCTTTTCCGAAGTTGTATGCGAAGAAGAAATTCTATTTTAGAGTTAATGAGTTCACTTCCGGTAAATGGTTTTGCCGGCCTACTTCCATGACTTATTTTTAAGCATTTCAATTTTTCATTGTAGATGTAATCCATGATAACTTCCGATGATGGATTAACATACTCTTTTAGCTTAACAGCTTGATCTAGATCTGCGCTGCATAAACCAAATTGGCTCCTCTCTGGGAAATCCTTTCGTTTCTAATTATTTAATAGGAGTTATGTCCTTCATATCAAGGGAATTGAATTGGGAGAATATTTGAGAGAATACTGGGGAAACAAGATATAATATTTACAACGCATTTACCGCTAGTTTGCCATGAAACACAAACTGTCATTCATTCTCTTACATGCAAATCCAATAAATCGTATTATCCAACAACCACACAAATCAAACCTGACAAACATACATACACAAGCACTCACACACACACACACACACACACACACACACACACACACATTCGCGCACCCTAGATAACGTGTGGAGAAGTAATAAACAGCAACTATACTCGGGGGTTGAAATCATCAAACAGTTCCTGCTTATAAACTGGAGTTTTCCTTCCAATGCTTTTATACGTAGTAAAAATGTTTATTTTTAACAGTAACAAAGTGAGAACAATTCAACGTCCCACAAAAAGCAAGATATCGTGGTAGAAAGTGAGACAGAGGAGATAGATAGAAAGCAAAATAAAGTGAAAGGTAAAGAACTACACTGGGATGAGGTAATATAGAAGAAGGAAAAATGTGAAAACTAGAATTCATAGAATTTAGGTTCCAGAAAAAGCAAAATATCGTGGTAGAAAGTGAGATGGTAAGAGAGGAAAGGTGAGGAGAGAAGAGGAGAGAGAGAGAGAGAGAGAGAGAGAGAGAGAGAGAGAGATAGAGAGAGTGAGTAAGAGGGGGACAAAAAGAATTNGAGAGAGAGAGAGAGAGAGAGAGAGAGAGAGAGAGAGAGAGAGTCAAATCTGAAAAACATCCAACAATAAAAGGAATAAGAATCAAGAACAAATATACTTTATTTTGTATTTTCAAATATTTCAATATACCGGTTAAAAAATAATAATTATCTTCTGTTGAATGAAAATTCAACGAATGATGAATTTTAAAGGGGGTAAAATTTTAATAATTATGAGCCTATGACAAATTAACGTTAGTTCACCTCATTCTCTTAAATTTATATTCAGTCTAAGTAACAAAAGTGTGCGAAATGAATCAAAAATAGGTTGAAAAAAATCCAAATTAGCATTTCAATTGGTTTTGGTAGGGATTGTATGTCGAGTGTAAAGTTTTAGAAACGGGGATGACTGAGTTTTTAATTAAACAAAAGCCGAGGGAGTAAGTAGATTAGCCGGCACCTGCAAATCCTCTATAAGCTGATTTTGTGTTGGCATTTTTTTTTTACCAGCTTCTTGGATGATCAGGTGGCCTTTTTCCCATACAGATTAGCATCGCCGCCTCCCTCGACCTCGCCATTGTAAAATGCATGTGCATTATCCCGCCCTGGACTCCGAAGCCCTTGGCTTGAATTAAAGATCTACCCTTTGAAACCTTGGGGATTTGTACCTCTGCTACAACCTCCCTACTGAATTCAAACATTCAGTAGTGGTCCATGCGATGTCCGCGTCAACCACCCGAAATCCCAGTCGATGCGCATATTAAAAACAACGCCAAAACAAAAAAATATAGAGAAATGCAGGTCTAGACTAGAATTGGGCATAATCGATAATAAATTTCAATCACGATACAAAAGTAATTAATCATCAAACTATTAACGAATAAAAAAAGGTAATCTGTAATGTGATTAACGATGAACGATTTAATCGTTAATTTAGATTGTGATTAACCAGTTAATCATTAATCAAATCTGCGAATGTTTAAATAAACCTTTACTTGTTAATCAGATTAAAGGAATAATTGATTTGTTTAATAGTGACATTCAACACACTGACAGCGTTCACCCCGCTTTCACTCCATTATCAATTCGAATTTTATTTATTTTTAATTAATTTGAGTTTTCCATTATCAGTGTTTCATTTAAAATTTCCATAAAAAACTATCCAAGTCATTATCTAAACAGTGATATTTCAATATTCAACAGTTATCAATCGTTTGAAAGCAAATTTGAGCAATCGTGTGAATACAGTTTTCACGTACAGTCCGATACTGAAACGTTAGTCATAAAATTAAATCTGCAAATTATTATGCAAAGGTTCATTATTTTCAGAACTTAGTTTAATTCAAAACGATCTGATAACCACTCTAGTGCAGTAAGGTAACATTTAATCAATCAATCGTTTATCTAGATTAAAAATAAAAGATTAATTTAAACAATCAATCAAGCTAGATTGACGATTAATGTGATTAATCAAGTAATCTAGATCCAAGATTAACTTGTTTAATCGTTAATAAGTTTATTGTTAATGATGAATTGTTAATCGTTAATCGATTGGAATTTGCCCAACTTCGGTCTAGGCCAGATCACCACAGTCGAAACCTTTTTCTAGCTTATTTTTAAAAAAATAATACAATTGTTTATTCTGTACATTACGCATTAAAGAACGATCAGGGATGAGACTAATGAAAAAGAAGAGAAAACGCTAAGTTTTTATGTCGTGCTTTCGGGTAATTATATCCCTCTTCATCAGGACTTTAAACCTCTAGTTACTAGTTATATTCGCACCATAAGCACGGACGAATTATTGGTTTTAAAGCCACGAGGAAGAAAATATTTTATAATTTACAGTGAACTGTCCAAAGTTAAGAGTTGAAGTAACTGGCCCAGCTGACTCTGCATTACGACTTCATATAAACCCGGCGCTTATCTTTTTCTCCCCGTTCTTCGGACGTACGACATCCTTCTGACGATTCTCTCGCCTTTTCTGTTCTGTAATCTTCTCTGTATGTTTTAAAGGAAATAAATCTTTTTTTTAAAAACTGCCTTTGGTATTACAAACTTATAACTGGCGCCCGCGAACAGGTACAGCGGAAGTTCACAGAGTTTAGTAAGTCCATTTGACTTATTATTTTCACTATTATTGCGCGATCAATTTCCCGCATTGGAACGTGAGCATTAGCTCTTAATCCGCTGTCTGAAAGAACGAACGCTAAATTGGCCGACTTTAAAACATTAAAGTAGAGAAGATCTACCCTGGACGAAGAGAGAAATACATCGCAGAAAATTTCCTCCTTCTACGGGCAGATCTACAAGCAGAAGACTCCTTCTACATCACCGGAAGAAGATTTACCCTGGACGAAGAATGAAATACATCGCAGACAATTTCTTCCTTCTACAGGCAGACCTACAGACAGAGAACTCCTTCTACATCGTCGGAAGAAGAAGAATCTTGAGAACTTCAAGGCAGCTATGTGTCATTTGGAAGGACCTGCTGAAGCCGTAGCTTTTAACAATAATTGTTCAACAATCATTGAATTAATTAAAGCGTTAAAGAAAATTTTTGCTGATAATCGAACCATCCCGGAACTAATAGCAGAACTAACAATTATGAGATCATAACCCAGAGAACACCCTATAGAATTGTTAAACAGATTAGATGAAAAAAGAACTACAGTAATCCCACGTTATAGATTAGATGGAATATCAGGAGAACTCTTCACTAGGTATTAAACTTTAATCAGAACGCTAGTACACGGTGTACATCCTTCACTAGGTGCACATTTACAATTATTACAAATACGAGATTTAGATGATGCAAGAACTAAATTAATAAATGATTGCAGCATCGTGCTACAACTCAAATATTGGGTTGTCCGGAAAATAATGCAGGATTTTGGTATTAAACAAAAAAAAAGAAACTAGTTACTTTAAAGCAATGTTCTTTAATCAAAATAATTTCCCATACTCTCAATACATTTCTCCCAACGTGTTGGTAACTTATTAATTCCGTCTGAGTAGAATTCAGAATTTTTAGAATTGATAAAGTCAATAAATGCATTTTCCAGTTCCGTTTGATTTTTGAATATTATGTGTTCTAAGTAGTGGTCCAGGTGTCTAAAAAAATGGTAGTCAGTAGGCGAGAGGTCCGGAGAGTAGGGTGGGTGAGGCAAAGTTTCATAGCCAAGCTCCAATAATTTTTGTGACGTTACACGTGACACATGTGGTCGAGCGTTGTCATGCAACAAAATGGGCCCTTTCCGATTGACCAAAGAGGGCTTCATTACTGCCAATTTCTGATGCATGGTATTAATTTGGTTACAGTATGATTCAGCATTGATGGTTTCGCCAGGATTTAAGAAGCTGTAGTGTATTAAACCAAATGAAGCCCACCATACCGTAACCATTACCTTTTTTTGATGAGTTGGGGGCTTTGGAAAATGTATTGGAGCTTCTCCTTTGTCGAGCCACTGTCCAGAACGTCTAGTGTTATCGTAGAGAATCCACTTTTCGTCACATGTAACAATTCTGGCCAGAAATGGGTCATTTTTGTTTCGACAAAGAAGTGATGCACAAACATCAAAGCGCTGATTTTTTTGGCGATCGTTTAATGAGTGTGGAACCCAATTTTCGAGTTTTTTCACTTTTCCAATCGCCTTGAGGTGGTCAGCGACGGTCGTTTTACTGACTTTGAGTTGCTCTGCACCCACCACTGATCGCAGAACATCATCATTAAGAGAGGAAGGCCTTCCACGACCTTCTTCATCTTCAAGGCTGAAATCTCCCTCCCGAAATTTTTTAAACCACCTTTGCACAGTGCACTCATTAACACAACCCTCGCCCCAGACTTGGTTAATGTTTCTAGCCGTTTGGGCTCCGCTTCGGCCGAGTTTAAACTCGTAAAAGAAAATCGTACGAAATTCTCGCTTTGACATTATAAGGATGACTGAATTATTTCCAAGTAGCGGAATGCTACAGAGGTAAACAAACAATATCATTTGGAAGAGGATTAATAAGTGTTGACATTCATACAAATGAGTAATCCTGTAAACGTAAACAGAATATTTTATATAGATTTTTTTTAATGAAAACTTAAAATCCTGCATTATTTTCCGGACAACCCAATACAATAGAACATTAGATTCCATTAACAAAATAGATTAAAAAAAAACATTTTACACCATTACCACCTTATAAAATACCACATCATGAAAACTCAATGTTCAGACGAACCAATTACAACAAACCACTCCAGCATCAACATTTCAAACCCCAATTTCCTAGTCCAAAAAAGATTCCCAAAACCGAATTTTAAGAATTTTCAAAAAAATTTCATATCCCCGTATGAATTAACTCATGTAGATAATCAAAGTAAATTAAATCACAATGAAATGCAACGTATGAAAGATCAAATCGATTCATTAACTAAAGCGGTCAACAATCTTACCGATCATTTTTTAGAAACAAGCCCCAAACCACCGAAAGACCCCTCAGTCAGATTGAACTAAAAACGATAAATAAATCATTACCGTATTTTGTCGATTTGAAAAACAGAAAATTGCTTGTAGATACTGGATCACTTAAAAATGATATAAATTCCTCATTAGTCCCTCCTAATATTACAAAATTTAAAGAAAACTTTATAGTCAAAACCCCAAATGGCGAAAGTCAAGGCTCTGAATATATTCTTTTTGACCTCAGTAATGTACTACTGCTTCCAAAATAAAAATGTACCTATATCAATTTTCACCTAACTATGATAAATTATTAGGCTATGAGAGGTTAAGGGAAATAAAAGCAAACGTTAATTTCGAAAATAAAAAGTTAGAATTTAAAACAGGTTCAAAAGAATTATTATTTTTGATCGAAAAAAAATTACTCTAAAACCAGGGTTTAATGTAGTCTCCCTTCCTGTTAGGTCAATTCCCAACATAGAAATGGGACTAATCAAACCAGTTAGTAATAATAAATATAGCATTGAAGAAGGGATTGTTAATATCAATAATAATGAATGTATATGCGTAATTCACTCCAATGAACTCATGACCATTAGTCCCGAGCCCATGGAAGTGGAAGAATTAGAAACAATCCTTGAACCCAAGAATAACGCGACCAATTGACCCGATAATCTTGAAAAATTAATTAATGAAATATCTAATTTGCTCAGAACTAACCATATGAACGAAGAGGAAAAATGCAAAATTATAAATCTAATTAAAAAATTTCCTGAAATCATAAAAAGAGAAAAGGATCAGCTAAGTAGTATTGATCTGTTGAAACACAAAATTCAGACATAGTCATAAGGACGATCTACCAGTTTACACAAAAAACTATAGGTATCCTGTAGCCTTCAAAACGGATGTCCAATTAGAAGTAGATAAATTATTGGAAAATAAAATTATTAGACCGTCGAATTCACCATACAACTCACCTATATGGGTAGTCCCTAAAAAGGTAGACGCTTCTGGGAAAAGAAAAGTTCGAATGTTGATTGACTACCGGAAGCTAAATGAAAAGACGATTGAGGACAAATTCCCTCTTCCTAATATCAAAGATTTATTCGGTAAAATAGGAAGAGCGACGTATTTTTCCGCAATAGATCTAGCTTTTGGATTTCATCAAATTGAAATGGATCCTGAATCCGTACCAAAAACAGCTTTTTCTACAGAAGATGGTCACTATGAATTCCTGCGTATGCCTTTTGGTCTAAAGAACGCACCCCTGACTTTCCAAAAAGCTATGAATATAATATTCTTCAGAATTCCGAATGTTCTTGTGTATATGGACGATATAATCATTTTTTCAGATAATCTAAATGAACATTTTAAACGTCTAAAAACAGTCTTTGAAAAACTCAAGGCACATAATCATAAATTACAGCTTGATAAAACAGAATTTTTCAAAAGAGAATTATTGTAGGGCTTGTAATTTCGGAAGAAGGAATCAAACCAAATCCACTAAAATTAGAAGCAAAAACTTCCCAATTCCTAAACGACAAAACAAATAAAACAATTTTTAGGTCTCACTGGATATGATCGTAAAATGATAAATAATTACGCCAAAATTGCTAAACCCCTTACTGCTGCTTTGAGGAAATATACTAAAATAGATATTACAAATAAAAGTTACATAGAATCTTTCGAAAAACTTAAACTGTTTCTTCAAAACAGTCCTATTTTGCGATGACCTGATTTTTCTAAACAATTTATACTCACTACTGACGCTTCTGACTACGCCATAGAAGCAGTATTGTCTCAAACTTTAATGGTAAAGATTTACTAATAGGGTTCGCCTCTCGAACACTAAACAAACAAGAAGAGAACTTATCGACAATCGAAAAAGAACTCTTAGCAATTGTTTGGTCTTGTAAACATTTCCGTCCATATTTTTATGGAAGAAAATTTTTGATACAAACAGATCACAAACCACTACAATGGCTTCATAATATTAAAGAACCCAATTCAAAATTAATTTGATGTAAATTATTATTAGAAGAATTTGTTTTTGAAATTAAACATATTCAAGGCAAAATTAATCAAGTAGCCGATGCATTTTATCGAATCAATTGCTAACCCTTAAATACATTAGAAGATGACATAGACCCTCAAGAAGTTATTGATGAATTCCTCAGACAATGCAATAATTATTCAGAAATCGTAAGATGCGGTCTGGTGTGATGTAGGTTTCAGAAAAACATTTTCTTTATCGTGCCAACGTTTCGATCTTTATTTTTTTTATTTTTTTATTTTTTTGGCGTTATGAACTATGCATATTAACCATGTGACAATTCATATATGTGTGTTCAAATTTGGGAGGGTTATTGTGAAAAAAGGGCCAGAGGCGACGGTGGGAATCGAACCCACGACCGCGGCGTGAGAGTCTCTCATGCTAACCACTCGGCTACCGCGGTCCCCGATCTTTATTAAGATCATCTTCAGGGCCTGAGATTTACAAAGATTGTTTAAAACGTTTATCCAACGTATATAAACATAAAACAGCAATATCTCCCTGGCATTGTCAACACGACACGCAAAAATGGCACAATCGCCAACAAACACTTTGAGTGAGGAGAAATACTTTGATTGAATATAAAAAATATTTTTTGTATTGTATAAATTCACTTTTTTCCACATCCAACATGTATTTGTTAAATTTAAACAATCTTTGTAAATCTCAGGCCCTGAAGATGGTCTCAATGTATTTGTTAAATTTAAACAATGTTTTTAAATCCCAGGCCCTGAAGATGATCTCAATAAAGATCGAAACGTTAGCACGTCAAAGAAAATGTTTTTCTGAAACTTACACCACACCGCATCTCACGATTTCCGAATAATCATCGACTACGGCCACTAATCACCACACACGTAAATAGAAATGTTGATTAACGGTATTAAAACAATAATAAATGAAAAAACGCATCAACATTTCTGGTTACCTAAAACATACTTTAAGTTTTATGGAGGGCTTAACATCCAACGATTAGACTCATGGACGATGGGATCAAACCATTTTACAATTGTTCTTATAGAGTCCCAAAATTCACCCAAGAATTAATTTTGATAGAAAACGCATGCTTATTTTAAAAATTAATTTTTTTTTATTGATTCACTAAGTCTGCATTGTAGGGTCATGTATGAAATAGCATATCCGGTAAATGGCCTCCACGGCTGTGCTAGCCCATACATACGCACTCTTCTGTTGAAATTTTCGACGACGGTTTTGTCTAATATGGCTGAATTTTGTTCTTACAGCGCTCAATTTCACGTTACAATGCGTGGGTGGTCGTGAGTTTGTTGGAATAAAACGTACAGTTCAAAAAACACTAAAGAAACCCCAAAGAAAAACGTTCAACGTTGGTAAATCGCATGATCTAGACGGCCAATTATGATCGCCAAAACGGGAAATTATATGACTTGGAAATGATTAATGCCGTAATTGAATTGCTTCTTGGACTGTTTGGCATTTGGCACTGTCTTGTTAGAATCTCAAGTCGTCCACATCGATATCTTGCAATTTAGGCAATACTGGATGTTATGTTGCGATAGTGAGCACCATTAAGTGTAACCCCTGCATTTTCGTTGTTCTTTCGTGTTGGGCTTTATTGTTAATAAGCCTGAACAGTCACAATATCTTTTTTTTTCGTTGACAACACTTTACTTTCAAATCTTGCTCTGGGACAGCCTTTACTATATTAATTAAAAATTTCCTCGGGCTGGGGGTTCGAACTCAGAACCGTTTGCATCGGACACTCCCCCATCACTCCCCCACCGCGATACTCACCGGCTTAGGGTTAAGGTACGGTCAGGGTTAGGGTTAGGTTTTTTCGGGAAAATTGTACCCTTCTTATAAAAAATGTAATATTAAATATGGTGATTGGGTAACCCATGCGTCCCGCGGAGCAATAACAGATTATGGACTATACCCCATGCGTCCCGAAGGTATTTAGAGCACTTACCCGATGCACCCCTGAACGAAGGTATCATCACGTAGGCATTAGATAGTTACTATTCCTTAACCGTGACGTATAGTGTATGATTAAGTTGACGCAGGACGGGGTAAAACGCAAAATTGGTCATCCCACGTCCGACCCTTATTAGAAAGATTAATTGTAGTGGAATTTAATAAATCTTATTGTGCATAAGTTTCCACCCCCTTGAAAAGTTTTTACATTTGTACTAATAAATAAATGAGAGGTCTTGTTTTTAATTATTAACAAAAGAGATGATAGTTGATCGTAATTTTCTAAAGTCAGGTTTTGACGTTATTCACGTTGTGTTTGGTTTCGTCCTCCTGTTATATACAAGTTTTCCCCTTGTGACGACTCATGCTCCTTCTATTCACACTGAAGCCGTCCGTCATCACAATGCAGCAGGGGTTGTGGAAGTGATGTTTTGACGTTTGACTTTTTTTCCGGTACGCCGCTCATTCCGTATTCATTCAACCGGGAAATTTTAGCTCACACCCAGCGTTTTAAGACACCCCCTTTTGTCTACTCCTCACGGTCCATTATCTATGGAAGTGCCGAACGAATGGCATCGGTCGCATGGGGTTTTAACACTTTACACGCACCAGGGCGATAACGACAACGCCGGAATTGGTCGCACGTGCTGAAAAATAGTCCATCAACACATACGGCAAACAATGCTACGTTGGATTATTTTTTTTAATGAAATGGCCGTATCAATCAGGTATTTATTATTATCTAATGTGGTACGATAGAAACATAAAATACAACAACAATCACATACAGTCTTTCTTTTGGAATAATGACTCAAAACTGTACCTAAAAAGATAAGTGATATGTATTAGGTACATTGAATACTTCTTTAGCGTGGCATAAGATGCTTTCATTGTAATGATGATCAGGATGGCCTATGTTCACACCACATATGATATAAGAAGTAGTGAAATTTTCAGTCGAATTTTCTGTGAAAGCTACCTGTGTCTTCTATCGAATAGATAAAACGATTGTTCGTTAGTCGAAATAGTCTTTCTGAAGAAACAACGATTTTATTTGATAAAATAACGATTGTGAAAAAATGGATGTTTTTTGGGCACTATAAATGCTAAAGATACCTCGATGCTTATCTCAGTGTTGGGTTTTATATTCTTTATTTATTTAAGTCGAGAGGTAAAGAATTATTTCTGGTAACATAACTTGTAAACATATATACGTATACATGTATATGGGCAGTAAATAAATAATTTTGAACTTAAAAAATCTAGATGGTTTTGTCGTAAAGAATCGTGTTTAAGAGACACTGATACTATTTGATAAATTATCGTTGCTGAAAAAAAATCGATGGTTTTGTGTAAAAATATTGATTCTAAAGAAACATGGGAGATTTTTTGGTAAAGGATCGAATTGAAGAAACATTGATGCTATTTGATAAAATAAGAATTCTGTAGAAACGTTAATGTTTTTATGGTAAAAGGTCGAGTTGAAGAAACATCGTTTTTTAAAATAAAATATTGATGTTAAAAAACTGCGGTTATTTGATAAAATATATAAATATCGAAGAGCGAAATCGATATTATGCGAAAAAGAATCGAGTTGAAGAAAAAATATGCTATTGTTTACAATATAATGTTTTTTCTTATAACACACTTTTCGCTTAACTAAAATTTAAAGTTATAAACTTTAATGAATAGTATCCATTTATAAATATTATTATGTACTTCGTGCGGGGTTTGTCATGTTCGAGTGCTAAAGATACCTCGATGCTTTTGTCGTAAAGAATCGAGTTGAAGAAACACTGATGCTATGTGATAAAATATCGTTGCCGAAAAAATCGATTTTTTGCAAATACCGTTGCTTTAATTGATAAAATCTCGACGCTGAAAAAATCCATGTTTTTGTGTAAAAATATCGATTCTAAGGAAACAGGTTATTTTTTGGTAATGGGTCGAATTGAAGAAACACTTTAACTTTATAGATAAAATTACTGTGGGTTTAAATTTTGTTATATTGTTTGATGATCTTTTTCTTTGGGGATTTCGATAAAGTTGACCATTTTCTCAACTGCAATTCCTCCTTAATTTGCTTTAACGAAGGATTTATTATAATCCAAGGATTGGACAAAATTTTCCATGGATGCAGTTATTACAGTTAAAATTACAAATTTCCAAGAGGTCGGTCGTCGCAACTCCAAAGGAAATTTATTCCACTTGTACTAGTTAATACTAAGTAGTCTCCGTCCCTTTGTCCTTTGTTTCTTTTTAACAAGAAGGACGAGAAGAAGCGCTACCTTTTATTCACTCTAATTAGGATTTTCCAAAGTGCCCTTTTGCTGCTGAAAGTCGACTTTTTCAAAAACAACGAAACATTGAAAGTTTAATATTTAACTTCTACCAATTTAATCGTGTCTATTTTCCTTGAAAGACAGAGTTTTAGAAAACGTTTATTAAGCTTGTTTCTGACGATTACACATAGTTTCCACAGTTTCTATGATTGAAATGTGTTGAAATAGAAGGAGGATTATAATTTTAAGATAATTTAAGTCAACTGTGGTTTAGATTCTGCATATTAAAGTGGTTTTCTCTTTCTACAAAATGATTTACACTTTCAAACAATTATTATAAATTAAATCTTTGACAAAGTACCCATTAATAGTTTTCAAAATGTATTATGCGATCTAAAGTTATCCCCCTCGGGATAACTTACAGTGATGATCGCCTAGTCAACGCCTAAACCTTTGCTGCCTCCGACTTCTCTTTTGGTTGTACAAATCTACAGTATATGTCTTATGAAAGGGAAGCTACAGACGTTGGATTATCTATTTTAATGAATATATTTTTGTTGATACTAGTTCGAAAAGTTTTTGATATGTGCCCAAGCGTTCTTGCCAATGGGTCCTAGAAACCAACAATTGTTTTTTATCTATAGACAGCTGAAAGATAAGATTTATGATTGAACAAAAATCGTTAAAGCTTACGACAAGAAAAGAATGTCACAAGGAAAAAGATTATCAGAACGAAGTTATATAACAAAAATAAATTGCGTAAGTAATGTTGACTAATTAATACAGTTTGGTAAACAAATAATTGTGCAAATGGGCTGATATTCACAAAAAAAATTGTATTGAGTATTATTTTACTATTTTAATATATATAATTATTATTCAACTTGCCCAGCACTGAACGCTGTCAGGAAACACTATTTTGATAGGGAAACCCTGCCTAGTGAGATGCTGCTAGAATATATTAATGGCAAGGATTGGGCTGTATTGGTAAATTTCTGCAAAGAAGCTTATTCTCTTAGAGCTAGAATCAGAGGCACCTGGTGAGGGTGGAGGCGGCTTCTTTTGTTGGATTCCCTTTAATAGGTGAAAAGCTCATCTTCGACCTTAATATTACATTTTAAACACTTATTATTCGTTTTGTTTTTTACTATTATCTCTTGTGGTAGATAATATACTTCATTATTATTTATTTTTACTTTTATTATTTCCATTTACTTTAGTTTATTTTATTATTGAGTTATGTGCATTATAGGTAATAAAAAAAAGATGTATTTATTTGAAATCATGTTTCAGCTATTATTTTACAATTATGTTGTATTATTACATTACTGAAATTTTTGAAGAAAGTTTGTATTCCTTTTGTAAATACTAATTATGATTATTGTAAATAAGAGAGATTTTAGTTATATAAGTTTATGTGCTAGACTCGCTCAGACGGTTATTATTATTATTATATTCGGTCAAAAAATGTAAAACTGTTAGGTAACTTATATTAGGTACTTTAAAAAAATTATATTATATTAAAGTATTTATTATTTTGAGTTACTAGCTACTTATAATAAATAAATAAATAAATAAATAGATAAATAAATAAATACATAGATAAATAAATAGATAGATAGATAGAAAAAAAATATATATGAAAGAAGCACGACTGTCTAGGCTTATAAAGTCTGCAATATCGATATCATGATTAAACTTAGATATTTTATAAAATATTTTCGATTTTCTTTAACTCGACCATTCATTATGTAACATCGATGTGTCATTAGAATCGATATCTTATCAAATAGTATCGATGTTTCTTCAACTCCATCTTTTATCATTGAAACATCGACGGTTCTTTAGTGTCGTATATTTTTATTTTCAAAGCCATCAATTTTTTTCAACAACGATCCTCCATCAAATAACATTTTATTTCTTTATCAGCAATATTTTATCAAATAACAATAAATTATCGGTGCTGAGTGTGTCGCTCTTTGCGGTGGCAGTAAATGGCATCGCCGACGGCATACCTCCCCAGGTACAAGTTAAATTATACGTAGACGATTTGAGTTTCTACCTTTCAGGGAAGGACCTGAACAAAGTTGGGGAGGTTATGCAGACGGCAGTCGACGTGGTGGCTGTCAGGGCAGAGGAGGCCGGCTTTAGGTTCTCGGCGACCAAAACAGTGTGCGTTCACTTCTGTAGGTTGAGGAGGGAGCACACTCCTCCCCGGATCTGCTTGGGTGGCGTACCGATCCGGGGCGCCGAGAGCGTGAAGTTCCTCGATCTCCTCTTCGACGAGAAATAAGGTTGGCAGATTCACGTCGACGCCATCGAAGGGAAGTGCCAAAAGTGCTTCTGCGATTCTTGGGGAACTTTTGTTGGATGGCTGAAAAGGAAATATTATTCTTTTTAATTAATTAAGCTTTGGGTTGAGATAAAAAGTCAGTGTCACGAGCGTGATTCGAACCCACAACCTTCGGCTAAATACGGCCGCTGCTCTACCACTTGAGCTATCGTGACTTCGATCCGTTCGGACTCTAACTTCCCATCTCAATCCCACCTTTTGAATTTTCCCTCCTTTTGCCATTTTTCAAATGTCGTGTAATCGATTTGATTCTCAACGACAAATGAAATGGCCACGGAGAGAATTAGTGAAGTATATTTCATTTTGCTTATTATATTTATTAGGTTTCGTGGTCCGTTTGACCAAATAAATTGTTTTTCAATTAATTAAGGTTTTGGTTGAGATAAAAAAGTCAGTGTCACAAGCGGGATTCGAACCCACGACCTTCGGCTAAATACGCTGCTGCTCTACCACTTGAGCTATCGTGACTTCCATCCGCTCGGACACTAACTTTGATCAAGCGGACCACGAAACCTAATAAATAAATAAAATATAAACTGACACTGTTTTCCTGTAGGTGCTTACATTTTGCTCAAAGGGGGAAATTTAGGTGAAATTAGAAGAGAACTGGACGAGTTCACATCAGAAAATGGTGTTATCGGCCACGTCAGCAAGACCAACGGATACATCCAGATTGTGCTCGTGGAAAAAGGAGATTACACTGGCAACATTGAACATTTGGCTTCTCAATTCAAAGAAAAGATTTCTTCGAGTAAATATCTCAATTTTTACTTATTAATACATTTTGAAATGTACAATACGGATAAAATTTTTTTTCCAGAAAAACTATTTAAAACTTATGTGAAATTAGAAACGAGCAAACAGGCCGTTGTCAAAAACCCCGTTCAAAAGGCCATTGGGTATATTTTCTTCTACTTATTCATAGCTGTGGCAATTTTATGCACAGTTATACTTTACTATCAAGACTATTGGTAAGCCTTGTCTGCACTGAATATAAAACACCAGCGGGTTTTAATTATCAACGTTTTGTTTTTTCAAGTGTCAATGTGCCGTTTCCCAGCTTCGGATCGACGGCGGAGCTGGGAGCGTTCAGGTTCGCCAGGTTTCAGAACGAATCTGGATCCGGGGATGAGGATGGTGAAATTTTGGAAGTGTGTCCGCCAGATCCTGCTAGAGAGGAACGAAGGCAGTCTTTTTACAATCCAATTTATTCCCAGGTAAAACAAAAATAACTGGTTGTTCTTCATTTCCAGACATGATTTAGAAGGTTTTCTATCTCCAGGCGTTAACAATAAAGTTATATTTTGGACGGTAGTTTCTGATAATTTTGGCCACTTCAATTTTGTCACCTCAATATCTAAATGCCAATATTAACATTTTTTGCGGTATCCTATAGTGCTAAATATATTTACTGGCTTTTGGTAATTTTTTAGCAATATAACAATTTTACTTGATTAAAAAAAAGTAAAAGATCAATAGCAAGGTAAGAAAGGATTAAAAATGTCTTCGAAATTACTTTAGCTGATACACTTTTTGACTGCTATATCTAAATGCACGGAATAAATTATCCTCTCTATCTCTTTAATTATATGTTCATGTGCAAATCAAATGCAATTTACTCAATCAACTGTTTCCTGATTTCATAAGCCACTTTGTGAAATTAATAGTGTACTCATAGTTTGTTTTTATAATAACGAGTACTGCAAGAGTGTTTAGCTTTTTTACTTTTCGTAGAGGAAATTGATGGGAATCACAATGCAAAACCGCCCAAGCTTAGCATAGGGTTTCGTTTTAATTGGCAATTAGCTAGAATTTATGGCGCTAACCTAGCTGCAGTCACCGGCGGTTTCACCCTCGAAACATTACGTCCACGTTTACCTGTCTGTTGCGTGAAACCTCTAATTAACACCTGTTGGTTTATTAAAATTTTAAGATTTTCGTTAATAAAACAGGGTTCGAATTTTCTAGGATAAGGAAGGTCCTGATGATTCCTTTACACTATCGACACTGACTCAATTGGAGGCTGACGTCGCAGATTCAACGCCCTCGAATAACTAACACTGCAATTTAATGTAATATTAATTAGTAATGTAATAAGAATATGGTAATATAATATAAATATTCAAACATTCTCAAATTTGTTTCCTTCAAAATGCCTCTTATTCACTGATTATAAGCTTAACCCTACGTATGGATATGCATATATACACACTTGTACAGGGTTTATATATGTATAACTTTTCACTGTCTGCCAGCATTCCATTGGTTGTATACTTTACAACAAATTACCAGCAGACCGGTGTTGATGGTCGGGGATGACCTCTGTCTTATCTGTCCTGTCACCGAGGTTGGGCTCCAGATGGCTTGAACAGCTAGGTCATTTCAACCCTCCACGCAATCAGTTTCTAAATCTAAGCCCCTGACACTCACTCATTTTTAAATACATGCTTTTCTATTTGCATTCATTCAGTTAGATGGTGGAGTGCTTGAAATTCTTCAATCACCCACTTCCATTATAAAACTAATTTGATTGAGTGTTGATCGGTACTCAACATACCGCCATTGATCCTATCACAAACTCACGGTAATAAATTAATTCAATATCAATTTACACAAAGAAACACAAGACGGGATATCTATAAAGTAAAATATTCAGCCCTGTTTCTTTCAAAAATCGGAACGGGTGACCCAGATACTCTTTGCCTTGCGCAAGCACAATTCTCATATCGGGTCGCATCCCTACATGTGGAGCCAAGTAATGGCACACTTCAACTAAGTGGAACACGTCGAACACCCTTTCTTTACATAGGTTTTGGCCCAAAAGAAAGTATCCTGTGTCAACCTCGCATGGCCTATCATTAATCCGGTGAGTATGCCTTTTAACGAGCCAGATCCTCCGCGGGCCACTCATCGACTGTACGTGAGAGCTCAGCCGACCCTGCCCTTCAGACCACGTTCGTTTATTCATGTTTTTTAATGAACTTTTAGCGTCAGAGAACTCAAGGTTAGGACCCGGCCTTAGCAGCATTGTCCCATTTTTCATTAACTTTCAGATTTATGTGTCCGGGTACCTAGACTCCAACGCCTCCAATTTCGTAGGCCTTGGAGTAGTTTCATTCTTTTTTTCTCGTATATATTCATGCTGAACTGGCATTGACTCAAATATTCTCTTCACTTGTTGAATAACAGTGCGTTCTCGCTGAAGAATAGTTCAAATAATCCTCCAGTGAAGACCGGTCCCTATGCCTGTTCAGCATGAGTTCACCGACTGTCGACCAACACCCAGCATCAACTTTCAATACTGTTGCGGGTTCGTGATGGATTTTGAATATTTGTGGAAAATATATATGCTATGTGAGAATGGCCTTCGCCAAAATATTTTTTTTTGTGTTTACCACATATAGCCAGCCTAGTTTTCTATTTTGATTATTTTTTTGCTGGAAGGGGTGGATCGAAAATTCCAGAAACGACGCGATAGTGGGAGTAGAACCCCTTCCATTTTATGTTATATTTTTTCTAAATAAACATAATTGTGTTGCCAACACCATCATTGTAGTACTAACGGAAAACAGGCTTTACAGACCGTTTGAACGTTCTCGACTCCTTTTTTTAGCAAGCGTTTCTACTTGCGTTTCCCGACCGACAGTCGGGCGTAAAATATTCTTCTGCCGAGAGATAAGCTATCTACTCAAGGGAGTCAGCTTTTATGACTCTAGTTAATGGGACATTCTGCGTTCACCTGGGGCACTGCTACACGCACTAAAGGTTTGTTTTATATTAGTAGTTTTTCGTTTGGTACGAGTGTAGTTTTATGGTTCCCACGAGAAGCTAGGAGTTAAAGGTACTCCCGCCGGTAAGGTGACTCAAATACAAGGAGGCTAGATGAACGTTAAAGACCGGAACTTACCCCGTGCCGCCATTCATCCCTTAGCACGTTGCCTTACAACTTAGCTTTTCTGATTGATTTGTCCCCTTAGCCTACTATTTCCTTGGGAGTCGCATTCGCCCCCTACCGTTAGCCGTCGTTAAGACGTTACCCAGGATGTATGCAGCCGAAGCCTTCAGAGACGTGATGGTGGGACATAGAATTTACGTATTCACTTTTATCCAACTAGGGAATTTCTCGGTATTTATAGCCCCCCACAACCTAAACAATTTTGGAAACACCCGGGCTATTAACGGCCCTCCATGTATAAGAAAGAATGATTTACATATCAAAAATTGTTCTACTTTTATTAAACCGTGTGAAAAAAAATTGATTCAAATTTGGATAATTTTCAGCGTTTGTTGATGAGTTAAATTGTGAGAAAACGTCTTTAACAACCAACCAGAATGCTGGTTATATTAACACATAAACGCTGTTCAACTGTGAACAGTTTAACCAACTCTCGACGGCCGTTCCAAATTGAACTAGGTTCATCATTCGAACAAAGTTCAATGGAAAATTAAAAACGCCGATTTTTGAGTTGATCTTTGTTCAGTACTGAACTGCGTGTAAACTGCACTGATGCAATGATGAGTCAAGCATAGAGATTCCAGGTCAGTCGCTTTTCTATGTACAAAGCAATAGTGTAAAAGGGGATGAAGTTATGATAGATTGGAGGGAGAGTGGCTTGAAAATATTAAAACTAATAGTACAATTTATTTTTTGAAAAATCATGCTTATAATATTAATCAGTTAAATAATAAATTTAAAGATAAATGAAAAAGAAGTGACGTTTGAAACAATACTTCAAGGTCTATTTGTAGAATAGGCTACGCCAGCACGACCCATCAGTGTTGCGTGAGTGTTGGTTTGTGCGCCTTGGGTCTAACTAATAAATTTAATAAAGCACATTGTTTTTTCGTTTAACATAAATTTAGAAAGTACAATCAGTAAGTGAAAAAATCGAGAAATTTATCAAAGGAATTAAACATTATAACATTAAGATTTCGTTTTATTAATGAAAACAATACAAAAGCTCATAACGAAAAAAATATTAACACAAAAGTTGGTATACAAACAAGTGTTCAGGGCGTCCAACTTATTGCCACGCTAGCATTTCTAATTGTGAATAATACGGAGAAAATATTGTAAAATGGTTTGACCAGTGGTCCGCCACATCCAACTTATATAAAAAAAAATTCGTTTTGCTCGCAATATGAGGAGAAACGGTTAGTTGCTGTTCCATCACCAAGAAACCGGCAACGTAATTTCGACGAGGAACTGAATATTTTACTGTATGTTCGCGAAAATCCGAATTCCTCTCTGCAAAATTTTGGAGGGATTTTAAATTTTTCAAAAAATAAAATTAGAGATGTACTCCGGACTTACAATTTTAAGCCCCATCTTGTCCAGGGATTTCGGTACTTTAACTATGACAGGCGTCTAACGTTCCTTGCACAATTATCGATTTGGGAGGCTTAAGAAAACATTCTTCAATACATTCTACGGACTGATGAATTCGAATTGTGACAAAAAAAAAGGGTTTTATAATATCATGTTTGTAAGAGAGGAAAGTGGTTTTTTTTGCCCCAAAATCTATTTTTTATTTTCTCGCCTCGATCAGCCTCCTTTTCTTGTGAGGAGGTATGTAACCTTGTAATAAGATGGATACATTTTTATTAGTTAAAAAATTGGTGAAAATCAGCAATGAGTGTTGTTATTACGTGTGTGTATTTAGTGCCGGGGATTAAGCGATAACGCGATCGCTTGGACCGTGCCAGAGGTCGCCGAAGAGAACAGTGCGGAAAACACCTACGAGTGGGCAACGAATAGAGATTCTTCGGAAAACGGCTCGTCCGGATTTTTGTTTTTTTTCCTTCGTGGGTATTTCCATTTTTGGAGTTTCCACCGGGCGCCTTCCTCACCAGACCACGGCGACGAGCGAGGACTGTCTGTTCGCGGTTTTCGGACAGGATATAGAGGCGGCCCTAATTCTCCGGAGATTTTCTCTTTTATTTGGAGCTGATTTCGGCAGGACTGGAGCCCAGGAGGACTCGGCGGATGGTTGTGGCTGGACCTGTGATTTCCAAGTAAAATTGTTGGTTTACGGGAAAGACTGCATGAAGAAGTGATTTTTGTTTGTTTTAATTTTAGCGATTTTCTATTGTTAATTTAGATGATTAAGTTTTAATTCTTTTAAGTTAGTCCAGATCTGGTTTATTGTTTATTTTATAGCTGGTTAAGGAAACAAAGTACTTATTTTAATTTCACTCTGCTTAGGAATAATAAATCGCCCCATTGTTAAGAGGATTCTCATTTATTTTTTTTGTGTTTTATTTCCCTCCGTATATGCTATAATCATATATGTAATTATTATAACCTCCTTTTCTTTGTTTGGCTTGATTACTTTGCATGGCCAGGTACCTCGTAAATGTATGAATAATCATTTAAGCAGAGGGAATTCGAATGCGATAAGGAGAAGGTAAGGTTGCTGATCAGGACCCGCCGTGTTAGGCTGACTTTATCCTGGCCCAAGCCTAGTGGCATTGCCTGGAGTGCAACCCCCCCCCCCCATGGCGAACACTCGCCATGGAATAGAGTAAATCATTTATTTTTTTTATAGAAAATACTACTTTCCTCTCATATATTGATAGTTTTGTTTATTTATTTATTTTTCCCAAATTTATTTAGCGTACAAACAAGAATATATGTTTTAGTTAAAGGAGTTCCCCATTACTCTGGACGCATAAAATGGGTTGGCGCCCAACTCACCAATATTTCTTTGGTTTTTAATATTTTATTTTATTTTTTTAATATATTTTGTGCATTGCCTCTCCACTCTGACCCACCCCCACTCCCGACGAGCTACAGGGATAAATTTTGCTCTGACCCGAAACAACTTTTGGGTGTAACAAAGTTCACCTCTAATGACATACGAAACCGTTGGAATTTTCGTGGGCAGACGAAAATCCGAGAAATTCGTACTCTTGTCATCATTAGGTGGTTCACAGTATGAACGTTTGGTGTGGTCTTCTCCGAAATAAATTAATTGAGCTTTATTTCGACGAAAATAATTTAAATGGTGTTCCGTTCCTCAATTTTTTTACTTTGGTTTTGCCTACACTGTTAGATGATGTTCTTCGGCATCAACGAGAATAAATGATTCTTCAGCTTGATGGATGTCCAGTACGTAATTCTTTGGAGGTGAGATGTTATTTGATGAGCATTTCTGGGAAAAGTGCATAGGACCTCATGGCCCAATCTGTTGGCCTCCTCGGTCACCTCATTAACTCCACTTGACTATTCGCTTTGAGGCCAATTAAAAAACAGTGCTTTCACCAATCATAACTCAACAACCTCAGTTGAAGAACTGCGGCAAATCATCGAAATGCTTGTCAATCCATCTCCCCTGACTCTATCGCTCTGAGCACCAATGAAAAGTGGTTAAATCTTTACGGAAGGCAAACGTGAAGTGAAATTAATAAATGACAAACCAAATGCCTGTTTTTTCAAGCTTTTTGCCGTAACTTCCTTATTTTTTGATCAATTTAAAATCCGATTGCACCATTGTTTTCAGCGTAAAATATCCTTAAAAATGATGTGTCATGGACGTATAGGGATGGATTTGAAATTTTGAAGATGAACTCGGCCTGTATAACTTTACTGTGTATACTTTAAAAAAAAAGTAAAAATTTTAAATTATACTAAAAAATATTAAGAACGTCTTTTTTTAGCGTCATTGGCTTAAGATAAATTCAGCCGGGTCATCTAAAATACTTCGTCATTTTTTGATCAATTTAAACTTCGATTGCACCATTGTTTTCAGCGTAAAATGTCTAAAATAAGGTGTCATGGATTTATAGGAATGTATTTCAAATTATGAAATTCATCTGGGCCTGAGGTACGATGTATAATTTTTCTCCGAAAAAGGTAAAAATTTCAAACTAAACTAAAAGATATCAAATACGTATTTTTGTAGCGTCATTGGCTCAAGAGAAATTTATCTGGGCCATCTAAAAAGGACACCCTGTATACTTATAAATAATAAAGTATTTTCTATTCTACATATTCTATTCACCTTAACTTTCTCATAATGACACAAAAGAATCAATTCAATATATCCTTCTACAAGAGAATTCCTTTCAGGATTAACCCCTTATATCCTGCCTTGAATGTATTTGTGATTATCTTCCTTCTCTTCCATAAACTAGGTTTTTATCGAAAGAACGATTTTCCAATAATCTTCTCAAAGGGAAATAAAGAAGTGGCCGTAATGAATATGTCTCTCGGATCACTTCTATTGTCATTTCCGGCGAATGGTTGGATTTCAATAGGGAAAATCCTTGCTCCTCCGCTTGGACAAAAAGACGATTGGCGGACTTGTATTTCTTGTAAATCATGTTTTACATCTTCATTCTTGATCCAAGCCCCTCGTATTGTATCAGATGGCAATCTTCATCTCTTTTTATGCCGCTTAGGAATAGAAGGCTTGTCGTAGTGGTTAGTACTGTGAAATATGATGTTTAGATATAGATGTATATAACAATTATACCTTCATGTAATACTGAACTACTGATTGAATTTCTTGGATTTGACGGTAAGATAGAAATAAGGGTTGAAGATTTACTTATTCATTTTAACTAAGAAATTCTTTACGTTTTTGTATACTCAACATTACCTGTTTAACGATTTATTTAGGTTGTGCGTTACTTATTAATTTTGGCATTTTTACTTCAGCAGAGGTCAATTTATTAATTGAGAACATGTAATAGGACGGTTTCCTCTAAAAAGTTGCTACGAAATAACCCACTCCTGAAATTTTCTGTATTATGACAAAATGTTCATTGTATCTTGGCATTAATTTGGTTGTCTGTCATGGCTTTACTTGACAAATAATACGATTGTAATAATACTGGCAAAGTTACAGTTTACGTTAATTCCATTGCCATTTTATAAACTTTGCATTGTTTTGTAGGCTCGCATTAAATTACGATAAACCTGTGACCATAAGTCATCCATTTCCAGTTTCGATTTCGTTGCCAAAGTACGCGATCCATTGTTATTATCAAATTTAAAGCAAGTTGATTTCACGTCTCAAAAACATTTATTACATTAAGAACGATTATCACATCATCATTAACAAAATCTGGAGAAATAAAACTAAATTTTAGTTAATAATTTTTAATTTTATCCGTATTTACATAAATTATAAAATAAAAAGGTGCACAATTGATTATTCAATGAATAGAGAATTTCGTATATCCAATTTTGTGTATGATCATTAGTAATTTAATTTTTATAAGAAATATTAGAATAACGTTTTTTGCAGAAGTTCATGTCGTATCAAGCCTCCTTTAACGTAAAATAATAACGCGAAATTCCATTTAAAGTTGTATTCCGTCAAATAAAACAAAATGACATTTATATAGGCTTGGAATTGAAGGAACTTTCCACCGAGAATTATATTCAACTCGAAACCAGGTTTCCGAGGCGGCATTGGATCCAGTTAGTAGTTTGTTGGGAGTTAAGAAGTTGGTGGATTGTCACATATTCGCCGCCCAAGTTAAGCCGGGGGATTGGCAAATGGTCCCCCCATCCTCCACCTTCTCCTTCGCCAGCACATTATGTCCCGAGGAAAGCCCTTTTGTAAACACATGGACCATTGAGCCTCGTTTTTCCTCCGCCGTGAAATATTCAAATATATTGTGCGAAACGTCGCTCTCAGAGAAGTGCGTAATACTCCAATAAAATTTCCCCGGATCAAATCTACCTTTCCAGAAAGTTAACGTTCTCAGTTTGGTGTAACGCTGCAGAACGAACCCAGAGAGAGAGAGAGAAAAAGATAGATAGATAGATAGAGAGAGAGAGTGATTGAGAGAGGGGGAGTCAGGGGAGAGAGAGAGAGAGAGAGTGATTGAGAGTGTGGGANGGATTTTGCTGTTTTATGTTTATATACGTTGGATTTTGAAGGGGTGGGGAAGGAAGTCGGTATAGAAAAGACATTTTTGTATAAGGTGTCGGCTTCTTTGACGTGAAAAGAGCCGACTAAGGGAAACAATGTGTTGGTAATGGTTCGGCCAGATTATCCTTTCAGGATGATATAGAAAGGGATAAATAGGCCCTGAAGATGATCTCAATAAAGAACGAAACGTTGGCACGATAAAGAAAATGTTTTTCTGAAACCTATTGTACATCACACCAAACCGCATCTCACGATTTCTGAATAATTATTTGCTCCATCATGAGACCCAGGATTTTCATATGTTGTTCATGATCCTCATTCAGTTTTCTGCTGATGGATTAAAATGCAAAGCGAACAGAATTCTAGGATGGTAGAAAAATTACTAAGACAGTAAAAATGTCTATAAATATTAAACTTTTTTTCAATGTGGTGATTTGATACATCTACTTTTCGGTTTGAACGAATATATTTGTTAAAATACTCTATTACATAAGTAAATTATCACTTCCTTTACTGCCACTTAGGAGCTCGGGCGAGTGACGCTTTAGCCGTCGGGGATGATTACTTGGAGGGTGTGGGCCGGAAGGTTTCTGACGTGAGCGTTTGTGCCATTGGATAATTGTTTGAAAAACTTCTTGCAGCTCAAACTTTCAGGGTATACTGGATATTAAAGACGGTATGAATGGTAAGATTGCATACATGCGGGTCTTCGCCGAATGCCGATTGCCGCCGAATATTCCGGCAATGCGGCCAATTCCCGAGAGCGCGCCTTTGCATCGCCAAATAGCGTGCCTATGTGAACACACCTGCCGGTTTTGTATAACCTCCTGGTCGTTGCGGAAACAGGGAATACGTATTTTCCAAATGCCGTGGGAGTCCTCAACTTACAAATCGTGATGGACAACAGAGAAACTGTCATTTCTGCAGTTGCGGTTATTATATTGTGCAGTGGCAACAAACTAATTGAAAAAATATATTTAATTATATTGTTAATTAGTGCTCCATTTATAAAAAAAATTATGATTTGTAAGAGAAGCTTTACCTTAACCAAATTTTTGGTTCTTTTTCGTAAACATCGAGGAACTCCAAAACTGTTGCATTGGGTCAATCTATTCCTAATACGAAAAAAGAAATGTTATTGTGTAAATTAAAACATCTATACTAGTTAGCAATAATTTATTAATGAAAAATAAATAGTATCAAATAGAATTATCCGCTTACTGCTTATTTTGATAACAGTTGACAGTAGGTTATAGGTATGTACATTTAAAGTAGATTCCCGAATGTGTAGATGGTTTGACTGCGGTTACTTCACGAATATTCGTACCCTTTGAAGCGGACAAGAAAACCGACAAAAAGCCGAGCAGTGCGAGCAGCGGGTGTTGATTAGCGGCCCATATTATTGCACAATATTTTTGGTTGTGCAATTTAATTGATCGTGTGTAGATGATATTGAAAGTTTGTGCATGATTGATGAAAAGTTGAAAATATATTGTACAACCTGGAAAATATTGCACCGTCTGTTGGCATTATTGCGCAATATCAGTCAGTTTGTGAAGTATCAAAAAGTTCATTGCACAAACAAAATTTGTACAATATTATTGAACATTAAAGGGCAACCGTCAAATTATTGTGCAATCTATATTGTACAATAATATTGACCGTCTATGGGCAGCTTAAGTCGGCGAATAGCCGAGTGTCGATCCACACTAGTCGGGATTCGGCGAAAATTCGCGCGGCATTCCGCGAATACCCATGTCTGGAGCCGCCTTAAGGAGCATTGACGATGGTTCCGAGGATCAGAGCAGGAATTGTATGCGTTGGAGGTTGGAACGTTTTGTGGAACTATAAAGTTCCATCTCGTCCATATGGGTCTCAAAATAGTAAATATAAATAAGTCCTATTTTTTCTTGTCTTTTGAAGTTTGTGAGTGTTTCTGGTTGATGACTGCTTCTTTATTGGAACAATGGGAGCAGCGGTATATCGCATCATCGTTTCAGGAGAGAGAGAGAGAGAGAGAGAGAGAGAGAGAGAGAGAGAGAGAGAGAGTGAGAGAGAGAGGGAGAAAAGAGAAAGCGTATATGTGATTTTAAGCATATATTTTAATCTAATTTTACCCGGTGCTCTCGCACTCGGAATTTACTTTATCATAAAGTTAATGAAAGTTTTATCAAAGTCGTATCTTTTTAATGATTAGAGTGTATCATGCTGCTTTTGATGGATTCATCTTGGGTTAAAATTAACTTTTAAAAGAAATTATAAAGCGAAATTAACAGGTGTCCGAATCATAACAGTCTCTCAAAAGGGATTAATTTATTAAAAACGAAGGCTTTGATATAATTTACAAAAACGTTAAAAAGAAAGTATAATGATAAGTGTGCCAAAGGCGGAAACTATGTATTTTAGGGGAAAATGAAATGTTCTTTAGAAAATGGAATACCTTCCACATTATGACATCACATCACATCCTGGTCGCTAAACTTAGTACTAATTTGATGATGGACGAAGGTTGTAAAAGGTTGGTACCGATAAACCGGGACAATTACTATTTAAGTTCGGAGGCAGGAATAGGGGCCGGGTATAGCGGCCAGCAAGTGTTATCTGGTCTTGTGCAACTCGAACAACTAGCAACTGTAGATAACCACAACTATGCAGATCGTTCCAATGAAACCAGTTTGGCGACAGTTGCCGGCATCAATCCGTCCAAAACAAGCCGGCCGGAAATAATGAGCCTGGAATTCGCCCGTCTAATCAATACAGGCCCTGTTATTCCGAATGAGGGGGTGAAAGCGTTTGAAATAAATTTAGCGAATTTCTTTTAATTAACCATGTGTTTTTTTTTAACATTGGTTTAGAGTTGGATGTTTTTAATTTACTGGCTCATTAGTTTTAAAACGTTTAAAGAAAAACAATATCTTGTTTTTTTAAAATATTCTTTCAAAGAAAATATCAGTTTATTTTTTATTCATTTTTATTGTGTTGTCTGTAGTTAAAATTTTTGAAAACGATTAATTAAGATTTTTAGTTGAGATAAAAAAGTCAATGGCACGAGCGGGATTCGAACCCCACGCTAGATACGCCGCTGCTCTACAACTTGAGCTATCGTGACCCCGATCCACTCGGTCACCAATTTTTGCAAACCTTATTTGCTTCGTGTTGAACCAGCACAGAATCACTTAGTCTGACTTTACTCGATGGTTCAAATCCGTTTGAATAACGCAAAAAACCCGCGAGTGGAGACCGACCCAATAAGTGACCAGGTGCCGGTTTAACATGAGTTCACCGACTCGAAGACCAAAACCCATCATCAACTCTTGTTAGCTCTGTCATTTTCCGATGTGGTTTGTAATCTACCTCCACACTATGAGTTTACCAAGATGAGGGATGAGTACAATTAGACAAAAAACACTCAGTTCATTCGTAAGCTTATGAGGAATGTCGTAGATTTAGAGAAAAGAAAGGGTGGTCGATAGCAGTGAGATAGAGAGACGCATATGTCGGAGAGTCGATCATTTCTCAGGATTGGCTTTTCTTTTGACTCTGCATCTCATTGCAGCGATAATAAAGCATCCAATTCTTCACATTTCATTTTTAAAAAATTTATTTGTTACCTATACATGATAGTATACTATACAAATATGTGTACATGATTAATATATCACACAGCACAACACTAGCACTAATGCCAATACTCCACCGGTAGAACACATGCTTTGAGGCACTTGGCTTGCTTGGCACTCATTGTGTACGATTAAAGGTCAAGGAGGTCCCGAAGCCACCGTCGGTTGAGTCGACGTGGTGGTGGGTTGTCAGGATGGGAATGAGATGGAGGGCTCGAGCATTATGGTTAGGATGGTTCCAAAGGTTGGTGTGGAAGGTTTGGAATCTGGCCCGGATTAGTTCATTGACAAAAAGAACAGCGATCGGTTAGGTAGGATTTCAATAAAAGGTAATAATGAGAGGGTAGGAAGCGCTTAAGTTTAAGAAGAATGATTGGATGCCAGACCCTGTGTTATGTCTAAGAACGCGCCCAGGCAATACCCCTTTTTTCTAGGGCCGATGAGATTCATATTTCATAACAACATTTATTAGGTTTCGTGGTGTGTTGAATAGTTTACACGGCATTTGAAAAATGGCAAAAAGGAGGGAAAATTCAAAGGGTGGGGTTGAAATGGGAAGTTAATGTCCGAGCGGATCGAAGTCACGGTAGCTCAAGTGGAAGAGCAGCGGCCGTATTTAGCCGAAGGTCGTTGGTTCAAATCCCACTTATGACACTGACTTTTTATCTCAACCAAAACCTTAATTAATTGAAAAATAAGTTATTTGGTCAAGCGGATCACGAAACCTAATAAATATAATAAGCAAAATGAAATATACTTCACTAAAGCTGTCCGTGGCCATTTCATTTGTCGCCGAGAATCAAATAGATTACACGACATTTGAAAAATGGCAAAAGGAGTGAAAATTCAAAAGGTGGGGTTGAGATGGGCAGTTAGTGTCCGAGTGGATCGAGGTCACGATAGCTCAAGTGGTAGAGCAGCAGCGTATTAAGCCGAAGGTCGTGGGTTCGAAACCCGCTTGTGACAATGACTTCATAACAACGTTTATTAACTAAAATACACAAAGGATGTATCGAAGCCGAAGCCAATCACTCCCCATCCAAAGAACCCGCATTCCTTACAAATCTAACAACCAACTGACCAATCTGTACAAATGGCAACCACTGTCTGATGGCTACGACTACTCTCCTTGTAGCACCGGTTTTTTGCCAAAACCTCCCCAGAGGCCACTACGTGGGCGTCATCCCCATGACAGCTACTGCCTTCTGGCTTCACTAAATGGCATTACCTTGGAGGGGAGCGTCCAAGGAAGACATGAAATATGTTACCTCGACCTTTACATGTTCTCATTCTAATGGTTCAATAAAGTTAACACAATAATCCTTATATAATTAATTATTAATTAGTTGAAAAAGCTATTAGCTACGCAAAGAACTAGTCTTCTCCCGCGATATATTTTTATGTAAATGACGTTAGTCAATGAACACAAACACAATTTGCGGCTTCGGTGACTACCTACCAGTAAAGAAATACATTTATTTGCTAGTTGATCATTTTAATCGTCATGCCTGGATGGTAACGTCGAAGACACAACTTACAAATGCTGGTATCAAATTAATCGATCCTATCGCAAGGGAGCAGGGAATAAATAATCAATAATCAATAAATAATCATCAAAGTTTAAATAATATTTGAAGAAGATGAACATTCTGTTGGCTTTTACAACAGTAAACAGTCCTAAATCAATGGCTGGAATGTACTATTAAATCAAACTTTGGAGAACACAATTCGTTGTAAATAAATAAGAACCAAAATGATAATTATACACCGTAGACGAGAATAGCCAATTTATGTGTCAACGAATGTAATGACACGGTTCACCGCACAACAACAGTTTTGCCTTTTTATCTATTAACTGGAAAACATCTTAAATTGTACCAACTCATTAGAAACAGCATGACCTACAGGCAGATAGAGGAGAGCCGTTCAAAAACACAGGAAAAAGTTTCGAAAAGAACAAGAAGATAAACACAGAAAAGAATATGAGTTTCAAGAAGGGGGTCTTGTGAATGTATACAATAGTAATAAATTAAATAAAAATAAATTGGGTGAAATCAGACGTGGACCATTTGTTATAATTAAAAGAATTTCAAAATCAATGTATGAAGTCAAAATTATTGGGAGGCATAATGAAGCAAATTGTTTCCATAGTACAAAGTTTGTTCCTTTCTATTTTTCACCTGAACAAAAAGAGTCGTCGGCCGATGGAAATGTAATTTGTAAGGCTCACATGGCCTCTTAAATTAATGAATTGAGGTTTGGAACATGGATCGATCAGTGAATGTAAGAAG
This sequence comes from Cimex lectularius, assembly GCF_000648675.2. Lineage (NCBI taxonomy): Eukaryota > Metazoa > Arthropoda > Insecta > Hemiptera > Cimicidae > Cimex > Cimex lectularius. The sequence goes on from NW_019392811.1 coordinate 723,748, forward strand.
ACCGAAAAAGTGAAATAACTTTGACCAATTGACTCTTTTTCAATTGTAATATTTTTGGTACGGATTTATTAATTGTATAGACTTCTGTGAGTAACAAAATACTATTGTTTTAGCGATCGTTTAACGACATTTTACAACAGAATTACATGTATTAATATCAGCTATTATTATAGCTATGAAAGCAATGTGATATAGAAACTGAATTGTCGTTCATGCACTGCTACATATTTTGGCAAAAATAAACAATTAATTAAAAATAAAATATCTGGACACAAATCTAACCAAAAAAATCCAGATGAGGATGGACCTGCTTTGTCTGGCCATGTCCACAATGCAGGTCACAATTTCGACTAGAATAGTGCAAAGGCTATGCTTTATTAAAGAAATGATGGAGGAAGGGTAATCAAAGAAATGATCTATGTACATAAAGTTGAAAATGCTTGGAATTATAGCAAAGACATAAAAAACTCGAGGTTATATATAGCACAATATCAAATAATTTAAACTAGCCTATTGTCGACTGTGATATTTGTAATTGTTATTATCTTTGTAGTGGTGCTACGTTGTTAATTGTTATATCTGCGTATTATTGTTTACTTAAATATGATTAATTACGGTTGAATGGGTATGAGACCTGGCCGGACTTTGATAGCATAACAGTACGAAGGTATATTCTGATGACCAGGTCATGTCCGTTGTTGTAGTTTTTAATGTATTTTTATGAATGAATGAATAACAATTTATTAAAAAATGTTACATAACGTTTCATTAAGCAGGTGAAGTGGTGGGGCACTTTGACGTCCTATTTCAAAACTTTTTCCTATCAATGCATCTGGCCCTTGTGTGTTATTATTTTTAATTAATCAAACAAGTAAATAGTGGGAAAAATTTTCTTAAACACCTACTAGGTTTCCATGTTTCCATGGAAAGTTAACATCATACACTCCTACATCCCTATAAGTAGTGTTCTTGCCGTGGAGAGACCCATAAAAAATTTCCTGGACAGACGCTTTACTTTGGACTTAATAGACTTAATATACTCCACTCCCGTTCTTTCATGGAGGAGGTCAATCTGCTGTATCGAGATTGTGAGGTTATAAATCTTAGAAACTTATTTTGGGCCACTTGCAGTTTTTGGATGGTCGATTCACATGGCAAGCATTCAGTAGGATAAGTTTAATAGCTACTTTATAAATAATTAGTTTATTTTCAAAGCCCATTACACTCTCACGGGCCATCAGCGGAAATAAGGCTTTTATGGTTATTTTACCTTTCCAAACTGCCTAGAGAATGTATTTTTAATAGTAAATCTAGTAGTAATTTTTTATAAATATGATATATAAATCAATAGTTTCATGTAAGTACAACGAACATTAACTGTATTAGATTGTTTTTTAATTTATTATTTGTAATGTTTTAAATATAGAGATCTGATGAAAGGTGTGTATTCTTCGAAAGCTCGACAAAGAAAATGTGTTTTTGTCTAATTTGCCGCAACCCCGATCACCTTTTTTTAACGTAAACTTTATTATTTTGCCAAATATGGCTATTTATCTTAATGTGTGGTGTTTAGTGAACGTTAGTCAATGATTAGATGGAGATCGTGAGATGCGGTCTGGTGTGACGTAGGTTTTAGAAAAACATTTTCTTTATCTTGGCAACGTTTCGATCTTTATTGAGATCATCTTCAGGGCCTGGGATTTATAAACATTGTTTGAATTTTACAAATACATGTAGGATAGAAAATTTTAGATAAAAAAAAGAATTTATACAATGCTAGAAAATTTTGGATTAAAAAAATGAATTTATACAATGCTAGAAGAAATACAATGCTAGAAATTCAATTTTTTTTTAATCTGAAATTTTCTAGCATTGTATAAATTCATAATTTTTTTTCAACATCCTACATGTTCAAAATTCAAACAACGTTTATAAATCCCAGGCCCTGAAGATGATCTCAATAGAGATCGAAACTTTGGCACGATAAAGAAAATGTTTTTCTAAAACCTACGTCAGACCAGACCGCATCTCACGATCCCTGAATAATTCAGCGTAATATTATACCCAGCATTATATTATATATTAAATAAAAATAATTTGTATGTAGTAACAACTAAGCTTATAAATGCACTACAAGAAAATTTGTGAAAGTAAATCATAGATATCGTTTGGTTTTATGCGTTGTATTTATGCTAGTCTTAAGAATGCTCGAGATTACAATGACTGAATTAACATTTAATGTAACTGAGAGAGAACCAAAGTTTGATATCCAATAAAACTGTAAATACATTTAAGTTAGACTGGTACGATAATGCTATATAATACCCATGAACGTTGTTAGAGATATGATAAATGGGGGCTTTTCGGATTGTGCAATAAAGCCCGAAGGCAGGGTGTCTTCTGAATAATTAGAGCGCTATCTCTTATGCATACAGCTTCCACGCGGCCTGCGTACTGCCAAGGGGGGAGTTAAGTCAAGGTAAGAGTTACAGTGTCACATCCTCCTCGGCAAACATGAACTGTTGGCTTTTCTTATTAAGGAGAGTTTGATGCAGTCTCGTCCGGGTAGTCTGCCTCTTTAAAATCCCAGTTGTTAGCACTACTCCAATACAATTACTTAAACAAAAGAACAAAGGTGTGGCTTGCTCTCTCCCCCAGAGAAGTTTTAATTAACCGACAGTTTCGCCGTTCAACGCAATTTTTCCGTTTGTTCTAATTAAAGAAACCAGAGAGGTTTCATGTGCGCAGTTCTGGAAATACGCTAAGATGGGCTTTTCCTTTCTTTTGTTGTTTAAATAAAGGGATGAGATGGTGTTTACACTAATGACAACCATTTTAAATATACTTGACATAGATATCTTTAATCCTTTGTTCTGTTCGAAACAACGAATATTAGATAACACGATTTTAACATTTTATAAACAAGACAGTTGACGTAATATCTTATCTTTTGACCAATTAATCTAGGCAATACGAAAAAAATCGTTATTCTCTGGATTTCGAGCTTTGTCGACATAAAAGAAAATGAGAAAGCAGACCGACTGCCAAACGAGCAAAGATGCCGCATGATCCGGAGACTCCTGTGAGCCTAGATGATATGAAATCTAGTTTCAAAAATGTATTTTGGGAAGATTGGCCTCTAATGCCCGGTTAATTTAAATAGATAAAACCTTCAGTCAAACTACGGGCACGGAGAACAAAATAACAAGGGATACGAATTGGCCACAGAAGACTGACGCACGGTCATCTCCTACTTAACAAAAGGCCACTTGTGCTGTGGCCAAATGCAAACAGTACATGAATCTCAGACGTTCTAAGACACAGCAGCGATGGCAGCGAAAATTTGAATCGATACCTGAAGTGGATAGATGGTATTATTGGTTAGAAAGCACATGGTTTTATTTGATTGCTTTCACACGTGGTTTTTACTTTATTGCATTTATTTACTTGAGTGTTTGAGAGATTGTGTAGGTTTGTGGCAGAATATAGTGTGACCTTTTACAGAACCACCAAACCAAAGTACTTTATCGTCTTGAAAGAATGTATTTATTAGCGAGATTGGTTGAGCATGAGGGTTTGTTTTGGAATATATAGTACCTTACAGACCACCGAATTAAGCTTGTTTTTTTTTTGTTAAAATTGAGTTTATTCTGAAAGAGGAGAGACCCTGGCGTAATATAAAATTCCCAATGACTTTCCCAATTTTATCTGTGAATTTTTTTTTAATGATATTCATTAGATGAGGGTTTATATTTGTGACGGAATAGAGACACTACAGTCCAAAATCACGCGTTCATTATTCAATTGGTTCGACAGGTGGGCATTCGATATTCCACTGTGTCTCTACACACTTAACCACTCGAGCAAATAAATATATTTCCACAACCGGGTAGTCTGCAGTATTTTTGTTCGACGACACTAACTACTCCTGTTCTCTACAGATAAAAGTTTGATTTGCAAGTCACCGACCGCAATCTGCGTAAGAAATATATTAGTAGATTGCATAGTCTGATGAAGAGGATTTGTATTTTGAAGTCCAGATCGATTGATAAACTTACTCCATCGTAACCATTTTTATAGCGTTACCAGATCTGGAATCATCGTTGCTTTTTTGGTTAGGATACACTCTTTTCCAAGTGACCATTTTTAGGTTAGGATAATGGTTAGGGAGGAGTTAGGTTAAATATCCATAATTTAATATTTTTCCCTGAAGGGGAGGAAATGTGCGAGTGCGAAGCGCCAGTTTTATACACGAAATGGTCGATAATAATATATATTTTTTGAAACTGGAGAAACCCCCTTTGTTTTTCCCACAATTAATTTAATAAAATACAGAAACTTCGGTATTAAATGGTTCGTTCAATTAGTTTATTATTACCATTTCGAATTTATTGCGTGTCTTGAGCAGAAAATAAGTATTGAACATTTTCCTTATTAAGGTATGAAATTCTCGTTAACAAAAATATTCTGTTTATTTTGCATCATGAAGTTTGAACAAACTTAACAGCCTCGTTAAAAAGTGCCTTTTGGTTGAATTGCCCGTAAACTGTTCCCTCACCCTAACTAACTTTTGTATCCACTTTTTCTTTTTGTAAAAAAACAACAACAAACAAACAAAAAAAACGAAGTTTATATTTGCTGCGGGGTTTTGAACGAATAGTTAAAATTTAATTTACTGAATAGTATCCGAAAAAGATAATTTCTTGTTTTTTAAATGCATATGTGCATGTGTGAGTTCTTTTACAGTAGTAATGCGATCTCTCTCTCTCTCTCTCTCACTCTCACTTCTTAATGAAGGAAGACGAGGGGAAAGCGGTGGCAGATATCGTTGGTCGGATAAGAATAAGCCATGCGAGGATTACATACGGGCATCTCCTTCACGCAAAAGCGTATGTGTCCAGCATGTAGAGAAAGGATGCTCGATGTGCCTCACATAATCATTCCTTTGCTCCATATAAAGAGCGTGTAGGAATGCCCCCCGATATGAAACTCTGGGCCCCTTGATGCGGTTTTTGAAGATATGGGAGGAACTGCATAATTTACAGTACATAAATATATATCCTTTTGTTAGTCAATGATTATTCAGAGATAGTGCGATGCGGTCTGATGTCCACCACCTTCAGGGCTCAAAACCTGTTTTCTGTGTAGATCATTTATTGGTTGTCGTGGGCAATCTCAACACGACAACCAATAATGACACATCTCTATAGAAAACAAACACTTTGTGCACTGAAGATGATCTCAATAAAGATCGAAACGTTGGCATGATAAAGAAAAGATTTTTCTAAAACCTACGTCACACCAGACCGCATCTCACGATCTCCGAATAATTTATTAGCGTGAATGTATTAGTGCGAGAGGTTCATTGTTGAAGTATTGAGTACCTATCAACCTTTAATTAATTTAGTCATATCGAGTATTCCACCTCCTTACTTGAATGAATGATGTATTAATAGAAAAGGATGTAGTTAAGAATTACTTAAAGTCTGAATGTTTCTACGTTTTCAAACAACGTACATTTCATTTCACATATTTAAAATTTAACTTTGTTTAAAATTTTTCGATTTTTAGACAATTTAATTGAGCTACTTACAGTTAGAATTTTTTTGGGGAAAGGAAAATACAAAAGGGCTTTGCCTTTTATTCTAACCATCTCCTCTCCGAATGAACCTGAGAACATTTTAATAAAGGATTCTTCTTTCCATTCAACGGTCTATTACTCCTGTCAGTGAGATAGGAACACGAAGCTCCTGTCTGTGGAAATGAGATGCCAAGACAAAGTGCCTAATACTCTTTCCGTCCGCAGAAATTTCAATAACAATTATTGCCACGGCCATTAAACGCCTTTCTCTGTTTCTTTTTCCATTTTCTTTTTCTTCCAACTTTTCTTTTAATTCAACGTCAAGTTTCTTTTGAGTAATTACAAACACCTGGCCCTTTCTGGGAGAGACATAAATTATTGGTGTCACCCCATTAATAATTCAACTCGGATAAGAAGTCGGCGCCGCTTCCTTGGACCCCTGCAATATTTATACACTAACTTTTGAATATTTATACGACTTCTTCATTCTGCTTTTTTCCCGATGTCTAAACAACTGTAAACGAGTCTCACTTGAAAATACAATCTTTCATGTAATGAACGTTCTTCAAATCGAAAATAAATGGGAAAATTTTTATTTTATTATAAATAAAATATAAAATATGAATAAATACTAAAACATTTCAAAAATAATTAACAAACTGATTTTAACAGAAATTGGCTTAAACAAATATTTGCTGACGATGCCTTTTATAGACGATTTTAGACGTGATGCTCGTAGAACATTCTAAGCCATTCTTTGATGGTCTGGGAATTCCTCCAGCAAGTCCTCACCCGGATCTCGTGCTTGACCCAGTCTGGCTGAACAGGATCGTTCTTCGCGTTCGCATGCATCACGAGTACATAGCAGCGAGGAAAAGCCAATCGTACATTTTTCCTTCCTGGTATATCTGGATCTGCTTGTCAGTATACATGATTAGCGTCGAAGAAGAACTCGACCTCGCTCCCTAATATTGTCTTCTTTGCGAAAGAATTAGGCACTGGACCACCTCGACAGACTATCTAGCAGTTCTTTGAATTCTTTAGAGAACTTTTTTCTTTTTATCTTCAAACTAATCACCGTCTCCGGCTCGAGGTAACATGGAATGCGTTGTTCTTCCCACTCGTATAGTGTTGCCGCTACTTTGAATATCCGCTTAAAGACTGAGGGGTCGTAGTCTGAAATCCCACGAAAAATCCTATGTTTGACCATCGAGGCAAGTATTCTATTGGATTAATTACGCTGTGCTATCAACAAGCTCGCTCCTCTTGCGGTCCTGGACCCATTTTTTCGGTTTGCTACCCCATACGTATTTCGTACATGCGGATCTTAACTAGGATTTCCTTGCGTATGGTTTGACGTGGCTGACCTGGTAGGCTTTTTGGTCTAGATGTCGTGCCTAAGTGGAGCGGAGCTAAAACCAGTTTATCTTTCATGCTTTATGCGTGGCTAATGTAGTCCATCGTACTAGTTCTGAGTGTGGCTAAACGGTTTCATTTTCCTGGTTAGGCGTGCTATGCTAGTACAAATAGGGTAAACGAACTAGTTCATCTTGCTAGTTTAGGGCATAGCTAAGATGATCCATATTTTTTGGTTAGGCGTGGTTAAGTTGGTTCACTTTTCTTTTTATGGGTGACTTAGCAGCTACGCTTTTATATTGATCATACGAGGGTGGGCAAACTAGTCTACATTACTATTTTTGGGCTTGGTGAACTTGGTTCAGGATTCTGTTCAGGCGTGACTATGCTGATACAATGAGAATGAACAAACTAGTTCATATTGCTACTTTTAGATTTGTCTACGACGTTTGACTTTTTTTGTTTAAGGGTAGCTCAGCTGATATTATGTTTACTCATGACGTTGCTGATATAACGAAGTTAAAGATCATGATATGATTTGGGCTTGGCTAAACTGGTTCACTTTTCCGTTTAAACCTAGCTAAGATGGTACACTAAACGTTGCATCATCTCTAATCTATTTTCGGGCGTTGCTGAGTTGGTTTACCTTCTTAATAGGTGTGTCTAACTCTTGCTGGTCGAATATGACCAAGCTTTTTTTAACTGTTCCTCAAAGGTCTTTTAGAAACTTCCAGTTCTGCTTAACTAAACAGTTTGTACCCATCTAATAATAGATAAAAATTCAGGCAACGTTTTTGTGCAATGTATGTAAAATCCGTAAAGTCAATTGTTCGCCTTGCAATCTTTCGACTGTTTGCGGTAAACTGCTGAATTGTAACGCCGTTTTCGGATATTAGGTGAATTAATGTTGCGTAGAGAGGGTCTTCGCCCACTAAGCCACTCCCGGTAGGCCCTAAGTGACCATCTGGGTCTTAGCCCACTTCATCTACTTCCGGGCTGGGCGCAGACTCATCAATCGGGCGATTTTACTCGAAATTAAATGGCAAATGCAGAAACGGCGATTATTTAGGAAAGGAAGCTCGATAAGGAAACGCCCGAGGGAGCCAGCGGTAATGACTACGGAAACAGTTGCATCTATCGCACCACCACCGGGAGATAAGGGTTGTAATTATTTATCTGCCTTATCAAGCGCATTTCAAAACGGAAAATTCAAAGTCCTCGACGTGTAAATCTAAACCTAGTGGAAGAAATTTAATCAAAAGCAAAACATTTACGTGCACTACTATTTTGTTCATTCTGTATATTTTGATAGTAAAGATTCTTATGGAAAAAATTATTGCTTGGTACTATTTGAAGCGAATAGTTTCAAAATATGTTGATTCAATTTTTTATTAAAGAAATTGAGATGGTAGCGATGAATGATTTTCTCGCATTTTTTTCTGTTGACCTCAATGAGTATAATTTTAAAAATATCTCGTGCGTTGGTCGCTTGTGATTGTATAGCTGATCGTACTGGGGGTCATTTCTTTGGTAATTAAACATATTATTAATGTCCACAGTGGGAATATTTTAGCATCGATTCGAAAACGTTTTCGTTAAATTGGCTATTTAGGTATACTGGCGATAATTTTATGCAATTTGCACGCAGACAATCCTAGTCCACTTTGGAATGTTTTCTAGTATTTCGTAGTGGAACTGGAAAGCTAAATAGTAAAATGGTCATACCTTAATATTTTCAGATTTATAATCACATACTTAAAAATTCCAAGCCAAAGAACATGCCTTTCGCTGTTGCACATAAACCCACACCCACAGTCGGAATGGAATGTATCATCAGGCAGTCACCCTTAACAATATATGTTGAAATGATACTGATTGAGAAAATGACAATTTATTGTAGAAAGAACGCATTAAAGTAATGCTGGCCAGAATAAAAGTTTTGATACAGTTAAAATAACTGAAATTTCTAAAACTATCTCTCAAGAATATCACTTTATATCAGAAACAATTTTAGACTTTAAGATATGTTTCAACATAATTATTGTAAATATAGCAAAATGGATTAAATAAAGCAATACCAAAATGACTTTTATGAAAAAAGCTTTTGTATGGTATACAGATGGCTCAAAGATCGGAAATTGTTCTGGTATGAGAACCAACTATGAACCCCAAAAGGCGCAGGTTCTCCTTATGGTTACCTTGTTACGACGTCACCTCAGTCACGAATCACAAAGTGATAAGCACCATCCAGATGGTTAAGCTACCTACTTCTTTTGCAACCCACTCCCATGGTGTGACGTATGCGTGGTGGGAACGTAATCACCCTGACATGCTGATCCGCGATTTCTAGCGATTCCGACTTCATTGAGTCGAGTTGGAGACTCCAATCCGGACATAGACGTATTTTCTGAGTTCCCTTTCCCTTCACTGGCTCGCCTCTCAGCTCTAACTCAACCCATTTAGGTTTTTCTTCTTATCTCTCTGCTCCTTCGCCCTATAGGGGGCCTTATCATAGTTTATGCTTTGGCTCAATATATCTACCTAATGATCATCTTTCAAACTTCCCGGGGCTCGCAAATTGCGCGTCCAGGATGGACCACTTGGCGTTGCATGGGTGGGATGATGAGTGTGTAAGAGACGTGTTTCATTGTTTTCTTTTTGCTTACTTATCAAGACATGCCACAGTACTCGAAGTCATTGAGATTAATTAATTACACTGGCTAGCCTTTCTTCTTCAAAATTTCTTTTGCTACTTTCTTCGTATCTGAGAAACCTTTTTTTTGTGCACTGCTCTGCTCAGAGCTTCAGTTGTTGCATTTTGCTCATAAATGAGCTAGAGTCGGGATTCTCGAAGATCAGCATAGAAACTGCACACCAAAGCCACGTGGCGAGCAGTCTTTTAGAGAACTCGTGCAGCCTGAACGCAGTCGCCATGACCAGTCAGCAGCAGTGTTATAGTGATCATGATCTACGTCATATAATTTCTCCCACCGCTATGTATTTGTAAAAATGCAATCCGTCCATCGACCTTTTGTTGAGGTGTCCCGTCTCCGATGCCAGCCCGCATGCATCGAGCCTATCCTTCTCTGAAGTGGCAGGAATGCAGGGTTCTCGTCCGTTCCCTATTTCCCGCCTAGTGCACAAGACTCTAGCGAGTAAGTCTACGGGAGGTCGTCTGGCGTTACCTGGAATGTATCATTCTGTTCGATTCTGAGGAACGTCCACGCCGGGGCAATATTACGTACTCGCACAGAGCAATGTAATATCGAGACCTTGTATTTGACGGTCTCCATGTTGATCCTCATAGAGTCGTGAAGGCCGACAAACGAGCCGGTATTTTATCAGTTGTGTGGTGTGTGTTCACGCCGAATTGCAAGACCACCGCCATTCTTATCCCCAGTATGTCACGATTGGGGGGAGGGGCTGACAGTTCTGGCTTCAAGTATTATAACTGGTGGGGACCGCGCCCTTAGCTTACCTTTCAGAAGCACCTGCTAAGTTTTATCATTAGCAAGAGCAAGAGCATAGAACGCAAGAGCACCTCTGCTTTGTATTTCAGGTTCGTACTAGCTGGAACTCCACCACAACCACCTTTCAAATCGAATTAATCTCTAAAGATTCTCTAAGCCTACAAGATCAACTCAAAATTTATCAGGAACATCTAGAACACCCTACAAATCTGAGATCTACAAAAATATCCTATCGCTAAGGTAGGTCCCAGGTCATAAGAAAATTTCAACGAAGGAGCAGTACTAGGTAAAAAAGAATCCTTTAAACCACATGTAGGCTAAATCCATTTTATGGCATAAACTACAGCAACATTAAAATATGAATTGGATTCTTGGGTAACTAAAGATCACAACAAAAATTCCGGAAACGTATGTCAGCCATGAGAAAGCAAAACGACTAGTTGCAAAAACAACCCAATGGAAGAAATAAAAAATTATACTAACCGAAAGCAAGTAAAACTACTAGCAGATATATTTAAAGGACACGCTCCAGTAAACTACCATTAAAATGGAACTATTTACTATAAAACATACCAAATCCTATACAACTATCCTGCAGTAGTTAAAAAGAGGCTGTGGTATCTGAGAAACGAATTTCTTTGCAATACAAAGCTAGATACCATACCATTGGGAAGAATTTGTACTTCATTAAAGATATGAAAATCTTCCAGGAAATCCATTTGTATCAGGCACAATAGATAAAAGTTTAATGACAAATTCATTAATCCTGTTCCCGACAAACCAGTTCTAACTCTCGTCCAATATAAATTCAATTCGTTCATTTTTCTGTCATCTAATGTCTGCTACGAGAAAAAAATAAAGAAAATCTTTTATGTGTGAGATAGTAAGAAACCAAACAACAGATTTGAAACTACCTCTTAATTTGTAATATAACATTCCAAAAATGTTCTTGCTCTATTGAAATTAGCCGTTTGAACAATTTGAATAATTTACAGAAGATTAAGGAAGAATAGGAGACCCGAAAATGATAGATAATGCTTTAACAGGTGATAAATGTATTTAATGTGAACAATGGATGTGGGCTAAGGCAGTTATCGTCACACCGATCAGACCAAGTTTGGCCTTAACGTTCAACCATCTTAGACCAATTATCTAATGTCATAATTCACAAAGGAAATAGTTTCAAAACTATTTGTTTAATTGAACAAAACTTTCCCGGTATATAGGAATTCTTGGTATTTTGTTGGCTATTTCAACGGAGAAATCTCATAAATCGTAAAGATAAATGTCAAAAGAAACAAAAATGGTAATTTTATTCTTACTCAAGAAGTGCTTATATCAGATAAATGGTGGAATTAATCCTCCGGAGGGTTGCTAATCTCATAAAACCATAAGTGGTTTTTTCCATTAAGAGTTCTCCCTAGGAAAGACCATATGGCTGGACTTACGCTCACCGGTGGACGAATTAATTAAAACCCGTCTAAATCTAGGAAATGGTTTCCAAGGGAAATAAGTATCAGTTCCCCCAAAAGCTGTATGAGCCTGGCCGAAAGTTTGGTCGTCGTAATCCCGCTGCCGAGCCCTTGTTTCTCATTTACTTCTTTTTTTCATCCCCTTGCCAGCCCTTAGTCCGACCGTGTTATGCCTCAAACCCCCCTACGTAATCTCAGTAAATCAGTAAATGCGACTAAACTGATATCCTTCCTTAATAGAGCTGTATTTCCTGGCTACAGAATCCTGAACAAAAACCCAGAAAGTCGCTTAGGAAAATGGCTGCATCTGTGTGAGGCAAGTTTTATTATGATTAATAATAAATTAAACGTAATTTAGAATCCTTCACTCTCCACTTCAATATATGTTATATAAGAATATACTACTAGAGACTATACCCAAGCTAAACAGGTTAAACAGTTTATGATAGTTATATGATTAAACATATGATGTTCGTTGATCGACCTGCAGATAACCTATGTAGGGTTCCAATCTTCGTAGAGGTCATTAGGCATGTCTAATGACCTCTACGAAGATTGGAAACCTACATAGTTAAACAGTTTAGCTTTTACCACTTTGTTATCATTGAACATCGATACGCATATTTAAGTATATTATTAATAGAAAATTTTTTTTTTGATATCCCTCATTCTACGGACATTCTCCCGTCTATTTGGTTTTTGATTTTAAAAAGCGGAACGTATCCCTCTACCACACAACATGAGAATCTACAAGGATATTTTCAGCGGGAATGAGATGCTCTCCGATACCTACAAAATGAAACTTATCGATGTTAACTTATCTATGATGTTTATGAAATATTAGTAACCAGAAAGCAGGTGGATGTAAGAATCGACGGTTTCGAACCTTCTGCAGAAGAAGCGGATGAGGGGACGAAGCGGTAGAATTGTTCAAATTTGAGTCTATGCCGTATTCAACCACTTTATAAGGATATTAGTCGACAACATCGAGGATAACAGCCCGGACAATGTCGTCACTTTCAAAACGAATATGAAGGAAATCACGCAGGAACTCTTTGGAAAGTTCAATGACCTTCATTTCTTTAAAGGAAAATCTATGAAGGTAGAGGGAATGATTGCGCTTTGGAATACAGGACTATCGACAACGAGACCATCCCTGTCCTCGTATTCTTCAAATAATTATTTAACGATTATTTGGAGATCGTGAGATGTGGTCTGGTGTGACGTAGGTTTTAGAAAACCATTTTCTTTATCGTGCCAACGTTTCGATCTTTTATTGAGATCATCTTCATGGCCTGGGATTAATAAACATTGTTTAAATTTTCCAAATACACGTAGGATGTGAAAAAAACGATCCAATGCTAGAAAATTGTTTTACATTAAAAAAATGATTTTATACAATGCTAAAAATTTTTAGATTATAAAATGAATTTATACAATGCTAGAAAATTTTAGATTAAAAAAATTAATTTATAAAATGCTAGAAAATTTTAGATTCAAAGTATTTGTACTCACTCAAAGTGATTGTTTTTCGTGAAGATGTGTCATTCTTGTCTATCCTGTTGAGAGATGACATGAATGACACATTACACGAAAAACAAACACTTTGAGTGAGTAGAAATACATTGATTGAATGTAAAAAATATTTTTTTGCATTGTACAAGTTCACTTTTTTCCACATCCTACATGTATTTGTTAAATTTAAACAATGTTTGTAAATTCCAGGCCCTGAAAATGATCTCAATAAAGATCGAAACGTTGGCACGATAAAGAAAATGTTTTCTAAAACAATTAAGGTTTTTAGTCGAGATAAAAAGACAATGGTACGAGCGGGATTCGAACTCACGATCTTCGGCTTGATACGCCGCTGCTCTACCACTTGAGCTATCGTGACCTCGATCCACTCGGACACCAACCTCCCATCTCAACCACACCTTTTGAATTTTCCCTCCTTTTTGCCATTTTTCAAATGTCGTGTAATCGGATTGGATTCTCGACGACAAATGGCCACGGAGAGCTTTAGTGAAGTATCCTTCATTTTAAATCATTAAATTCACTAATTTCGTGGTCCCCTTGACCAATTAATATATTACAATTAATTAAGGTTTTTAGTTGAGATAAAAAGTCAATGGCACGAGCGGGATTCGAACCCACGATCTTCGGCTTGATAAGCCGCTGCTCTACCACTTGAGCTATCGTGACCTCGATCCATTCGGACACCAACCTCCCATCTCAACCACACCTTTTGAATTTTCCCTCCTTTTTGCCATTTTTCAATTCAAGATCGTGAGTTCGAATCCCGCTCGTGCCATTGACTTTTTATCTCAACTAAAAACCTTAATTAATTGTAATATATTAATTGGTCAAGCGGACCACGAAATTAGTGAATTTAATGAAGTTTTCTAAAACCTACGTCACACCAGACCGAATCTGAGGATCTCCGAATAATCATTAATTAACGGTCACCAATCACCACACATTAAATAAAAAGTAAAATAATTCACTTTTTTTAACGATTATTACTCAGAAATGTACTATCAGTTATAATTGCTTAGTTTATTTTCAGTTTGTAATTTTACAGTTGTTAACAATTATTTGCCTTATTCCCAATAGAAAATAATTAATGTATAAACGAAAACATCCAATAACACTTTGGAGATTGTGGGTATCGACAATATCCCTACAGGAGTTGAATTCTTTCTACACTGCTGAAAATTAAAATATTCTATGCAAGTTGAATCCTATGAAATAAAGTAGTATAGAAAGTAATAAAAAATTTCAAATATGGAGTTTGTGTTTTATTAATGATACTTTCAAAATAAAAAAGTTTTTTAAGCTCGTTTAAAAAGTATAGTTTATCATTGTAATGCAATTGATACAGTCAAATATGCTGGGATTTTTCAGAATAAATAGATAAACCGTTGCCAAGGAAAGAAGATAAAAATTAAATGAATGATTGAAAAATTGATTATTAATAGGAAAGTCGTTTTTTGATGGTCAATTAGGTGTAGTAGTTTTTTTTTATTGACCGCTTCCCATCCAAAAGCGACAGATTACATCCAACATAAAGCGTTGTTATTGTTAAAACAAGACTTTTTTTCTACATAAATACAATCAACATAAAAGTCAATCGACCTTCATATAATCGATTTAAAAAGAAATATACAGAGATTTATTGATGAGTTCACAGAGGCCTTAGATGATAAATGTTCTGTTAAAATTAAAGAGCTTGCAATCTGTCCCGGCTAGGAAATTCATGAAACGAATATTTCACTAACCCAGCCCGGGGGAGAATATAGGCGATATTTAATCAGCCACCTGACTCTTAACTCTGGGACCGAGTTGAAAGTAATTTGCCCCCTCGTCAACCTAACGGACCCTAAAATGTTAAGTGTGTCGGCGTGTCTCTTTTAATAATTGACGTTCATCCCCTTCAAGGCGATGCCGAGGTTCTTCTAAAATTTATGGCCAAACTTTGATTGCAAATTTTTGCCTCCCCCAACGTCGGGGTCGTTACATTTTGATCTTAGCACGTAGGAGGTTCTCCTCCTCCCATCAACCGAGATTGATTTTCATAAACCTATCTTCCTATTAATATTTAAAAGATGCCTTCCTTGCTTCTAACTCAAAAAGTGCAATTGACCGGAATGATTCACAATCGAAACTATAAATAATGTAGCCTATTTGAACCGGAGTTTTCAAATTCGTGGGTTATCCATAGTTTTTTGAACGTAAAAAAAATCACATCTAACATTATTATATTAATGTTTTTACAAGGAAATAAAGTAGTTTTCCTTTCATACACAAAATAAAAATTTAAAAGTTACATGAAAAAGAGTTTGACTTGAAAAAGGCTGTACCTATGTATTTTTTTAAATAAAATGATTACATTACAGATTCCATTAACCAATAAATAATATATTAACAAGACGATCAGGTATAAAACCAATAAGAAAAACCCCTACTAAACCTAATCCGACCCTAACTCTAACCTGAAACTTATCCGAACCCTTACTGAAACTAACCCACTTCAACCTTAACCCCATAAGAAGGGAAAATGGCGCTTGAGCAAGCCCACGATTTCTATCGCTTTATTAAATTAATAGTCAATGTTGTGAGATTTCCTTTTATGGTTTGAGGATCGATTTATCTATAATTTGATCCTTACGATCATCTTGGTCTGTCTAACCTTTGTTGCGTTGGTTTGTCAGTTTCGAGGTTTCTACATCTTGGGTGTTGATTTTTGTGTCGGAGGGGGTGGTTTGAGTCGGCATGCTGATGTTTTCAGTCTCTGTTGGTTTTCTGCATTTGTCGAATTTTAGTTTGTTCTCGGTTTTTGTGAATGTGAGTTCCTGGATGTATACACTTGTTCAATTGTGTGATTTTCTTCTGTTGCGGGGTTATGAATGAAATTTAGTTGTTTCTGTCAGACGCGTTTACGTATTTCGGTAAAATAAGTAAGACTGCACCGTCAAAGATTTAACCCCACCTTACCTAAACCTACCTAATCTAACCTAATCCACCCATGCGCACTCTCCAAAAAAGTCCCGCAAGAAAAAAATTGAGCACTCAGCCCAAAAGCATATCCATGTAAAAAACTGAGTTTCTTCGTCTTGATTTCAAGGCATACAATATAACTCTAATCGGAACTTTTATACTTGACGTATATTGATATATTATAATTCATTTTTTAGTATAGATAAAAGTACAATAAAATGAAAAATTGACTGAACAGAAGAGACAAATATGTTCATATAACAATAATATAAACTTCCAAGGATAATTATTTTTCATTTGGAGTTGATAAATAATTACTGTCAAAATATTTATTTGCCAGTTAACTGTCTTTTGCAATTTCTAGAGTTTTCTTTTTTTTTTACTGTGCATTTTGTATAATTATATCGGGTCATTTTTTAGACATATAAAGAATTGTTTTTTTTCTTTTTATAAATAAAATTTATATCTATGTTGACGTTTTGGCACCTTTTTCTGACAAGTTTATAACATAGTAATAATTATTTAATTTATTTTTCTTAAACGATTACCTTGTGATCCTGTGATCCGCAAAATCTGTTTTTCTCCACTTTTTATTGCTTATAAAGAGATGGTAGACAAGCTGCGCCCGAAAGTTGGAATTTCAAGATTATTAAAATAAATGCTTTAAATAACTATTCAGAAATCGTGAGATGCGGTCTGGTGTGATGTAGGTTTCAGAAAAACATTTTCTTTATCGTGCCAACGTTTCGATCTTTATTGAGATCATCTTCAGCGCCTGGGATTTACAAACATTGTTTTCATTTAACAAATACATTTAGGATGTGGAAAAGTGAATTTATCCAATGCAAAATATATTTTTTATATTCAATCAAAGTATTTCTACTCACTCAAAGTGTTTGTCTTCTGTGAAATTGTGCCATTCTTGCGTGTCGTGTTGAGAGTGCCAGTGAGGTTTTGCTGTTTTATGTTTATATACGTTGGATTTTGAAGGGTGGGGAAGGAAGTCGGTAGAGAAAAGACATGTTTGTATAAGACGTAGGCTTCTTTGAGGTGAAAAGAGCCGACGAAGGGAAACAATGTGTTGGTTATGGTTCGGCCAGATTATCCTTTCAGGATTATAAAGAAAGGGGATAAATAGGAAAAGGAAAGCTAAATTGTTGGACAATTAGACTATGTGAAAAATATTTGATGTCTGGAATGTAATGTAATGATGTATGTATGTTATCTATATTGAATTTGCTTAATGATATTGGCGTAGCTGCGACTGAGTTTACATGTATCTGTTCTGTAATTGATGCTGTGTTTATTTCGGTTGATATAAACCATTTCTTAGAAATTACGTTTATGTTTGTTCTGTTCTGTATGTAATATTTTTGGATTTTTGATGTCGAAATTGTGTTTGTGTTTAAAATGGTGGGTAGCGAGTGCTGTAGGGTTTTGCTTAGGTTTTTTGCAATCGTAGATATGTTGCTTTACTCTCTTGTCCAGATATTGGGATGTAAAACCGATGTAAGTTGCCGGACAGTTTAAACAGTTGATCTTGTAGATTACGTCAGATTTATTTGTTATTGGTGTGGGATCTTTAATTTTGGACAAAAGTGGTTGGAATGTTTTATAATTTTTGAAAGCTATTTTGAAGTTATCGTACGAGCGAAATGTGTTTAATTTATGTGATAGGCTTTGAATAAATGGCATGGAAATGTTTGCTGGTTTGTTTGTTTTTGTTAGACTTAATGTAGTGTTACTAGTAATAATGGATGGTGTTAGTGTTGAGTTTTAATTGTTGATAAAATTAAATAACACTCTTTAGATAACCAAAAATACCTAGGGGATCAATCCTTCGAAACTGTTATTTGTTGATCATTTACAACAAAAGTCAATTGATACTAAGGAGTACTTCAAGCAATAAAAGAATATGGTTTGGAATTTCTCTTCACTTAGCACCTATAGCAGTAAAGTTTAAGATATTTAGGAGAGATTGTCGTTCGATCATGTGCTATGTTCGTCAGATCTGACAGTTTCAGTTGTGCGAGAAAAGGTTCAGACATTTTTTAAATTACAAATGCTTGTCAGATCTGACTGTTTTAATTATGTGAGAAAATGTCCAGATATTTTTTTAATTAAAAGATTAATTTTTCTTCCAGAATTTACACCAACACTATGCTGTTGTTTGAGACTAGTGGATTTCCTATTTATTTTATTTCTACTTTTGTTATTTGCTTTGAAATGCATGAACTTGCAGTCTCATGTAACCAAACTCACAGGTACAAAAATAATCAACACAAACTGTTTTTGCTTTTTAAAATTGAAAACTTTGGCTCATCAATGAATTTGCGTTCGCGTTTACAGATGAAAATATAAGTGATTGGCCAGGCCTATCTGTAATCCTTCTAAGCCGAATTAGAATAGTTCAATAAGAGAATTAATGAAAAAATGCCTTCTTGTTATCCCGTTTCCTCATTTATAGAATTAAACCATTCCGTTAGCTTCTTTAACCCGCTGGATGAGCAGACAAATCTATTGTTGACTCTTTGAGCTGCGATGATTCTCCAAAATATAATACGGGCAAGGACTTTTAAGCGTTGTACCCTAGAAATTTGACTTACGAATTGTGTTCCTTTTTCAACCCAAATATAATAGAAGATATCTTTGATTTTATAACTGAATAGTAAATTTTATCAGAGTACCGCCATGCTGATTAAAGTGACCCTGTTATTCTCCCTTTCATTTAGCCAATACTCTAATTATGATGTGTTTTTTTTATCACAGTGCGTCGTTCATATTATGAAAATTGAAAAGAACTTAATGAATTTAAAACAGCCCATTCGTCAAAAATTCATTTCTAACAGAAACACACGAAGTATTACTAAGCACGTTTTTATATTTTTGTCACCCTAAGCCATTAAGCCCGAGTATCAGTAAAAGGACACACGTGTAGGTTTATTTGCTGCTCTTTTCCCCCTGGGACATCAAAGGTATTTTAACGTCTGTGTAATTATATAGGTTTATGTGTATGTGTTTCCAACCCTTGGGAGGGGAAAAAGGTGACTTTAGGAAAAAGAGGGAGTGAGTGTGTAGTTAGGAAGGGTTTCCTTTGTATCTCAATCCAGGTTGTCTGCATTTCCCACTCGGAGAATTTTTTCCTTTTCCATTTACCGTTACAAAGCGTCCTAAAAGGACTTTTTCTCTATTGAGTTCAACAGCGAACGAAAAATAATCTTCCTTTCCTGTTTCATTAAACATCGCTGAAAGGGGTCGCATCATCATTATTTTTTCGGTGTTCCGGTGTTTACCTGTTTTTTTAAATATTTTAAACAACCTCCTTAAAAAAGGACTAAACGAAAATTCCAACTTTCAATTGAATGTGAAAACAGCCTTCCAAATGTCTTAAATAAACGGCTTCCAGAAAAATTTATAGCGCTGTCGAGTTTAATTTTGCTGAAGTAAATAATTTACATTCTCCTATAAATATTTTATACTTACCTTATTATTAAAGTCATTTTCAAATATTTGAAAAAAATGTCAGAAAACCTGTCCAATGTTAAGCAAAATCCTTGTTTCGGTAAATAATTCTAGATTGGGGTAATTCGATTCAACAGCAACCATCTAAACATTGAATAAAAAGTAAAATATTTCAATTTTGTTAACAATTACTTCTCAGAAGAGGTCTATCAGTTATATCTGCTTAATTTATTTTCAGTTTGTCTTTTACGGTTGTTAATAATTATTTGTCTTACTCAATTGTACACCATTTTTCGAAATGAAAAATTTGTGTCTCAGGCGGTATTCGAACCCACGACTTTCGGCTAAATACGCCGCTGCTGTACTACTTGAGCTACCGTGTCTTCATTCGCTCATACTACAAACATCCCATTTCGACTCCCTGTTTATACCAAATCGCGGCTTCATATAGAAACACTTTTTTTTTAACGATTGCACTACATTAGCGGGACTGTGTACGATTCACAGGTGTACTTTTAGATTAACACTAACTTTTTAATAATTTGTATCAGCTTAAGCTTAATTATATAACTACTCAATTAATTATACACATTTTTTCAAAATGAAAATTTGCGTCAAAGGCGGATCGAAATGAAAACTTTGTGTCACAGGCGGGAATCGTACCCAGTCCCGCTAATAAAGTACAATAGTTAATTAAAAAAATTCGAAATGGGAAGTTGTAGCATGGGCGATCGAAGTCACGGTAGCTTAAGTGGTAGAGCAGCGGCGTATTTAGCCGAAAGTCGTGGGTGCGAATCCCCGTCTGTGATAGAAATTTTCTATTTCGAAAAAAATGTGTATAATTAATTGAGTAAATATAATTAAGCATAAGCTGATAAAAATAATTAAAAATTTAGAATTATTTGTCTTATTCACAATAGAAAATAATTAATTGATGTATCTATTTTTCTTTTTAAAATTTATCAGTAGTGTAACATAAGGTACAAAAGGTCAACAGTTTTTATATTCAATAAAAAATAAAAAAAATCATGAAATACATGGTGTATAACGACTCATCAATAAACTAAAAGGTATGCTACCAAAGCAGTATATCGATATTATCAGTTCCTACCTAACTGACAGACTGTTTAGAGTCAAACAAGAAGATCAATATTCAAAATTAAAAACAATAAATGCAGGAGTGCCACAAGGTAGCATATTAGGTCTACTGCTTTACTTGTTATACACCAGTGGTTTTCCGAAAATAGATGGAGTAAAAATTGCAACGTTTGCAGATGACACAGTGGTGATATCACTAGGACCGACTATCGCCCATTCAACCAAAATCCTTGTAATAAGATAAACGAATGGACAAAAAAAAAAAAGGAAAATCAAGCCAAATCAGCATAAATCATTTCATCTAATCTTTACAAACAGAAAGGTGGACCATGTTCCGTCGATGGACAATCGATGGAACTACTATACCATACAGCAATACAGCTAAATATCTGGGAATGACCGTAGATGCCAAGCTGAGATGGAAAGAACACGTGAAGAAAAAAAGGACAGGAATAGGTTTAAGGTATAGACAACTATACTGCTTGATAGGACGTGGCTCCTATCTTGCTATACAAAATAAAATATTATTACATAAACAAGTCATAAAGCCTATGTGGACATATGGCATCCTACTATGGGGCTGTACCAAACACAACAATATCAAAATCATACAAACACTCCAAAATAAAATCTTACGTAACATGGTCAATGCACCTTGGTACATAAGGAATAAGGACTTACATAGGAATCTTAAGATCGCCGAAGTCACGGCGGAAATACAAAAATTTGCCGCCAAATACCAGGCACGCCTCAGCCAGCAGGAGAATGCGGAAGCGACCAAATTCTTACATAACCGAAACATGGTCAGAAGATTAAAAAGAACAAAGCCATATGAACTTGTGTAGTTAAAAATTAATAGTGAACAGTGAAATGTAAATCTTATTGTACCAGTGGGTTTATAAGAATGCAAACATTTATTTATTCTGTAATATTGTAAAATTAATGGTTGGTATAATAAGACCAGTTATAATAAATAAATTTAATTAATAAAACAAAAAATTAAGCGTCTATAATTGAACTCTTAATAGAAAAAGTCGCAGAATAGGGGGGTGTAGAGAGTTAATAAATGTAGATAAATAATATATAAATAGATGAATAAATAGTTAGAAAAATTGGTAGATAGACAGACAGATAGTTAGGTAGATAGAAACAGGTAGGTAAATAGATAGATACAGAGATGGGTGAGATAGATAGAGAGATAGATAGAGTGAGAAAGAGAGAAAGAGATAAAAAAAGGAGAAGAAGACTTAAAAAGTGATTGATTGCTTGATAGCGTTTAATTTACCCTCATGGAATTAATGTTGCATATTTACAAAGGATCGTTTTAATTACAAACTGTTTTAAGCTGCGCTGCTCCATTATCCTACATAAGGTATATTAAGGAATATTAATTAGAGAGGGAGATATAAAAAAAGAGAGTGAGACGTAAGGTGCAGAAGAAAAGAAAGAATGAGGGATAGAAAAGAGAAAGTGAGATGAAAGGAGAAAGAAGGGAGAAATTGAAAGAGATAGAGAGGACAAAGAGGACAAAGGGAGATTGAAAGAGAGAGAAGAGAGAGATAAAGAAGTAAAGGTAGATAAATAAAATGAGAGAGAGAGAGAGAAGGAGAGAGAGAGAGAGAGAAAGAGAGTGAGAGAGAGAGTGTGTGTGTGGGTGTGTGCGTGCTTTATAAAAAATTAAGAAAGGTAGGAGGTAGATAGATAAACAAATAGATAAATTGATATTTATAAATAAAATTGGAAAGTAGAGGAAGTTTTATATATCATTAAAACTAGGTTTCTAATAACTCATAATAACCAATTCAATTCTAAAGGCAAATCTATTTTTTATGACGTCTTCTTTCAAAATTAAAGATCACTAATCTAGGCCGACCTAAGTATACCCAGATACATTTACAGACGATTTATTATTCAGATGATTTATTCAACCACTTATCATTTTGTAATTGTTTTCCCAGTTTAAACGATCACTTCGTTCGTTGTCAATTAGTTCCGGCGTTTGTAAATTCAGTTTTGTACGATACCCATTCAGTCTAATTTCCTTTTTCGTGCGGGTTGAAATCCAATTCGATGTAAGGAAGAAGCTGCCATCAATAAATCAATAACTTAATCTCGTTATAGAGCACGCTTTAAGAGAACAGTGCTTATTAATCCACAAATCGAGAGATTTATTATTATAATATATTTTTATATGATAAATACATTATGTATAATATAATCACTGAGAACCTAAGGAAAACAAGTTAAATCGAACTTAGAAACAACAATGTGGGTTGTCTGTTTATTGTGATGAATTATTGTGACTGATTATTAGGAAGATTATTTTATTTTCTGGTACATGCTATGAAAATAAGCTGAATATTATTTAACCTGGAGAAATTTCCGTCTTAGTGAAGTCATAATAAATAATTGCATCAGTTATGTAATTTGAATTAATGACAAAGCTTAATTCAAGTATGATACAAAAGCTAAATAGACCCTTTAATTTTCAAGCAGTTGTGGCAAAGTCGGAAATAAATTTCATATTCATTTCAATAATAATTTCATTATGTTTCAGCCAATCTTGTCTACAAAACATCATAAATAGTGTCGTTCCAGTTAAGTTATGAAAATAATTCAATTATAACATTATGAAAAACAGTTTACCAAATAATTTTTAATATTTCGATGTACAAAATATAAACTATACATATGTGTTGTTTAGTTAAAATTAAAGATCATACTTGGATGAAGGAGTTAAGAGAGGATACATTTTCCAAATGAATAACGTTTTTCTTAATAAACGAAAGATTAAAATTGCATACGGTATAATCCTTAATATGGTTTATCTTGAAGTAAACTTCTCAAAAATGAATAGAGATATTGCCAATTTTGAATCATTTACTTTCCCTAGAATTTTTATTTTATATTTATTAAAAATTGCATTAATATTTATTAGAAAATTATTAGCTACAATTAATTAAGTTTTTTAGTTGAGATAAAAAAGTCAATGGCACGAGCGGGATTCGAACCCACGATCTTCGGCTTGATACGCCGCTGCTCTACCACTTGAGCTATTGTGACCTCGATTCACTCGGTCACCAACCTCCCATCTCAACCACCCCTTCTGAATTATCCCTCCTTTTTGCCATTTTTCAAATATGTAATCGGATTGGATTCTCGACGACAAATGAAATGGCCACGGAGAGCTTTAGTGAAGTATACTTCATTTTAAATCATTAAATTCACTAATTTCGTGGTCCGCTTGACCAATCAATGTATTACAATTAATTAAGGTTTTTAGTTGAGATAAAAAAGTCAATGGCACGAGCGGTATTCGAACCCAAAAACTAAAAACCTTAATTAATTTTAATATATTGATTGGTCAAGCGGACCACGAAATTAGTGAATTTAATTATTAGCTACTTTTCTTTTGCTTCTGATTATGTATTAGAAGATTGGTGTCAATAGAAAATTATATAAAAAGCATAGACAAATTTGTCAAGGGTTTATATTTGAGTAAGCATTTAATAAATGATTACAAACGCAAGGAGTTTGATATATTCCAAGAACGTAATTAAGGAATCTCACTATCATCACAATTTACTTCTTTATTTAACATGGGGTTGCAAAATCTCAAATATAAAGATCTCTTTTGATAGTAAATTTTCTTATAGAATTTTCGGTTAAATTAGCTCATATTTTTATATAAGTTTACTTTTACAAGAGCCGTAAAAATATATAAGGTATCTATAAAATGAGAGACAATTTCATTTATGTTCACGACCAGAGTTCTGAAAGACATCTATCGGCCGACCCGCTGTGAAACATAATTTCTTGATTCTTACTCTGAGCTTGGATATGGATGAAAGATATTAATATAAACACATAAAAATAAGAAATAAATACAAACAGATTTCTAAGATTTGAGTCAGAATATGTTATTTTCGGGCTTCTTCATTCCTCTTATTTTGGGTCTTATAAACGCAAACAGAAACAGAACTGAATTTAAATTTTATTTATGATAGATAAAAACAAATGCTTATTATTTATGAAATTTCTGTTGAAAGGTGGTGGTTTTTATTAGAAATAGTTATTTAGAAATCGTGAGATGCGGTCTGGTGTGATGTAGGTTTCAGAAAAAACATTTTCTTTATCGTGCCAACGTTTCGATCTTTATTGATATCATCTTCAGGGCCTGGNTATATATATGTATAGATATGAAATCAGATTTTTGAACTCTTCTGCTATACTGCACAAATTTAGTGATATCAGAAATTTGAAAGCCTATAATTATTATTATTAAATTATTAAGGTTTTCCCAAAATAAGTTGAAACGGTAGATTTGCGTGACAGGAGCCGGCAGAGTATTCGGAAACGTTTGTTAAGTCGTGTGTGTTGGTTCTATGCTAGTCTTGAGAACCAAGGTAGCGGATGCAGCCTGTTTTTGGATTCGGAGTATAATTAAGGAATATTGTATGAGTAATCCCTGATCACTCACTTCGTATAGAGATTGATACATGGGTGCTTTTGCTTCCATTAAGCCAGTGTTTGCTCTATTCGGCTATTTTCTGGACATGTGCCTGGAGGTCCTCTGAAACCATTTGAAATGGAATCAGACGATAGCACAGCTGTGTCGTCAGCATGGATGCAAGGATGGTGGATTGGTAAGTTGGGATATCTGCCGCGTAGATGAGGTAAAGGATTGGTCCAAGAACGCAGCCCTGAGGTACTACCGCTCCCAGAGGAGAGTAGACAGAGTAGTTGAACTCTATTTCCTGAATTAGCAAAAAGTAGCTTATTCGGAATTTAAATCGATCCCCAGCTGAAGTACCACAAGTCAATGTATTAGATGTTGTCCTATTATTCTTCACGAGTGTTCTACCGAGAAACGAAGAAAATATCACGGTAATATTCGCTGATGATCGTCTCTTTGACTCTTTTCCTCCCTTCCCATTATTCTTGCTTTCTTTTATATGTTTAGCGTCTTCAAACACAAAAAGATTATGTTATCAGATTAACCTCAAGCTGAAGGAATGAAAGACAATTTTAATCCAGATAATTTTGTCTCAGTAAGAGAATTTTGCTTAGCGGTAAGTGAAAATCTGAATGGTCATTGTCAGGGGAATAGGGAGGGTGGATAGCACATTCCAGCCAAACTCATCAATTCGTGCAAACACCTAGGGGCGAACGTTATCCGATTGTAAAACAATCCTCTTGCTATTATGTAATGCTAATAGTTTTTTATCAATTACTGAATTTCCTTGCTCAAAACCTGTGAAGTTCACACTCGAATTAACGGTTCGATTTGACGAGGGATGCCAATAAAAATCACTTCCTTTCATTCTCACCGATAGCATACCGTCTTGCGTTGTCTGTCTAAATATTCCTTTATAAGATTCAGTGTTTTTCCCCAGCAATCTTATTTTTTTAAATGTATCATTTACATTGCATTTTAGTAAGGAATAGTTGATGAACATGCGGTCCAATGAATTTTTCTCTGACAAACATATCAGCTCTCAGATGCGTTGGAAAGATTGTACAAGATATACTAATTGTCTATGATGTCTCGTGTCGTTGAGTGTGAGCTATTTGTAGTAAAAGTTTGATTTCAGCCAACGGTTGATGGACACCCAGACCGCTGTGCGTCATCCAAATCATAATTTTCGGTTCTGAACCGAAGCAAACCACTTAATAACTGTGCTTTCTTAAAAGCTCCATAAAAATACACTTCTTCTAAAACCATTAAATGTTGAAAAAGCACTATTTTTTATTTAGCACAAAATTAGGCAAAGGTTTTGTAATAATACAAGATTTTTGATGAAACTGACGAAATAGACACCTTAACTGATACCGTTTCAGGTAGTAAAAACAATAATGAGTAAATAAACATTGTTTCAGAGCATGAGAGGATAAAATCGAATTATTGAACGAACGCTACGAACTTATTTTACAACTCAATACATTAATCTTCTTAAAAACATATGGCAATTTAAACTTAGTGAAGCAGAAAATAATGAAAAGTGAAGAATGTATAAAACAATTTTAATTCAAATTTCTCACAAAAACAACTCATGTCCGAATATAAAAACAGGAGTAAATTCCGTACATTTTTGAGTTTTCAATTTCTATTTGGCTGCTCAAGTTATATGACTGGAAATTTTACGACTAGCTTGAGTGAAATTGTTTTAAGCAATTATTAATCTTTGGTAAACATTTAAAATAAGTGTTTTTTTGTATTTTTATAGTAGTGCGGAACTGATTTGACTGTTACTTTTCTATCCCGGTGAAAGACGGCAATGGGTGGCGAAGACGTGGCGCGTTACGGCCACTATGGGAGCCACTTCTCTAAGTCAGAACCTAAGACCCAAAGGTGCTGTAAAGCGGGCTTTCTAAGTCGAGGGACTTGGCAAACGCCTGAATTTGTTATTCGACTGAAAAGAACGGTTATTCACCTTCGGTTCATTGGAATCGGGTCAGCCACGAGAACAAACGGTTACCCCTTAGGCCACCTTTTATGAACAGCCGTTTTTAAAGTTAGGAATCAATGACAAAATATTTTATACGGATAGACACTGATTTAAAAAAAAAAAATCATTTCACAAAATACAATATTAATTTTTACAAGTTAAATTCAAATTATAATAGAGGTTACAAGAAAATTAAAGTCTTCTGGAGTCATTATTGTGATTGCTGTGTTCGTCTACTACGGCCTGGATATTAACGCATCGATTAGTCCCTTATGTAATTCTGCTGCTCGTTAAAAATGCTTTCTACTTTAAAATACTTACAAAAAGTACAATTCCGAATTAATTGTGCCCACATAATCTTAAAACTCCATTGTGACTTGAATGTTGCGGCAGCTCCCCAGAGATCACAAGAGAGTACGCGCACTCCCCTTCCTCCCAATGGTGTTGCATAGGGTAGTTCATGAAGCTTTACCGTATTACCTTTACTAATAAAAACTTTTTTTTTTACGAGGGTTTGCAACAGCAGAGGTTATATCAATTCTCGGGGTGCCGGTGTTTTTGAAAAAAAGCCCATTTGTGAGTATGCCGTGTACGAATGCAGGGCCGCTGGATTCGAACCCGGGACCTTTACCTTACAGTGATGAGCACCGTGTCAACGCCTAAACCATTGCTGCCACCGACGCCCCCCCGTTTTCAAAAATGAGGATAAAGATTTTTATGTTTTTGATTTGTATTTTCTATTTTGCTTTATTTAACCGACAAGAATATATCCGTTAATTTAATTAAAATTAATGGAACATGAATAAATTATAAATATCCCTATTCATTTTTTGAGCAGTTTATATATGTGTACAAGTATTAATGTATTGAAATGAATTATTGTTCTTGGTATTAAACTGATTGATTGCTAATGAAACCATTTAATTAAATAAAGTAGACACATTTTTAATCAGGTAAAATAATTACTTGTTGTTTAAATTAAGTTGGATGTCTGTTTTGATATAGATAATCAATAATTATCGTCATTTTAGTGTAAAATTAATGAAACATGAATAAATTACAAATATCCCTATTCATTTTTGAGCAGTTTATATATGCATATAAGTATTAAAAATATATTGAGGACGCCGGACTGTGTGCGTTGGTCAAAATACAAACTTTATTTTCAATGATGCACAAAAGAAAAAAAAAACGATTTCTGTACAAGAAATAAAAAGAGTATAGAAACATTCTGTACTATTATGTCAACGTCGATGGGATTTTGAAGGTATTCAACTCTAACCTAACCCTAACCCGGCCCTAACCCTAACGTAACTCTAAATCTACCTAACTTAACCCTTCCCTAATCCTAACTCTCCTAACCTTACTTTTAACTTATTATTCTTAACCCTAACCCCAACATTACTTTTAATTTGATCCTATTAACCTAACTCTACCTAATTTTACGCTAACACTAGTCCTACCTCTACTCATAACATAACTCGAACTTTAGGACTAAGCATAATCCTAACCCTAACCCTAGTTGATCTAACCTAATCTACCTTTGCCCTTACCCTTACGCTTACTAATCTAACCTTAACACCATTTATCCCAAACCTACTTTTAATCTAACCCTAACCTTAATTATAACTTTAATTCTAACTTTAGCCGACTTTTCTCTAACCCGCCCCTAATTTCAATTTAACACTAACTATATCCCAAACTTATTTCTACTTGCCTTCCATAACCCTACTTCTATCATAACCAAACTCAACCTGACCTAAAATAACTCTACTTAATCTAACCTTTCCCTAATTCTACCCTTAATTTTAACCTAACTCAACTAACCTGATCGTACATAACCCATCTGCAAGCCGTTGTTACGCAAAATCGATGACGCGAATATGCGCACGAAGAAAAGAGCGTTTTTTTAGCTCAAAAACATATATATCAAAACAATTCCTGCAACAGGCAAAGAGGCCATACAAAACTGGAACACTGAATTTTTGGAATAAAGCCTGCGCAGGGGTACATGTAGTAAAACTTGTCGAATTTTTTTAATAATGGAAACGAGTCTTACCTTGGGTCTATATAGATAACAAGCTGGCACCTTGGAGGAAGTATGTGTTTACTATTGATTAAATAGATCAATTACTAATGGTTCATGTCTTTGGTAAGAAAAATATGTGTACATTTTCTCATTGATTCTTACTAAGATTAATTGTATAGTTTGTAGGGTAAAGGGACGTACTCCAAGTCTTTACTGGATTATAGAAATGTAGACACAAAAAATGACCTGGAGAATGTCACTTTTTAGCTAATATGTAAAGCTATGATGTAAATAAAATAATGTTGCAAAGTTGAAAAATTGCAAGGTTTTTCATTGAGTCAGCGGGGTGAACCTGTAGCTTGGTCATTGTAGCTTCATTGGTTTCGACTAAAATTGTATAATAAGTAATACGAAACGTTTATCTATGTGGACAGCTTGGGATGAAAACAAAACGTTTGCAGATTTGTGAAGATTTATCTGAGAAACGTAAACAGTTTTATCTGGCGAGCTCATAAACACGAGTTGGGCCTTGGAGGTGGGAAAGGATGACAAATAGTTATATAGTGAGGCGTATTTTACGGTTCCCGGTCTGGCGGAAAGGGTCGGCCAAGGGTGTTGATAGTGGCCGATATTTACGTGAACACAATTTCTCAAGGTTACTATTTACTTATCTTATCTACCCAAAACCCTTGCCCCCTTTTTCTCCTGGAATTTAAGCCGACTTTCCTTCTCCAAGAAATTGCCCAGCCGTTAACAAGACGATAAATTCACCTAACATTTCAATTAAACTCTTGCTATTTGGCCTGTTGGTGTACCCTAGGCCTACAACATTGTAGAAGTTAATTTCCAGGAAATTACCTACGTAATTTTATTCTTATTTAGAAAATTAGCTAATGGAAAGTACCACGACATTCTCAGCTACCCTTTTCTAAGTGTATTGTTATTATTTGAATTTCTACCAGTCAAGTACACTATTTTAAAACCTTTACTATTTTTACTCGTCTTCCCAATGACAGTTTTAACCTCTATACACATATGCTTCAGTTAGGATAACGTCTACTACTTGAGAGATAGAAGATTCGTCTGTAATCGCCATTGTCTTGTGAGTACCGCTTTCAAAATTTATAACTATTAGAAATGTTTTAATTTCAGATAA
Organism: Cimex lectularius; assembly: GCF_000648675.2. Lineage (NCBI taxonomy): Eukaryota > Metazoa > Arthropoda > Insecta > Hemiptera > Cimicidae > Cimex > Cimex lectularius. The sequence goes on from NW_019392811.1 coordinate 754,318, forward strand.
ACTTATTATTAAAAAAAAAAGAAAGAAAGAGAACTATTCGACGACCGCCCAAGAACACCATGCATTTAAGTAGCATCGGCGGGAATAGAAGACAATTATTCTTTTAAATCCATCATATTTTGTGGTCCGATTGAACAAATAACTTCTTTCAATTAATTAATCTTTATGTAAGGTATTGGTTGAAATGAAAAAGTTAGTGTCAAGAGCGGGATTCGAACCCACGACCTTCGGCTAAAACGCCGCTGATCTACCATTTGACCTATCGTGTCTTCGATCCAATCGGACACCAACTTCCCATCTCATCCTACCTTTCGAATTTTCCCTCCTTTTTGCCATTTTTCACTAACCTTTTCATTTCAACCAATACCTTACAAAAAGATTAATTAATTGAAAGAAATTATTCTTTTAATTTAGTGGTAGCAGCGCAATCAATGTTAACTAATTCCAGTATTTACAATTGGTTTTAGTAGTCTAGTATTAATCAATGATTTCTTATGTGCCTCTTTTGGTGGTGGTTGTATGTAATGAAGATGTACAGTTGGCTTTTGAATAACAAAATTAATTTAAATGCATAATTTACTGGTATAATTTAACAGATCACCTATAGTTTGTATTTGATTGTTTTGGCCAGAGCAGAAAAGGCACCCTTCAGTACTTTCCTCAACCTTGCTTTCTGAAATTTTCCTGCAAGTCCAATTTCGCTGTGTCCCTGTAATTTTCCGCTTCAACTTTCCTTTAACATTTCCCCAAAATTTCCCTTCTCCTTTTCCCTTTTTCAACTATAGGTCTTTGTACGTCGTTGCAACGGTGCCCCAACCTCGCTCGACCGTCAGTGTGTGATTCCTTTTTTTTTTAAACAGTTTACGCTAAATTGTAATTTTTATTGCCTTTATTTTAAATTTAATTTTAGCATCCAGCCCAAACAGCAATTTATTTTCCATGCGAACTTATTCTCATCAATAACATGTAAACTCTCCGAACAGGTTAGGTTCCCATCTTAAAATTTCAAAGGAGAAAACCTTTGATGTTGACGCTTGTAATGCCTTATGGTTTTGCGGCTGCGGAAAGCTTCTTTAATAAAGAAAAGACTGGAAACCTTCTGAGTTATGGCGTCTCCCCCACAGCAGCCCCCTTTACTCCATGTCCTATTAATTTTAATACTCTGTTCCACATCCATCACACGGGCTCGAGCCACCTGCTACTCTACATCCAATCATATTACTACATGAAAATGCTTCCCTTATACTTATACGGCATGAATCATCCCCCACTTAAGGTACGCATAAACTTCGTTTTGGGTAAACAAAGCCTCTTGACTCCGTTGACTTGACAAATTAAAATCCGTCATTACGTATCTGTTTAAAATAACTGTATATTTTATGCGTAGAACAAATCGTTGGATATTGATCTTAGTTTCTAAAATTCGGATTAAAAAAAAGATGTATTATACATACAAAAATAAATTTAATTATCCATCTCGTCTTTTCCAAAGTTGAATAGTTTATGATAAAATGCCGATTACGTGAGAGTTGGGTTGTAATTTAACATCTTGTTGAAACAAAATAAAACAAAAATGCACTAAAGGAGCGATAGTTAACGGACCCTTGCCGCAGTACCACGTATAAAATGTTATGTGAAAAACTATGATAAATTCTCATTTAACTCATTTTTTTGGCAGTTCGAACAATAAAAACCGTTTATAAAATAACCTAAAATATTTTTGGACAACGTTGTAGGTGACTTCGGAGTTTTAATTAATCGCTTTACGGAAAAATAGTGAATCATGAACATGTAATCTGACCGTAACCCTAATTTAACCATAACACTATCTTAACTTAAACCCTAACCTCGTCTTAACTCCGAACTGCCACATAGCATAATAGACCAATATTGGTCGTTGTGCCCATGGTGGTCAAGAGGCAACTCCTCTAACTTTAAAACTTAACCGTGATCTAACCTGTTAGCTACAAAATACCAAAATATACAATATACATAGTACATAGTACATACATTGGTATACAATATATCAAAACCCTAATTCTTCACTTTGACATGGTCGAGTATAGGTCGCGGTGAAAAAGGTCATAATGATGTTGGCAACTTTAAATCTTAGCACTTAGCCAACTGACCAATATACCAATATTGGTCGCAGTGCGCATGGCCGAACAGAAACGGACTCTTGTTAACCTTAAACCTTAACCTTGGTCTAACCCTGATTTAACCCTAACCTATTGCACTATAGACCAATATTTGTCAAAATATGCAAGGTCATAAAGAAGGCGACTACTTTTAACCTTAAACCTTGATTGAAACATAAACCAACCACGCACTTATTTATATATTTCTTCCGATTCACCTAAAAATATTCAATCATGTATAATCAACCTACCACATGTCTAACCATAATGCTAACCTATTACATATGTGGCATACACCTGAGCATTGACATAAACCTAACCTATTGCACTGTCGACCAATATTGGCAAAATCGTAAACAGGTCGACTCCTTTTGAACTTACACTTGGTCTAACATTGAACCAACCAAAAATTCTCGCTGTAATAAGCCCTAAGCAATCCCAACATATTGTAACCTAACTCAATCCAACACAATCTAACCCTAACTCTATCTAACCTAACCATTTTTAACCTTCTTGACCTTATCCTCCTCAACCTAACACGAACATAACCTCACCTTATTTCACCTTAACCTAATATGGCCTAACAAATATGCACTCTTAGGTGGTCTCAGAAAAAAATATGTATCTAGCCACAATATATATCCACATGAAAACGTTTTGTTGATCACATGCACTTTTGCACACCAAACGTCTACTTTTATGACGCTAATCTTAACTTTCTCGAAAAGTAATGGTCTTTTATAAATAAAATGAGAATTTCGGTACCTCAAATTATAATTGCCAAAGCCTATTAATTTTTCAAGAATAAATTGAATTCTATGAAGGATATAAAATCTAAGACAAAATTAAAGGGGTAAGAACTATGCTATGCCTACAAAAATGGCAAAAAAACAGGCAGATTTACGTTATCCCTGATTTTACTGTTTAATATCTCAAAATATTTTTTTAAATAGATTTTAAATGTAATTTGTTATGATGTATTAACAATATTAAGCCTCCAAAAGCATGTAAGCATGAACAATATATAATAAAAACATGAACTATGTTTGTATATGTATTTATAGTAAAATTTAATAAATAATTTTGTTTCTTTTTAATTTTAGCTTTTATTTTATACGTGCCAACAAACATGTTACGATATTCAGCGTTAATCGATCAATCAAATTCAAATCCCTATTGGAAAATTTTCAAGAATATCATAAACGAATGGAATCACACAAGGAAGTGAAGGCTCATTTAATTGCACAATAATAATTACAGGATTCGACAATGATTTGTCTCTCAATCGGGGTAAATTGAATGGAAGTGTTAAATTAAACTGGAAAACGGGTTAATTAGGTTTTTTTTTAATCGCTCAAGAGACTTTGCCTGTTTTGTTTTTCACCTCTCCTAAAATCCTCCAATTAAAGCTAATTTCGACCTTTGTGTTTTGATGAGATTTTCCTGCCCTGGGGATGATGCTGAAACTCTGACAGGGATGAAAGATTCGTTTAATTAAATTTATCGCGTCTTCTCTCGTTGAAATCCCGTTTTGACTAAAGCGCGCATTTATTTAATCTGATTGAAATACTAAAGGAAACAATTGAATTGTTAAGAAGAAAAACTGCTGCATCGTCTTTTAAACCGCAATTGCGGAAAGGTTCTACTTTTTCTCCGGGTGGATGTTTCAGCCATCAGAAATCATTGTTATATTTCGGTTGTTCCTTTCTAACTTCCCACATTGTTTATATACAAAAGTAACAATTCGTTACATCAATATTAGATTCAAAATGAACCGAAGAGCACGTTTTTCCGATCATTAGAGATTTGATATGTACGCCTGTTTTATTGATAGTGGTGGTACTGGGCGTCGCGCAGTCGAGTCGTACTCCCAGAAATGTCCTGATCGCCCCAGAGTAAACCAGGAAACGTTTATTCGTTTGCTCGTTATATGACGAGCTACTATCAGTTGATGTTCCATCTCCAAGACACCGGCAGCGTAATTTCGACTAGGAACTTAATATTTTACTGTATGTTTGCGAAAATCCGAATTTCCCTCTCCGAAATGTTAGAAGGGTTTTAGATTTTTCAAAAAATAAAATTAGAGTTGTACTCCTGATTTACGATTTTAAGCCGTATCGTTCTCATCTTGTCCAGGGACTTCAGGACTCTGATTATGACAGGCGTCTAACGTTCTTTTCACAAATGTCGATTTCGGAGGCTGAAAAAAACGTTCTTCCTCACATTCTACGGACTGATAAGTCCAAATTCACCTCTCATGGCATACTAAACCGTGGGAATTTTTGAACGTGGGCAGAGAAAAATCCGAGAATGACGTCAACATCAGGTGGTTCAAAGTCGGCATATGTAGGAGAAATTTTAAAACTGAACTATTTTTTATTTATTTTTTTATTTTATTTTACTTTTTTTTATAGCGTAATTAGTTCAAGAGAAATTCAGCCGAGACATCTAAAACGTACACCCTCTATATAATTTTGTAAATTTATTATTTCTTGAACCACTATCATATATATTTGTATGGCATAATTACATATATATTTTTACACATACATGTAAATAACGCTGACAGGGGTAAGTTTCTATTTTCAAAGGTTTTACGATGATGGGAAAGGGGTTGAAGTAATTTTTGCACAGTGTTCACGTCCGTGGATAACCTTCAGGAATAACAGTTTATATTATTTACGAGTTTCTCGCCGTATGAAATATGTAAATGTTGCAATAAAGTCTGTTTGAAGTATGTCTGTGGTGGTGAAAATATTTTACAGAGAGGCCAGGCAGGTTGTGAAGAATGTTTATCTCGCACTCCTTGCATAATTTTTCTTTCTTCAGTTTCGGCTTTAAACACTGCGGTCAGTGGGTAGACGTTCCCACCTGAGGCAACACGTTTTAACTTTAAAACTGGCCCCCGGCGACTCGTAACATCACTGTTGAAACTGTGGTTTTCTAAATGTTTAAAACGGCCGAGGCTCGATGCTGCTTGGGCCGAGACCTCAAATTATACCACTTGAATTTCCCCCGCTTGCTAATCACGTATCCCATGTTGGAAATTCTCGACTTTCATTTGTTTCAGATGCCTCTGACCCCATTTCCGTAGAAAGCATTCAATTTCCTACTCACGCGTTTCTGTATGAATTCCGACTTTCCTAGTTTAATTTTATAACAACTCAGAGGTTTTCATCTCGTTAAAGTCGATCCGTCTGAACATGTACAGCTTCCCTCTTTAATGTCTAAACACAGCGATGAATAATAAATACGTGCTAAGAAATATAACTATTACTCTAGCTTTTATGTATAAAAAATCCAAAGATAGGAAATTACAATCGACAAGGTACTTTTGTATAAAACTCACTAATCGATCGAAAAAATTTTGTCCATTGACAAACATACATACACTCATCATACCGCGTTAGTTTTCATAAAAGATATGTCTAGACTTTTACATCTATTCATTTCTTTTACATTTCTCATATTCCATGGTAAAACTAAGTAAATATAATTTTTCACATGAAATCGTCTAGTGCTATTAAATTTTTAATAAGTTGCGTGTTATGCCAATGTGGTGATTTACAAATGTAATGCCTTATTTTTTTCACACATAGGGATCGGGATAAATGAGGGCAAAAGTCCTTCTGCAGCTCGATCTGAGATCTATTATTCTCCTCTAGTCCTTACAATTCCTGGCACGTTTCAGGTAGTTAACCTACAAAGCTTTGCCAGTGGCTCCTTAACGTAGGATCTTGCTGTCGGTTTATCCACGATTAATTGTAGGTATAACTCCATAAAAACCCAAAAAATATAGAATATGTTCTGCGGTCTCCTCTTCTTGCGGAGGATATAGGATAAATTCTGCAGTGTTTCCTTCCATCAGTACTCCTATCCGGTGCATGTGCTTTCTTAGGCAGCAGTGCTCTGTCAGGAGCCTAACCAGAATCCTGGATCTGTGGCGGTTACCCTCCAGTAATTCCTTTGTAAGTCTTGCGAATGACCCTTCTATGTATCTTTTCGCGTGCCATATGCCTGGGGTGTTGTTCCACCAGGTTTTTGACTCATTATGAATCAATTTTGCATGCATCCGGTTTTGTGGCATGGTACTAGGCTAAAATAGGGTTCGGGGCTTAGAGTTTTACGAGTTCCTTAAGATTTATCAAACATTCTCATAGTTTGTTTGTATTCCATTCTGCTGAGGACTACCAAAAAATAAGTTTTAGAATGTTTATGCCTTTGAAAAAATACATTTTAGTTGATTATTAAAAGCCTTTACGTTTTTGGACGGCTTGTTATATACATTTGTCATGATTGAAGACGATCGTACTTCTTTGATCCTGAAAAGAAGACCAATTATTTTTCGAGAACATTTAAAATCCTTTTGTCGCAGAGTTTTTGGGAAAGAAGCTTAGGGGAAAATAGGGCGTTTAATTAAATCTTGTAACAACTTTTAAAAACTTATAAATCATTTTGAAGTTTCTTTCGTTGATATTTAAATTTTTAAAACTTTCTATATCGGGAAAACCTGATTAATTGAATTGTCAAGTCAATTCTTGGCTATGCAAGATATCAAAAACTTTAGAAAAAAATGTTTATAAACAGTCTAAGTGTCTAAATGTATTCTTCGACGCCACGTAAATTTTCAACCGATTGATAAATTCCCCAGTTTTCACTGAGTACCGAATTCGTTATGTAGAACAAACACTAAGTTATTATAAATTGTTACCAGAGGCCATATATTGTCTCCAAAACCGGTCTGTTACAATAAAATGTCTCCGTCAAACTCGATTCAAAGTCTGTCGTGCATCACCTAGACTTAAATTCAAATTTACACGCCTTATTCTCACGAAGCAACAACTCCAGAATATCTATGAAAGTTTCAGATTGATTAATTGAGCCTGGACATTTCTCAAGTTCTGATTGTCGAAATGGCCTTTAGAAGGATATCATTCCATAGATTCTTTGTTGGAATTTTTCATAAATATCAAATACTTGCGTAACGGCCTTTATAGAAATGTCATCACAAAAATCGTCACTGGCACGTTTCAGGTTGTTATCCTTCATAATTTCGCCAGCGGCTCCTTCATGCAGGACCATATACTCAAAAAACAAACAAAAAACCATATACATAGAATTTGCTTTTCGCTCTTTTCTTCTTGCAGTACCTGCAGTGTTTCCTTCCATCAGTACTCCTATTCGGTGCATGTGCTTTCTCAGCCAGCAGTATCCTGTAAATAGTCCAACCAGCATTCTGGTTCTGTTGTTCATTAATTCCTTTGTAAGTCTTGCGGATGGTCTATCTGTATTCATAAATTAGACTTCGAGTCTCTTAGTGTGCCACATGGCTCGAGTGTTGCTCCACTAGGTTGTGGACTCTTAAGGATTCATTTTTGGATGAATTATCTTTTGTGGCAAGGTGGTAGGACACATTAGGGGTCGGAAACTAGAAAATTCATATAGGCTCCTTTTTTTCCCGACATATTCCCTTCCACATTGACTCTTCTCCTTTGCCCAGGGACACGCCATGATCAGGCCATTGGTGTCACTGACAGCTTGAGTGATTCAATACAATTCCATAAGCTTTTCGCCTGTACCTCGGCTAATGCTTTAAGTAAGACCTGACTCTCAGAGACAATGGCTTTCTTCCTGGAATGTGTTCCTAGTCGTTTCATTTCTCTCGCGCAGTGTTCAATTGGAATGATTTCATGCTGAAAAACAATAGGGTTTTTACCTAAGTTTAAAGTCATCTCAACAACCCCATGCTCCCGTGCTTCCATGGTTTTTAACTGTTAGTAGACCAAAAATTGGCCTTCAGAGGTATCTTTTGGTCCCACTCTTTGTTTACAGGAGTACCATGCACTTTAAGGTGAAGTTGTATTTTGGAATAGAGTTCACACGATTTATTTTATAGATGTTGAATTTTTCCTTTAGAACTCGATAATTTCAATTTATCATCTAAAAATGAATTTTGAAAATTGAATAAATTGTACAAATTTAATTTGTATTGATTATTTTCGTTCGTACAGTAATTCTCCGTATAAGAAACTTTTTTCTAATAAAAACTGGGGTGTGTATTAGTTTTTTTTAAACGAAAATTAGGTTTCTTCATAGCCCAAGTTTTATTTTCTCTCGCTTCCGCGCAAAAGGTATTAAGCACAAGGCAAAAATATCAGAGGAATATTTTACAGGATCGATTAAACTTGAAGAGATTAAGGAAATCCGCTTCCAGCTCGGCTCAATTAGGAAAGGGGCTGCCGGGACAAGGGGAATAATTCCCATGCAACGAGTGAGAATTTTCGAGTTAAGAAGGCCCGAATGGAATTCCTTAGGCTCAAGATTGTTCGGCCGGCAGGAGAGGATCGAGGCCAGGAATCTAAATTAACAAGTTTCATAGATGAGATGAGGGTGAGAGTGTGGTGGCCGATAAGGGCTGAGTGCACACTGCTGATAGTGGTGCCCCGCGCCCTCATCCCCTATCTCACGACAACCCAGACCGGGATCCACCGTCCCGTATAATTTGTGGGCATTAACTGTGAAATTCTCAGGATCCGACCCCCCCGCCCGCCATCGTCACGATTGTTGTCTTAGGCTGATTAATAGTAAACAATTTGAGGACAGCGTATTACAATTCCGTTTATCAGCTTCACATATGAAGCACAGCAAACAAATATTTTAATTAGGTAATAATAAATTTGTTCAATCTAATTTGAAATCAGAAGCCCAGACAAAAATGACTGCAGAAGCAAATAAGGACCTGAAATCACATTAGAATGATAGACAAAAACATAGGCCCAGTTAAGCTTTACTCTGAGGTGACATATAATTGCGTTCTACTTATTAGAGCAAGAATTATAAGCAGATGATTCATCTATGTTGTTGTTTTAAATTAATAATAAAGAATTGAAAGTCCTGATGAGGGGATATATTCTTTAAAAGCGGAAAAAAGGATCTGCGACTGTTTTAGCCATTTTTTAATTGGCCATACACATATCACGTTTGTATACACTGGGTGAGTTGAATTTCTGTTTCACTTTACATTATTTTATTGTGGCGTTTTTGAGAGGAACTCCTGAGACACTTACACTTTTGTTTCTTGTGAAGTGCTAAGAAGCAAAAGAGTTTTGATCTACTTCTTCACAATAGTGGGATACGAATAGGGGCTTAGCGCTATTTCAAAATCTAGAACGTAAGGTAATACAAGATGTAATAGACATTACAGACAACCGTACATGGGTTCATACCTAATCAAATGCAAGAAAGAAGAAGACATCGTGCAGCCACCATAATAGACAAAACTTTCTCCAATACAGCAAACTAACTCAGAAGAAAAAATTATAAAAAAATGATTATTCGGAGATCGTGAGTTGCAGTCTGGTGTGACGTAGGTTTTAGAAAAACATTTTCTTTATCGTGCCAATGTTTCAATCTTTATTGAGATCATCTTCAGAGTCAAAGTGTTTGTTTTATGCGTAATTGTGCCATTCTTATGTGCCGTGTTGAGAGTGCCGTAATCAGAGAGTGACTAATCACCACACTAAAATAAAAAAATAAAAATGTAAAGAATAATCTATCTGCGAACGACTTAAAACAAAAGCTGACTGAAAAAGTCATGACAAAAACATATCTTATGATTCTTCCTTCTTGAAAGTGGGATAATAGGTCATCTCAAAAAACCACAACCAGTTTTTCTCCACAACGTTTCGGATTTATTTGAATCCTTCCTCAGGTGAGTTAACGCAATGGTCATCATGACAAAAACATACAATACAAAAACTTTACAATTTTTACGAAATCGAAATAATACTAAAAGCCACAGAGACCCTACACAAAAATACTAAAACACGTTAACAGACTGTCCCTTGTTACATTAACTTTAAGAAATATACAAATCAATACGAATCCTGAACCAAAAAATCTTCATTCCCAAAAAACCCCAACCTAGCATTCCGATCAGAACAATAGTCTATTATAGAGCACCCATGAATCCAAACTATCAAAGTTTGTTGCAAATATTCTAAAATCCAATTTAAATCCAGAATAATTCTGCATTAAGACAAACAACTTAACCAGACTTGGTAGACAAACCAAACAACTTAACCATTTCCCAACTGTCAAACTCTTTTGACATAACCTTTACTCATCCAAACCAGTAAAAGAGACGATCGACATATCGACAAACTCACTATAAAAATACTGCGACAACGAATGCGCGACGCAACATCGCAACTGTTAGCTAAGTTTTGAAACATGTGAAACAATTAATTTAGGAACTTGGAAGTACAGGCATAGTTAAAACCGAGATCCTCATGCCTCACGCGGTCCAACGCGTGTGATATGTTTAGAAAGGTCCACATAAAATACTCTTCACGCTCAAAAGATGAGGATATGTAGACTAAACGAAAAAATACAAGCTAGGTATGGAGTGTTGTTGGCGAAGGACAAATCGGTGGTCTTGAGGGACCGTGGAGGGTGAAAGAATTATGTATAGGGATCAACGGTTTTAAGGAGATATTTTTTTAGGCACCCAATCTAATGTTCAAAATGTAGGAGATAGGTTTCGAGTTTTTGACAAAAATTGTGTCCACTAATCTACGAACTTCCACTCTTTTTAAAGCGCTTTTGAAATAATCGTTGTTATTAAAGTAGAAACATTAATATTAATCTCGCCATGTATATATAATTTGATTTTAAATGAAAATGATTCAATCCTGTGTGCTACATCCCCTAATTAAACAACAATTTCATATAGTATGTTCGAAATTAAATTAATTTAAATGCCTATTGCAAAATAATTTGTCGATTGAAACGGATATGCATGCAGTTTTTTATATTGTTTGAAACATCATTTAGGAATAGAAAAAAGGTTTTTCACCATTTGAACCTTCCTGCCTCGATAAAAACCTCTCTCTCTCACACACACACACACACACACAAAAAAAAAAAGAAACACTCACGTAAATGTCCTTATCATTTACCATTCTTGTCTGAACAGATTATTTTTTTATCCCGCTGGGTTTATTATTCCTCGATCCGGCGTGGATTGATATCAAACTGCAATTATGGCGATTTGCTGTCCCCTGCGTGAGAAAAACATCTATTTTAACCTGACCGTTGCATTAGCTTTTCGACTGGAATAATTTTACACTAAAATGACGATAATTATTGATTATGTATTTTAAAACTGACATCCACCTTAATTTGAACAACAAACAATAATTTAATCTTATTTAATTAAATGTTTTAATTAGTAATAAACCAATTTAATACCAGGACAGATAATTCATAATCATCAATTTATTTTTAATACTTGTATACATATATAAACTGCTCAAAAAGAAATGGGGATATTTTAATTTATTCTTGTTCTATTAATTTTAATTGAATTAACCGATATATTCTTGTTGGTTAAATAAAGCAAAATTGAAAATTGAAAACAAACCAAAACATTCAAATCTTAATCCTCATTTCTAAAAACGGATTTACTTAAGAATAGTACACATGAAGATTACTCATTTTGTATGCAAACATTTCTCATCTTTTCTACATTTTAATCAAGTTGTATTCCATTCAACTGTAGAAAGACATCATCTGGAAACGGAAGTTCGCAATATTTTTGTTAGAATCAGTCATCGAGGTCACCTGCAAGTGAATAACGCAGAAGCAATTTCTCAGAGCGTGGTCTCCCTGGCTGTAGCCTCATTCCGAGAGATTGCAAGTGCCAATAGGAGGCCTGGTAGTGGATCTCAGCGCATTACGACGCTAAGGAAGGACAGAAATATTGTCATTGTTGGAAGACGGAACACTTTCCATAGAGCCCTCCAGATTATAAATGAAGTAGATGTTTTCAAGGCCTTTATCAACACTAACGATTCGTAACTGTTTGTAGGATGTGGGCCTTACATCGCATGCCCCATTGAGATGACCTATAGCAAGAGCCCACTACTGGGAATACCAATTGGAATGTTTTTATGTTTAGTGATGAGTCCCGTCTTTGTCTGTATTGTGATAGCAGGCGTCGAAGGTCTACCAAGAACATGGAATGTGTACAATGCCCCACTTCGTGCTCACTTCAGTGCAGATTGGAGGAGGCAGTGTAATGGCCTCGGCTCGGATTTACGCTGGAAGACAAACTGGATTTCATATTGTTGTAGGCATCCTCACCGCAGTCCGTTATGTCCAAGAAATTATCGAGGAATACATCCCTCAAACCAGGGATCTCATTGGCAGGAATTTTCGATTTCAGGATGACAATGCCAGACCTCATAGAGGCAGTTGATCATCAATATTTAGAAAGCGTTGGAATTTCCCATCTTTCCCTTCCCCTATTTTCTCCACACCTCAGTCTCATTGAGCACATGTGGGATGCGTTGCAGAGAAGGCTTTTCGATCACCATCCGTAGCCAGGGGACCTGCAACAACAAAATTATGGAATTAAAATTTTTTAATTTGTTATTTTTCAAAATAGTAGTAAAATATTTAAAAATACGTTTTAATGAAATTTATAATAAAAATAAAATAAAAATGCTAAGGGGAAAGTAGATACTACAAAATTGGCAATATTCCTATTCAGTTTTGAGGAGTTCATTTGTATATTAATAACCTGAAAGACAAGAGGAAAAACGGACGCTACTATTTTGTTGATTATTTAAAACAATATTTATGTGTTTTTATCGATATATAAATTAAATCATAATTATTTTAATGTAAACCAAATTAAGCGAGATCAGAAATTCATAAAGTTTAATAAAAAATATTTAATTATAATGGTTTGAAAGAAAGCTCACCTAAACACTGGAAAACCATTTAATGGTATAATAAAATTTAATTAACAATTTTTTTACCTGGCTTTGGTCTTAATGCATTATAAGAGCAAAACGAGGATTAAATAGTTAAATTTATTCTATCACTAAATGAATTTTCTTTCAAACCATCATAACCGAATAATTTTTGTTAAAACTCATGAATTGCTGATCTCGTTTAGTGTCCGGTTTTGTCGAGAAAAAAAAATTTTTAAGAAGAAAAACTCGGTTATTTTTAATGCTACTAACGGCTCCGAGGTCCGCTGTCAAAATAGCTTGCCGAGAGTAGCGCCCAACCTTTAATTTTACAATTAAGTATATACAAAAAAATAAATGTTTCCATTCTTACAAAGCCAATGGTTCATATCACTATTCACAAAATTAATAACCTCATTTGTTCATAGGCTTTGTCTTTTTCAACCTTCTGAAGGTGTTTCGATAGTGGTAGTCTAATCTTTATATTTCAGCGCTCAACCGCAGGGATCATAAGCTCCCTATGAAAGTCCTTACTTACGAAGGTGCAGGGACTATGTCACGTATGATTTTCGGAGCTGTTTGTATAATTTTGGTATTGCTGTGTTTGGTACAACTCCAGAGTTGAATAATATATGTCTATATAGTTGCTTCCTATCAACCAAGGTATAGCTAGCTGTCTGTCTAGGTAGGTAGCTGTCTGTACCTTAAACATATTTCAGTCCTTTTTATGTTCTCAGGCTCTCCCCATCTCAGCTTGGCACCTTAGGTCATTTTCAGATATTTAGCTCTATCACTGTATATTCAGCTGTTATGTTATGGTATAACAGTTTTATCGCTCCTTTTCCCATTTTCTGACAATCGATAAAACTGATAAAAACTGTTATACCATAACATTGCAGCTGAATATACAGTGACAGAGCTAATTATCTTAATATATAGGATCGTATGGTAGGAAATAATAATATCTCTATAGCGTTTTTGTACCATCCCTTTTAGTTTACTGATGAGAAGACTATTTTTTAAGAAGGAAAACTTTTTAGGCAGAACAATAAAAAAGATTTATTTATCAGCAAAATGTTTTAATAGTAATAATTTTTATTGTAATCGTAACGTTGTTATATATTCAGAACATTCGGTAAATCCACACATAGTTCAATAATTGTTGAGATATTTAAAAACATAGCTATAAGACTATTTTTTGTATAATTAGTTGTGTAATTAATTAATAATTAATTTGTAAAGCTTATTGTAGAACATTTTTTCAACAAAACAACATTAAAAAAAATTCTGTATTTTTCTGATGGGAGAATGAACTGTGTAATATTTTATTAACTTTTTGCTAGCGGATCAGATAGTATGAATAATAATAAATTTTTATTTTATAAAAGCCGTTATGCAAACATCTGAATAAATAATACATGTATAAATATTAAACCTTTATAAACATTTCCATTAAATCAGCAAAGTTCATTTTATTTATAGGGAGAAAGTTGCAGTGTTGTAAGAGGGCTTTACATAGCCGATGATGGGCTTTACATTATTTGGTCAAACAAATCATCCATATCAAAGAAAATATGGAAATATTATGGAAAGTAATAAACATCTATTCTGAATATCGAAGTTACTTCCCCCTTGACAACATAACGTTTCATAAATCGTCTTTAACATTGACTGAAAATGGGAAACCAGAAAGTAACACTTAGTGTGGTAAAAGGGTAGAAGTATGTGTAAGTACAAAATTGATAGCGCACAGTATTTAAGCTGCAAGATGAAAATCTCTTTGTAATAAAATTAATCACCTCCTCATAATGAACCTATGCTAAATAATACCATATATAATCACAATTTTATAGTGTTTGCTCCTTTTTCCCCATACAAACAGTTCGAACGAACTGTAGCTGACACATTCCATTTATTCTTAAATCAAAGGAAAGTTTAAGATTAAAGAGAAAAATGAAGCATGTAAAATACGGAAATAGGTTTGAGAGAGAGAGAGAGAGAGAGAGAGAGAGAGAGAGAGAGAGAGAGAGAAAGAGCGATAGAGATATAGATCGATAGATAGAGGGAAAGAGAANTATATATATATAGAGAGAGAGAGAGAGAGAGAGAGAGAGAGAGAGAGAGAGAAAGAGAAAGGAAGACAGACGATCTAGATAGATAGAAAGATGGAGATTCTACTAGTTCACAACCATATGTCATAATTTCATTATAAGTACAATTGCATAATAGTAGAAAGCATGTGAATATCTTAAATTATTTGAGCAAGGGGTTAAGGGTAGAGAAAAGTGGAGGCAAAAATTAGAAAACAATCGGCCCGTTCGGCCAGAATCTAATTTGAATTTCATAAAGGGGGTGGGAATTTAAAGGGTGATACGAAGTGTTGAGTGGCACGGTTAATGCATGTCTGCTCGCGTTCGTAAAAACGAGAAAAAGGGCCAAGAGTAGGGAAAAAATGTGTACCCTCGACCAATCAGATTAGCGCGTGACACGGCTCTCTTGCTTCATATGCATGAGAGCGTCCACTCGTTAAAAAGAAATCTTCTACGGGGATTACATCTATGCTAATTCTTCCCTCACTTACGAGTGCATAATTTAAACCCATTTTTCACATTTGCCTGGGATGAGAGTGAAGCCCTAATTACCTTCCAGCCTTTACGAATTTAAATTACGAAATTAATTATATTTACTCTTGTTTTCCTGGTGAGTGATTGATTTATTGCGCATCTTCAATAAACGGGTTGATGTTAATCTCTTTTATGTTAGCAAACATTAATCTCACTCGTATTCATAATGGCTCAGTTAAAAAGAACCTATTTTGTTTCCTGTAAAACCAAATTTTTACCCTTAATTATAATTAAAAATAATTATTTTCATTTTTCTTTCAAATAAAATAGTAGGCAAAAACACGTTAAAACGAAAAAAAAGCAGATACAGAATGGTAAAATCTATCATGTTTCATTTTTTAGATAACACTACAATTGTGATTTCTAATTTTCTTAACATTTTTGTCATTAAATTGTTTTTAATGTTCTAAATTTAGAAACATGTGCAACATACAAAAAAATTAGTATTAAGTTCATTCTTTGTCAAGCTTTCAAGAAATATACCCATTTTGAAAGATTTATCAATAATTTAAAATTTAACATATAAGAATTAACTATTTCCTATTTTAAAACCAAAGTTTTCAATAAGTAGAATGCAATTGTATGATATAAGACAAAAAAAACTACTAGTCACTTGTACGAAATCATTAGAAAATTGCAAGGACTCTTACAGAAACGTAAACCTAGTTCTCTCTATGTGATCTCGCCTTCTTCAGTATCTGCACAGTGTTTCTTTTGTCATTATTCCTACCCAGTGTAACTAATAATTTATTCATATATTGATTAATTAAGGGTAATTAATATATGAATATATTATAACTAATAATTTATTCATATATTGATTAATTAAGGGTAATTAATATATGAATATTTTATAACTAATAATTTATTCATATTTAATAATACTCCTCTTAATCATTAATTTTAACAATATATACATGTATGTGTACATACGTATACATATATGCGTACCTTCTTAGGCAGCAGAGCTCCGTCAGAAGTCTAGATCTTCCCAGAGAAGCCATAGGCCACTTAATGTCCTACTACGGTGACATTGGATGGTACAGTGTGGCCGAGGCTGGGGTGCAACCTGAAAAGTTGGGCCTTTTGGTCGGTGGTGCCTGCGTGGGCTTCCTTTACTGAAGGCAGTCTCCTCCAGGGGGTGGTTAGCGATTCCGCTTTAAACAAAACCGCGGCCGCGGCGGATCCGGAAGTTCTAACGCTCGAAGAGCCCCAATACTCTGGGCGATAGAGTGGCCTTCTCTATCTAAGGAGTGCGTGGGAGACCAGGCTTGTACTTTTCAGCCACCATGAGTAGCCCTTTACGCGCGGCATACGATCTGATGCTTAATGCAGACCCGACCACTCGGAATGGGAAAGCGGGGAGTGAGGTTCGTCTTGGCCCCTCGGGGCTGGGACGACTTCTACACCAACGCTTGCAGTTGTAACATACATTCATGTGAGCGGAGGTGCGTCATCTCTCATCTTGAGAAGCAAAACGTCCGGTAAGGCTATCAACCAGCTACGGGCGTTAAAGATCCTCATTGTCCTTTTAAGGACCACCGAGTGTTTGGGAATGCACTGTCAGTAGTCTCGCCAGAACGGTGACCTCCAGTAATTCCTTTGTAAGTCTTGCGAATAACCCTACTATGTATCTCTTCGCGTACCACATGCCTGGGGTGTTCTTCCACCAGATTTTTAACTCGTTAAGAATCCATTTTGGATGTATCCAGTTCTATGGCAAGGTACTAGGCTATAAAAGGGTTCGGGGCTTAGAGAATTTACGAGTTCCTAAAAATTTATTGAACTTTCTCATAGTTTATGTTTATTTTCCATTCTGCTGAGGATTACTGGAAAAAAATGAGAACAAAAAAATTGTTATTAGATTGTTTATGCCTTTTAAAAGATACATTTTAGTTAATTATTAAAAAAACCTTTACGTTTTTGCACGTCTTGTTATACACATTTTTCATGATTGAAGACGCTCGTACTTCTTTGATCCGGAAAGGAAGACCAATTATTTTTCGAGAACATTTAAAATCCTTTTGTCGCGGAGGAAACTTTTTTGTAGAATGTACAAAGTTCTGGGCAAAGAAGCTTAAGGGGAAAATAGGGCGAATAATTAAAGCTTGTAACAACTTTTAAAAACTTATAAATCATTTTGAAGGTTCTTTCGGTGCGATTTAAATTTTTAAAACTTTGAATATCGGAAAACCTGATTAATTTAATTGTCAAGTTTACCATTCTTGGCAATGCGAGTATCGGTAATTAAAAAAAAATGTTTTTAAGCAGTATAAGTGAATTAATGTATTTTTTGACGCCATTTAAAGTCTCCACCGATTGATAAAATCCCCATTTTTCACTGAATATCGAATTCGTTTAGTAGTTACAAACAGAAAGATAAAGACTTGTCACCCGAGCCCGTATATATTTCCTCCGAAACTGGTCCCTCATAATGAGATGTTTCGGCTAAACTTGATTCTAAGTCTGTCGTGCATCACCTAAACTTAAATTCAAATTTACATGCTTTATTCTCGTGAAGCAACAACTCCAGAATATCTGGGAAAGTTACAGATTGATTAATTGAGCATTTCTCAAGTTCTGATTGTCGGAATTGCCCGCTTTACAACTCTGAATTTAAACAATATAAATGTATAATTCCATAAATGCTTTGTTGGAATTTTTCATACCTATTAAATGAGAGCGTAACGCCCTTTATTGAAACGTTCTATCACAAAAATACATTTGTATAATCAGTGTTGATTTTTAATATATCATATTCTGGCAGTGATATTAAGATGAACAAATACAGACGTCTCCTTTCAGACAGCCTGAGGGCAGCAACGCTCGTATTTTCTTCTCACTTTAATTATGTTTTTCCTCCTAAGGCCATACAAGGAGCACTCTCCCTCTCGACGACCCTCCACCCGCACCCGGTCTTATATAAACAAAGAAAAATAAATCCTCGGAGAAATTCATTACTAGCTAAGTTTCTCCGGAGCGTTTCCTCTTCAAAAATCCATTATATCTGGGCACATTTCTCAAACCAGAAGCGTTTGGTTGGTGTTTTTACGACTATTAAAAAAGTTATAGTTCAAACATGGCAAATTGTCTCTTCAGATCTATTTATTAAAAAATAAATAAATAAAAGACTACTGTCATACTACAGTTCAGATAAATAAACAATTTACACAATTTGAAATCTGACAGGGTCATTATCAAGTCAATTTACTAGCATTGATCATTTTTCAATTAAGAATAAGCTCGATTGAAACAAATGCTAATCAAATCCTCCCTCACAAATCTAGAATTCTATGTAATCAAAATATGTCATCGTGAAGATCCCCCGGGTTATTATACTTACTCCCTGAACAACATGACATCATAAATCGTTTGGGGCAGACATCCGTCTAGCTCTACAAAACATTTTCACGGATTCTTCTTTTGTTATACAACAATTGACATAGTACAACAGGTAGATACATAAAGTTATATCGAGAGAATCCTCTTTTTGGTTCCTGTCTGCGGGATGACGAATCTACATATTGATTTTTTCTGATCATTTCCTGTCCTCGCTATTTTGATTTCTAAGGTCTTCTTCTAAGGAATATTTATTGAATAAAAGACTCTCATGTACAGGATATTTTAACTTCTATTGTCCACCGATTTAATTTGGAAACGATTAACTTTATGAAAAAATGGTCTTATACATACCCCATGTTCATTTTGGCTCGGAATCGCGTGGTCGTAACAGATTTAACATAACTTTCTTACCTTGCTGGGAAATGACACTAACTTTGTTATTTTAAACAATAATCCCACATTTTTATTGTAGAATTCGATTTTAGAACTTACGTTATACCACTTTTACTGAAAGGAAAATTTTGATAGGATCGACCATTTCTGAGTCCTGCCCGACGGAAGACGCGTGAGGGGGTTTGCTTTTTGTTACAACAAGTTGGACCTACCCGTTTATTTCGAAAACGATTAGCATTGGCAAGTGAATTTAGGATAGGAATCCTCTCAGAATCGGGTAAGGTTGCTTTTAAGCCTGGCTAATATTACTTTTTGAAAAAAAAGAGCTCTGCCTAGCATCAACAAAAGCAACAAGCACATCTGTCCTCTTGGCAGTTTGTTGGAAAGCAGAACATGAAATGAATACTCAGGTATACATTATTGTGCGATAGAATCTAAATGATTTTAAGAAGATTAGCTTCGAGAAAATAACAAATACAACTACTACAAGAAGAGAGGTCCAATCGAAATTTAACTAGACTTAACAGAACATCGAAACATTGATATTTATAAATGCAAATTTACTATTAGATAAGAAAGCTAAAACAAAATGGAAGATAATACCATAACTCTCTCAAAACAAGTGAGAACATATTTTTTATTTGCAAAATTAAAAAAAAAAAATGGCATAATTCAAAAATTGTCGATCTTATCTAAATTTTCCCTTCAGTAAAAGTAGCACAAAATAAGCTCTAGAATCGAATTGTACAATCAAAATATGGAATTGTCACAAAGTTTTTGTCATATCCCAGCTACATGAAAAAGTTCTGTTAAATCAGTTATCACCACGCGATTCCTAGGTAAAATTTAATTTTTTGCTAAATTTAATCGTTTCCGAATTAATTGGGTGGACTATAGAAGTTGATACACCTTGTATATTATTGAGGTCTGAAGATGAACAAATACTCTTTATATTATAATTTCAAGGATTATGGCAGGAGGGCTGGTATATTTTGAATTTTCCGGTTGACTTTGACCATATGTACCGATTTTTCTAAATCCACCTTTATTAACCAGTTAGTCGCGCAGTTATTTGTCCTAAAGATTGAGGTGTTCAGTTTATGGGTTAATTAAGCCTTAGTTTCCCCAACATCCATAATTACTGTATCATCAGCGGCGTTGCTGAGGTATTTTCCACGTTTTCTGGTAGATCGATAGTGAAAACCAGGTATAGGGACAGGTTCCATGTGGCAGTATTGTTGGATCGAATTAAGTTTATCGAATAGTTTATTATATAATTCAGAAGTACATGAGAAAGAGAGAGGAGAGAGAGAGAGAGAGAGAGAGAGAGAGAGAGAAAGTGAGAGTGAGAGAGGTAATGGGATAGAGAGAGAAAGAGAAAGGGGATACATAGATAGGGAGAAAGAAGAAGTTAAGAATAAAGAAGAGAGTAAAACGGAGATAGAAGAACCTGGATAGAGTGAGAGAGGAAGGAGAGAAAGAGAGAGGTTAGATAGATAGATCGATAGAGGGAGGGAGAGTGAGAGTGATTGAGTGAGAGAGAGAGCGAGAGAGAGATAAATAACTACAGAAATTATTTCCCAGGTTTTATTTCTGTAAGAACATAAGTAGAAATAAATTAATGTTTGAGCGAGCGTAGTATTATAATACTTGCTTCTATTATTATTATTATTATTTTATTATTATTATTAATTTTTAAGAGCGTTTTAACGGCTAAAGTCATTTCACGCCCTAACATCCACACATTCTATCTTAGTTTAGCTACGATATATCCCTTCTGAGTGCTATAAAGCTCTGACTCCAAACATTCACTCGTAAACTAATTTATCCTGCTTTAATTTATCCTTTTAAAATTTTTAATTTGGAAGTCCAAATGTATGCAAAAATCCCATTTTAAATCACATATAAAATTTATTTATTTATTTATTTTTTTTTTAAATTAGAATTCTGTAGAATTCTGAATTTTTGTTCCATAATTTAAACATTTCCCATAGGCTTTTATGGTTAATAATAATAATAATGGAGTTAGACTAGCAACAGTCTCAGCATGGGTGTAGGCTCATCCTTATCATTTTATTCTTCCATTCAAATATGATAAATAAACTAATTCTACATAACATTTTTTTTGAGGGAGCTATCTTTCTTATTTAAATTGCAATTTTAGGCATTGCAGTTTATTAACCGGCAATTTGTATTTTCTTCCATTTCATTTTTCCGCTCCAGCAGCCTCAAAAATGTTTGAAAAAAAAAAAGAAATCTTGCACGCACAACTCTCATTCAATCATTAACAGGCAAACATTCAATGGTATAACAATTTGGGAAAAGGCCTAAATCTCATTATAAATTCCAATAAATTTGAGAAAGCTGAAACTCCTGTAAATCACTGGAAAGGTTGAGCCTTTGCCTAAAGGGTTGCAAAGTGGGACAGTCGACCACAATATGTTTTACTGTCAGAATGATACGTTCTCCACTTCGCATACATCGAGGACAAGTTGGAAGGTTGTTGCATTAAAAGCCTATTATTGATTAGCCTGATATGACCTATTCGCAATCTAGAGAGAATCACAAGTTCTTTTCTCTCAAGTTCCTGAATTGGCCATTTATATACAACTGGCTTAATTTCTTTCATACTAACATGCGTCTATTTTTTTAGAAAGTATATTATATAAAAATAGAAATACAATAAAGAAAATAAATATTGGCTACTGGAAAATACAGGCATTTTTAGCAAAATCGAACGCGATAAAGATGACAAAAGGGAGCAAATGGTATTGGTTGCCAGGAATAACCTTATAAACATAAAATCAAGAATTTTTCTTCAAACTTTTTTGCCTTTTGTTAAATTGAACTTAGAGAACAACTTAGGGCCGCGATAAAATAGATCGTTAGCCGTCCAATGCGGTGATGAATAAACATCCGGAGCCCGGAACGGCTAGTTGAAGAAGACGTTGCGGATTGGGTTTGGTCCTGAATGCTTCCCTAATGACTGGCATTTCGCAGCTTCCGGAAGCCCATATTAGAATTACAATGTCTCATTACAAACCACAATACGTCGCCTCCGCCTCTGTCGTAAACAGCTTCTCCAATCAGATACCTATTGTTAACAAACGTAAACCGAAAGGAAAACTCGGATTCTTTGGAAAATTCGCTTCCATTCTGGAACGCTAACAAGGTTTTCATTAAAAAATTTATAGAACTTTGACGAACTGACACTAAAAATCTTATTTTTATCTTGTTATGTTCTTAATTTTTTAATTGTCTGGCAATTAATGTCAAAAACGTGTTTTAAAAAAGAATCGCTTTTAAATAACGCGCGACGTTCGATATTGAATGCTTTGGCAGCTTATTTTTCCAGTGTTTTTCGACGCTGTGTCAACTTGCAAAAGAACCAAACCTTGTTTTGTCAAGGTTTAATTGAGAATCTTATTAACGTTTTTGAACGGGCTCAGTGTAATTTTCGTCGTTCTGTTTTTTTAACGACTGGATCAACAGTAGAGTGTTGGTTTTCGCCGCCGGACCGATCTTTTTCCATCCGGAACGCCAGCCGAATACGAGGGTATTGTAAATATTGACATTACAGGGAGAAAACAGGGGATGCCAATTGGGAAATTCAAAGGACAATTCTGGCATCAAAGGAATAAATCCCTTGGTCCCATCCTTTCGCCCGTGACTCAGATTCAGACCCGGCGAAAATGAATTGAAAACAAAAATAGTATTGACATTCGCAATGGGGATCCAAAAATAAATAAAGAGGGTGTGTCGCTGTTCCTCTTGGCATCTAGGGGTAACCTGGGCGTTTTTTTATGATTGAAAACTCAGATGTCAGAGAAAACAATGGGGATCCGTCGTATCGGAGCTGCACACATGCCTCTTGTTTTTCTGACAGATATGTGATGAAAAGGTGTCATTTGAACTTTCCTGTCCCTAAAACCTTTTACAAATTATCAAACGCTTTAGAGTTTACTCTTTCTCTAAAAACAATCGCCCAGACACTTCAAATACAATCAGCTTGTTATCGACAAACTGGTTAAACGTCTTTAAAAAAAATTAACAAGCCATATAAGACTATTGAAATTTTGATACCATAAAACCCTAAAAATGGAAACGGTTGGTCTGATCGAATGCTTCGGGTGGAAAAGAACGGTCGATGAGTCCCTCAGTGAAACTAAATATTAGAAGAGAAATCCTCACCCGATTAAAAATAAGCCATACTTGACACACAGACACTTCTTTCTGACCCAAAGACGTCGCCCTCCCTCGAATCTCAATAAAATATCTCAGAATACCAAAACAATTTAATATCCCATGTTATTATAAGGAAAGCTCAATTGAGATTTAATCTAACTCACGATAAAATTCTAGGAATTGAAATTTTAAAAGCGAGAGATAATGGCCTGATACTTCTAAGAAGAAGGATTGAGTCTATTGCACTGGACTAATGAACTAGAAGTACCAATAAGCCAGAAGGCCGCAGTGCCTGGGGATCTCCGCGATGAAGAACCTTGATTACTCGGAATTATAGGTATATGAGATAGGATTTCATTAACATTCTGATAAAAATGATCAATGCTAGAAAATCGATTTGGTAATGACCCTGTTATATTTTCTGTTATGTAAACTGTTGGTTTAGGGGAACTTTCGCTTGAATATTGGATGATTTTAAAACAAAAACCTCCTACTTTACCGTGACGTTTCTCAACGTTAGTGAGTTAAAAATAATAAAAAATAAACACAACTGAAAATGGCGTATAGCTGACCAAACGAGCGAATCTGATGCATTCTAACTACAAATTGTCCGCCCCTCAAACCTCAATAAAATATCACATAATCTTCTTTTTATCAATTTTAACTAGAATTAAAAAAAAATTAATTTATTTGTTACCAATGCATGATAATATACTATACGAATATGTACATATGATTAACTCATCACACAGCAAAACACTAGCACTAATGCCAAAATTACACCGGTAGAACACATGCTTTGAGGAGCCAGCCAATGCTGGCACTCAGTGTGTATGATTAGGGGTCGAGGAGCTCCCGAGGCCATTGTCGGTTGAGGCGAAGTGGTGGGTTGTCAGGATGGGAATGAGTGGAGAAGGCTCGAGCAGTATGGTTAGGATGGTTCGAAAGGTTGGTGTGGAAGGTTTGGAATCTGGACCGGATTAGTTTGTTGACAAAAGGAATGTTGAGGTCTTTGTAGATAGTGATGTTAAGTGACATAATAAGGTGCTTTGACAAATTGTCTAAGGACTTTCGATTGGACGGACTAGATGCGCTGGGTATTGGAAGGTTTGGCAGTACCCCACAGTTCCACTCCGCATGTCCATATTGGTCTTAGTCTTGTACATTGTTAACTTTGTCTCAATTGTCAAAATCGATTCTGGTATTAGAAGTCTTCATAGTAGTCCAAGTTAGTACTAAGTTTCTGCTTTTTTAAGTCTTGTGTGGGGTTCCACGTCAGTCTGCTGTCGAGATATAGTCCAAGGTATTTGACTTAAGTGGAAACTGGTATCTCTTTATTGTTGATGTACAATGGAGTGCAATACTGCTTTTTCAGCGTAAAAATTCACTAGAATTAAAAAATTAAATCATATACACACCAAACTACTGAAAATGTCTTACTTTAAGATTTACTAAGACAGAATGACCTGATAAACTACATGCTATCTATGCTTCCAAACTGAACTGAATATCTCATAATTTTTTATTCACGTTTGTATTCCAAAACGTAACATTTAGAAATCAAAAGAGGGCAGATGAAAACGACCATTTTATAAAATCATCACCTCTCATACGTCAGCTTGAAACTGACAAAATAAATCTATCTATAAATATATAGAAAGTTCATTTGCTGTGTCCTAATTGTTTGAAGGATGTCATTTCATGGATCCGTGAAGAGAGCCATTGGATATGAGCACGGTAGCGAGTATTTGACTACTCAGTTCCTATTTTAAAAAAGTGAATGTATTTATTAACGTGAGTGTGTAGTGTACAGGCTAATTTTTTTAAAACGAGGGTTAGCAACAGCAGAGGTTATTTCAACCCTCGGGGTGCCGGAATAAACTGCCCATTTGTAAGTATGTCGGGTTCGAAATCGGGACCTTCTTACAGTGTACAGTGATGAGCGCCGTGTCAACGCATAAACCGTTGCGACCACTGACGCCCCTAGATGGTTGAATATCGTTTAGTAGACCTATTAATTTTGAATATTAATTAAATAAATTTGAACATTAATTAATTGAAAAAAATTGCATTATACAGCGTGAAAAAAAACAATATATAGGCACTATGTAATATGTAGTATCGTTTATCACACGTACCTATAACATGAAAAAACGATTCTTAATTCAATTGCAAGCACAAAGAACTTACATAAATTATTTACATCAGAGATCGTATAGAGTAAAACTCACTATAGTGGAAAATAAGCATTGACCTTAAATGGATTCAGAAAAGAACATTTGCAAACCAGATTTTAGAATGTTGAGATATTAATTTTACACAATTTACCCACCTCAGAAGTTACAATTATATGAAATCTGCCCACCAAATAGAACCTAATTATATTATCTAAGCCCAAAATTTGCTGAAAAACAAACCTCAACATGTTAAAATTGGTTTTGTAATTACAATAATCTTCAATTTTACCAAAAGCAGGAAATTGATCGATACACTGTATTGTACTTTGCGTTTAGCGCTCTATTTATATCCACCGAAAGGTAGCGATTTTCAAGCTTAAACACAAATTCATTAGTTTTCGTGGTCCGTTTGACCAATTAATATCTTTCAATTAATTAAGGTTTTTAGTTGAGATAAAAAAGTCAGTACCACGAGCGAGATTCGAACCCACGACCTTCGGCTAGATACGCCGCTACTCTACCACTTGAGCTATCGTGACTTCGATCCCCTCGGGCGCTAACTTCCCATCTCAACCTCACCTATTAATTGGCCAAGCGGACCATGAAAACTAGTGAATTTAATAAGTTAAAATGAAGTATATCTTCACTAAAGTTCTCCGCGGCCATTTCATTTGTCGCCGAGAATCAAATAGATTACATGACATTTGAAAAATGGTAAAAAGGAGGGAAAATTCAAAAGATGGGGTTGAGATGGGAAGTTAGTGTCTGAGTGGATCGAAGTCACGATAGCTCAAGTGGTAGTGTAGCGGCGTATCAAGCCGAAGGTCATGGGTTCGAATCCCGCTCGTGACAATGATTTTTTTATCTCAACTAAAACCTTAAATAAAAATTCATACTAGAATTTGTTTAAACAAATTTCTATCTAGCAGATATCTGGACACATAATCCGTCTGTACTGTGAGTCCATAATTTCTAAGGTGAATTTTCCTCTTCTCAACAATAATCGTTGATTTTTTTCGGTTTTAAACAATTTGGTAAATAACAGTTCAAAAAATAAATACATCTACTCCTCAATGTTTTGTGAGCGTGAGGAGCGTACTTTTCATAGTGATAAAAGTTTTAATAACTCGAAACCCGTCTAACTTATTGTCGCAAGTATAAGCAAAATATTGCATCTAAGGTATCAAGAATCTGTTAAACCGTTTAAAAACAAACAGTAAGAAAATGTTCTTAACAAGTTCCACGATCTTGCCTTCTGAGTTGAAAAAGAGAGCTCGTCAGGAGAATTTTGCCTACACTCAGGCCGAAAGAAAAAAAGTCAGTGTCACGAGCAGGATTCGAACCCACGACCTTCGGCTAGATACGCCGCTAGTCTACCACTTGAGCTATCTCACGATTCGATCCACTCGGTCACTAACTTCCCATCTCAACCCCACCTTTTGAATTTTCCCTCCTTTTTGCCATTTTTCAAACGTCATGTAATCTATTTGATTCTCGGCGACAAATAAAATGGTCGCGGAGAAATTTAGTGAATATATACTTCATTTTAACTTATTAAATTCACTAGTTTTCATGGTCCGCTTGGCCAATTAATAGGTGGGGTTGAGATGGGAAGTTAGTGTCCGAGTGGATCGAAGTCACGATAGCTCAAGTGGTAGAGTAGCGGCGTATCTAGCCAAAGGTCGTGGGTTCGAATCCCGCTCGTGACACTGACTATTTTTATCTCAACTAAAAACCTTAATTAATTGGATACAAAGACTTTTGACATGTAGCAGACCGACCTGTTGGATCCAAAGCTTCTCCCAATCATCGTTAGTAACTCTTTTAACTTTGCCGCCCAGTTTAGCTCGGTATGTATATGACCACTCCGCATTATGGTTCGAAAGCAAGTCGGGGAAATTCAATTTTTAGGCATTTTATTATATACACCTTATGAAAAATTTTCTGTAGACAGTATTTAATTTGTCCTCCCGGTTGTTATTACTATTGAAATCTTGGTACGAACAATTCTAGTTTCTGTACGATTTTATTTTAAGCGTTATTTGGGCATGGATTTTTCGAAAGTGTGCGAGTTTGGGTCCGAGTTTAGGCTTCATGCATAAGGAGACGAACTCAATAAATGTACTCCTCTTGAAGCAGGTGAAAACCCATTTAGACTAAGGGAGTCCTCGGAAAATTGGTTTTTCCAATGCAATTTCGGACGTCGAACATGCTTTTCGGATCTTGAGTCACCCAGGGTGAGGGTATTAACTCCTTTCGTATTATGTTGGTATATTTAAGGGTCTTTGTTAACTCTCCACTCCACATAATAACATTAGGTGACTTTCTCATCCTTGGAATCCACTTAATCTTAATGGACCATCAGATTTGCTTTAGTTGACTTTCTTACCTTTTGATGGAGCATCTTATCCACTTTGTTGTCAGCATTTTAACAATTAACGAAGTTTACTCTCCTTTCAGGTGCCTCCTTAATGCCATTAAAAGTTTTTCTTACCCTCATTCTCACCTCGACGTCTCACATCTCAGGAAATGAATGAGAAATAACAAAAAAAATCTCATTCTATAATTGTTCGGAACTAATTTGATTAGACCTGTTAGTATCATGGAAAATACTGCCAGAGCAATGCAAACATGCAGTCCGTACAAGAATAACATATGTGCATTATCTTATTTAGTTAAGTCATATTATGAGTTTATACGATACAAAGTAAACGTTAAAAAATATATATGTACGATCCTTTCGTGTGTGTGTGTGTGTGTGTGAGAGAGAGAAAAAGAAAAAGAGATAGAGAGAGAGTTTGAGTGAACGTGTATGCGAGGATTGTCAATTATTTCCGTACTGAGAATTTGGTTAGAACGTAATAATTGCATTCTTAAGAATGAAAATTTATAAAAAAAATACAGAGGAGTTTGAGAGAAAAGTTTGAAAAAATAAAGAGAAAGAGAGAGAAGTGAACGAAAGTGATGGAGTCGGAGACGGGTGGAAAAAGCAAAATATAGAATTTGAAAGTTGGACAGAAGAAGTATAAGAAAGATATGGGGATGAAGGTAGACAGTTAAATATATAGATGATTGGACATTGAGAGAGATAGGGATAGATAGAGAGATAGAGAGTAGAGAGGTAGAAAGATAGAGATAGATAGATAGATAGAGATAGATGGATAGATAGATAGGAGAGAGAGAGAGAGAGAGAGAGAGAGAGAGAGAGAGAGAGAGAGAGAGAGTGAATGAAAAGTAGGGAGTGATTTAGAGCGAGAGAGGGAAGGAGAGACAGTGAGGGAGAGAGAGAGATTTGATTTAATTTTTTAAACGATTTATTTTTACAAATCTCGCATAGTTAGGTCAATTTGACAATCTTGCACTCAACGAGAACGAACTTTTTAAAATTTGCACTTACACACAAAACTATAAAAATTGAAAATTTAAGCTGAATTTAGAAGGGTAATAATAACTAATAAAAATTTACATTCATTTATCTGTATCAAATCAATAAAGAAAGAAATTTATATAATTACAAAATTTAAACAATGTTATAGATTATAATGCGAGAGAGGGAGAGAGAGAGAGAGAGAGAGAGAGAGAGAGAGAGAGAGAGAGAGAGAGNGTCTGGTGTGATGTAGGTTTCAGAAAAACATTTTCTTTATCGTACCAACGTTTCGATCTTTATTGAGATCATCTTCAGGGTCTGGGATTTACAAACGTTGTTTACATATAAAAATTACATTTTGGATGTGGAAAAGTGAATTTATACTTATATATTTATAGAGAGAGAGAGAGAGTATTTCTGACAGGTAAGTTGGAAAAGAAAAAAAGGTAGTGTACAGAGAAAGTGGGAATGAGAGAGTTTTACAGATAAATTGTGGGAGAGAGAGAGAGAGACACAGATAAATAGGCAGATTTTTATTTTTGTTTGTAGCTGGATATTGTATTTTTCTTAGGTCGGTTGTTGTGTCGTATTAAAATTACCAAAGTGCCAAATCATCTTTCTTTCAAAACCATCTAACATTTATTTACATTAACATATTTAAATTTTACTTTTAGTTTTAGTTTATGGCAACCTTCTACTATAGAAAATAGCGTATGTATGTTAGTATCTTGCATGGATTTGTGTGTCAAATGCGTCCATATATTTGCAAAAGGAATTTTTGTGTTAATAAAACTATCAGACAATTTGAGTTAAGTAAGCTAAATATTTAGTACTAAGTAATTAAAATGCGTTATTAGATGGACTGTAGGTATTTACTAGCAATCAGTAATTTTTTAATGTTCCGAAGTTATAATACATTTATGGAATTATGTGAAAATTGTGGGATGTTCATGGGAAATTCAGACCAGACTTTAAAAGCTATTTCTTGAACAAGAAGAAATCTATTAAATAACGTTGTCTTTTCTTTTCCTTGGAAACGGCCGAAACGGCACCTACGGGTTGAACCTAATCAAGAATTATTGGAGGATGGCCAGGGCGATTTAGGACGTTCCTTCCAAACGAGAATTTGTCGATAAGCCGCCGACAATAACTAGAAGCAGCTCTTTGTGTCGTATTGCACCCGGGTGGAATCTGGAGGGTTAAATAGAGATTTGTAGTTGAACGGTTTTGTGCTCGGTGTGCCGGCCACGTTCTCCTAACCGAGGAATTTATTGTTCTGAAGGGTGAGGTTCGGCAGTCACAATGACTTCCATCTAGAGAATTACTTCTATATTTCCCCGTTGGCCCCTCCAGGCATTACACAATATTAAAGACGAAGGCCTGCCCTAGGTATTACCCTTGATTACTCTCATCACCCTAAAATCATCCTGGAGACCTCTTGATCCCAGCCGCAATGCAGATGAGGAAGCCGAGGAAAATGAATAGGATAAGACGGATATCCGACAACCCTAATCAAATTTTTTGCTCACTCTGCGAAGCCAGTCTCGTAAATCCGGCAAATTATCTCCTTCCGTTTCGAAATCAACTCTAACGAATCAGAAGGGTAAATCTTTTTAAAAAGTAAGTTCTGGAAATAACTCTCGGAACCTTCCAGGTCCTATCTGCCAAGTTTAAATATACATTACTTTAAAACGTAACTGATTTAAAAAAAAATTAACTTAATATTATATAAAGTATCAATTTATTAACATGATAACTTTTCACCGTATAACCAAGTCGATTCATAATAAAGATGAACAAATCGGAATTTTGTTATTCTTTTTCTATTAAGAAATGAAAGGATTTCTTTCCCGTTAAATAGTTTTTATTACGTTTATTGCCACTGAGCTCTGTCAGATATTTATCTGAGATAGTGAGAGTTAGACTAAGAAAGGGAGGAGAGATAGATAAAAGAGTGAGCGAATACTAAGAAAATGAAAATATATATCCCATATATAGATAGATAGAGGGTAAAAGTGAGGGGGTAAGTAAAAGTGAGAAAGAAAGAGAGATAGAGAGTGAGTGAGGGAGAGAGTGTGTGAGTGAGCGTGTGTGCGTGGATTGTCAAATATTTATCTAGAAAGTAATAATTGCCTTCAGAAGAATGAAAATATACAAAAAGATAAGAGGAGTTTGAGAGAAAAGATTAAAAAGGAACTAGAAAGACAGAAAAGTGAAGGAAGGTGATGGAGGCGAAGAGTGGTTGAGAAAGAAAAATATAGAGTTAGAAAGTTGGAGAGAAGAAGTATAAAAAAAGAGATAGGGAACAATGTATGCAGGTATATAGATAAATGGATAGATAATGAGAGAGAGATAAAGATAGATTAGATAGGTAGGTAGATAGAGATAGATAGATAATGAGAGAAAAAGAGAGAAACCGAAAGAGAGAGAGAGTTTGATTGAGCGTGTATGCGTGGATTGTCAAATAATTCCGTACTGAGAATTTGGTTAGTTTTTATTTGGTTGTAATTATTACCTTCTGAAGAATGAAAATATACAAAAAAGAGATAGGGACCTATATACATAGGTAGGTAGAAAAATAGATGGATAGATAATGAGAGAGATTGAGATAAATATAGATTAGATAGGTAGATAGATCGTGATAGATATAGATAGACAGTGAGAGAGAAAGAGAGAATGAGAGGGCGAGGGAGAGGGGGAGAGAGAGAGAGAGAGAGAGAGAGAGAGAGAGATAAAGAGGCAGACAGAGAGAGACAGAGAGGGATTTAACTATTTTAACATTATTTGATGGAGTTACTTTGGCAAATTCATTTTTTATAAACAAAAAATTTTTTTAATAAGAAAAGTCCAATTTTGAATATTTAAAGTCAGAATTGACTTATTAACAAACTCAGCTGTTCGTTGTAGTTTTTTTATATTTTGATTATAAGGTAAACCTACAAGAAATATTAAGGTTTTCAGATAAAAAAAATTAGTTGGAAGGGCTGTGAAAATTTTGACTTGTTGCTTGTAACAAATATGTCCTAGTTGAGATTGTGTAACTATTTAACAGTTTTATACAGTGTTTCCATTATTTTCAACAAAATAAAGAGGCGTTAGATAATTACCCTTTTATGTACAGGAGAAGTGGAGAAAGGGGTTTTGGTTAACGGTATTCTAAGGTTACAATAGAGCTAACGAAAGATAGATGGAAGGGTATAAAGTTACCTTGAGGTATCGCCTTTAATGAGAAGCCTTCTGATACCGAAGACGTGCTCAAAGTTGTCGAGTCTATTAGCTTCAGACAGCGACGAGAGGTCAGATAATTGTATTTGAAGCTCCCTTCTGAGAATAGAACAGTCTAATGAAGTGAAACTGGAAATGAAAGAGTTCTTTATTGGAAAGGAATAGGACAAGATAAAATTGATTAGTTCTCTAGAGTTGTAGCTCTAAAACAGGGTCCAACTAAATTAGGATTCCTTTTCCTAAAGGAAAAATATACAAAGAGCTCCTTTCAGAATTGAATAGAACCCAGTGATTGAATTGAATGAAATTGGACTATTGAATATGAAAAAATGCTGATTATTACAAACTCATTAGTATATCCAGACAAATTTAAATTATAATAAAAACATGGTGAGGAAAGTAAAATGAAGCAGAAAAAACTCGGTATATAATACAGAAAAGCAAACAAGCTATAGAACTGTTAAGTTGCAATACATTCCCTTCTTAACAAGATAAACTAGACTTTGTCTTCGTTTAAACAATGCCGGGAGAGCTACAGGTGGCTTGGGATGTCTCGCCACTTTCATCCACCTACACCAATCGCGATCTCATAAAACGCGGATATCAGTTGTCAAGAAACAACATTCAACGGTTTGATTTTTTTATATTTAATAAGGGAAAACTTGGCACAGTGGTTTTCTCGGGGAGTGCTTGAGGTGAGAAATATGTTTATTTGCACCTTATAATAAGGCCAATAAAAACACAGGGTAAAAGTTTCTGCACCTCCCACCAAATAAAAGCACTTGTTAACTTGTGAAGTATTATTGTTAAACTAAAACTAAAATTCGTTGTCTGAACTTGATGGTAAGTTAAATGAAAAAGTCGGGTACTTGTGAACAAAATTATTCAACAAAACCTAAAACATTTTTTTCACTATCGGTTGCAAAATCCCGTTCTCCCAGAAGTTCTTCGGTTTAAGGGAGATGAATTCCTCTGCTTATCCCCGAATAAGTGAAAATTTGAAAGGGGAATAAAACCGAATATGATGGATGGGGTTGCACATACCAGCCGATCAATTTCTGGCGCATTTAGGTCGAGTATTATATCCTTGTGGAAAATAATCCCCCCTTGCGATTAGCCAATGGAAGTAGTTTTTTGGTCAAATTCTGATTTTAATCACTCCATTTGGGCGCAGTATATATTATAATTTGCAAATTTATTTCCGATTTCACCAAATGCATATTATCATCTGGGCGCAAGGCATTACCTACTTATGGAGTTATTAACGGTGGGTCACTGAGTTTCCCCCGAGATATTCCCATCTGAAAATTTTTAAAAATGATACAGCTTGCAACCACAGTTATCATATTTTATCAGGAGGGGGTGATTCAACATTTGAGGAATCATATCGCTCCGACAATCATGTCCAGCTATTTTCAGATTCATTGAAACTCTCCTATTAAATATATTAAGTTTATCTGCATTGTACGATTTTTGGTCTACCAAATCAAAGTTTCCGAGTCTGCAGAAAATCTGGCATTTGTATAAAAATGTCTGTCCCAACTTCCAGCTTTTTGAGAACAATTCATTTCTCCAGTTTAATGGTACCCAAAACATTTGAATGATCTGCATCCATTTTTGCTCATTTGTTCGTAAATGTCTTTATGATCATAACACTGTAAATCTTTGTCTGCTCTTTCTTGTCCTCCACCGCGCCCGTGCGTATGATCTCCGTAAGCACGTTCCGTGTGCATATGGAAGATCGGACGAAGGAAACGTAAAGCGTGCGAGGACTTCGCCAACGGAGTCTGTTGAATGCGTACAGGGTAGCAGGGTAGGTGTTGTGCCCGTTCCCGCGTTCTCTTTCATTCTCCAGGCAGCAAGAGTGCTTAAGGCTTCACCAGAGGACGAACTAAAAGAGGATCCCGACGTGTTTATTCAGGGAAGACGTAGCAAATACTGATCGGGAGCGGATTTCTGGGGTTGAGCGGGCGTAACCCGAAAGGGTGAGCTTGCGAAGCTCTGGAGACACCTGTTGCCAAATATCAGGGAAGAAACCTTTTGACTATCTCTCCCCCTGAATACACCCATGTGGTACCTGAGAATGAACAGTTTTTCTGTGATGTTTGTAAGGCGGGCGCACAATCTCGGAATTATCCCTCGTGATAGGATGGTTGGAAAGGCGTTCTACTTGTTCGGCGTTTGAACGATCAATCTCACCTCTTTTATCCATCCAGAGGGAGCGTACCTCAATACTTTTGGGATCACGCTGCCAAAGGGTGGTAGTTTATGCCCGTTGCAAGGGGCGCAAGCTGAAAAGGTGAGCACATCATTCTCGGGCATTTCCATTTTTTCAATCCAGGTCCCACAGCATTTTTCCATAAGACCTTTCCCAGTCCCTAGATGCAAGGGGGGGGGGTTTCAAGCAAAGCATAATGGTGAAGCTATCAGAGCGAGTAAACCCCCTTAAGTACAAGCTGTATGTCAGCAAGCGAATGGCGAGTGCTTACCAGTGGGTACCAGATCCTGTCTGCATCGACGGGGGAGGGTGCATAACCAACTGAACTCTGGGGTAGCGCAAAGTTCGAGGTTCCAAGCACGGTAGCGTACTACATGTGAATGGAATCGTAGTGGTTTAGTGGAGAGACCCCTGGCGCGTGCTTAGAATAGAGCTTGTTGATCAGTGGTGCCTTTATCGTCTTTTTTACCGAAGGCAGAGTTCTCTAGAGAGTGGTTAGAAATTCTATTATAAACAAAATCTATCTATCCTCCTAATTCTAAAGTGTGATAAGACCAAGTGACTTCGCACGTTAAAGAAGCTCATTGCCCTTCTGATGAAATTGCGACCCAAAATGGGAAAGGAAGTGTTTCTTTGACCGCAATTTCGTTCAAAATTTGTGAGTCAACAATCTTTTCTGGAAGGCCATGCTGGTTCGTTCTAATTGCCCCATTTTCAATTAGAACTCGAATGATAGGCAGTGTTTAGAGTCATAAACAGTTATTATAGTGTGTGTTTGCAGTTCAGACTTCGAATTTGGGATCTTGTAAATAGTTTTAAGACCAATGAGAAGCCCAGCTTTTAAAATTTAGACTCAAAATCTTATGTCATGTTTTCATAACGAGAAATAAAATGAAAATGATCCGATTCCTTGACATTACGTTTGAATATTTCAACAAAACCAAATATTCTGGAAGATGGAATAATGTTGACTAAACGAAGATATATTCAAATATTTAAAAAAAAAATAATACAAAGATTCTCTATTTAATATGTTTTCAAAGTGTTTTTTTAATACAAGAACTGATAATACTTAATGATTTAACCATCATCATGATTACCAAAAAAATGAACGGCATACATAGTGCTTGGTTAACGAATTTATATGGGTTGTATGTCTAGCTAATCTTAAGTGGCGAGCTTTTGGGGTCATAAAGATCATCTCGATGTCGACGTTGTGTTTAAAAGGGAGCTAAGAGGTACAAACCTGTAAGATTTTCCCTTCTGTAAATATTTAACTTATTTTAAGTCCGAGCTTTCCTAAAAGCTACTTAGCAAACTACGTGCTAGGACGGGATTTTGTTAATACCTTTACTTTGTCCGTAACACTTTGACAAGTTTGTCCAAATGTTAACGAAATTGTTGAACCTGGTGAATTAAAGGAAACATGCTGATAGTTTGACGAAAATCTCGATTTGTAGGAAAATACTTTTTGTTTAGATTTATTTTAGATGTTTCATTTGGATGGAATGCAGTTTAAAAAAAAATCACTTGCTCATTTGATGCAATGATTTCTATATTATTATTGAAAAAAAGCACATGTTTCATTTTAATAAAAAGATGGTAGCGTGTAATTATAAATTAAATCCAAATTATAAATGTGAATTCAATGAAAACACATCTTGTCACTCCGGATGGCAACTGTCTTTTTAGAGCATTGTCCTTCTGCCTGTTCGGATTCGAGGAGCATCACCCCGACATCAGGCACAGGTGCGTCCACCACGTCTTAAGACACTGGGATTCGTACAAGAACTTCATAATCGGAGATGAGTCCTTCGGGGCGAAGATCTCGACGCCGGAGGACTACGGGAGACACATGGGTGCGGACGGGACGTACGGCGGCCACGTGGAGATCACAGCTGCGGTAGACATCTTCAACCTGACCATCGTCGTCATCGATTCCGCGACAAATTACTCTCACGAGTTCGGGAGCGGCAGGAGAGGAAAAGTCTGCTCTTTACTGTTTTCGGGATCCCAAGACAAAGGACATTTCGATGTGATTCTCTGATTCTGATCGTGCACGCCTGCCTCTCCGCGCTGATCTTCGAGGCGTTCCTGCTCATGGTCTTCAGAGATACACTAACGGTGATGAATAAGAGTGGTAACAAATACCGTACCATGAGCATGCCAATGTCTGATAAATTCTGTAAAATTAATGTCGGCTTTATTTTTAAATAGATTGTTAAATATTCAAGACATAAACAAACATGTCAATACCTAAACAACTTTACGCTCCTTGAATGCTCGTTTTTTTTCATACTCACATTTTATGCATCTCGTAGTCGATTCAACGGCCAAACTAAAACAGCTATATATAATAACACAATAAAACAATATTTCTTGAATTATTTGGAATCATTTTTGAATTTGACAAGCTTTAATTTTTACAACTGATGCAAGTCTATTCGATCACGTGTTCCTTTGTCTTTATTGTGAACCAATTCGACGAATATACCTCAACGACTGTATTAACTGTAAAATTGAATATTTGTACAGATAATCAACGTATTGATGTGAACAAGTTGAATAAGAATTTTGCGGAAAAAACCAAAACGAATGTGTATCAGAGTTTTATGCTCCACCCCGTTTTATTTATTTATTAGAATAATTGGATAAAATATTGTTTTGTCATTGTACAGGGAAAATGATACATAGCTCAGAAAGATAAAACAAAATACAAAACAACAAATATTGTTATTTACTGAATTAGGAACAGGAACTGAAAAAATAAAAACAAGTAATTGTTTAAAATTTATATTGTTTATAATAATATGTGTAAGGTTTGATTTGATAGAGGAATATAGTAGTACTGCACCACCCTAATAGGAGTGAATGTATTTGCATTGCATTTGATATTTGAGTGAATGTATTGAATGAATGTGGATACGAATGGATTTGAAACTGCATGCTTTGGTGCGGAATTGACCATGCTGTTGACAGCACCTCCCCCCAACCCAACCTCGGGGGCTGGAAGGATAAGACTGAGGTCTATCCCTGAATGGCAACATTCGGGGTAGGTGATCCTCGGTTATTACCGAGTCTGCCGGCAGATTACTCTAAATGGAAGCTGGAATTGCCTGTGGACTACGAGAAGAGCATAGGCTCAACTGGGAACATGTTTGTATGTATGTACGTACGTACATGTGCGGTTTTCTACCTATATAAATCCAAACTCCAAATCTATTATTTATAAAATCGTGAAGAAAAATATGACTTAAAATAAACATTTTAATTCGATATTTAACTTGCCTGCAAACTGGAATGTGGAATGAAGAATAAAAAAAGGCAGTTGGGGAAGGTTATAGGTAGAAACATATAAATGTAAAGTTAGTTACTTGGTAGAAAACTCGGTACAGAAAAGTTGATTAGACTTAAGTTCAAAAGGACTGATTATATAGTAGTTTTTTTTGGAAAAAAGACGTAAATCAGAGCGAGGTCCTCATGTCTGCAGATGATTTAAGGTAAGCTATTGTTTAGATTGACCGTAGTCAGTAAAAGTTATGCTTATTTTATAAAGTTTATGATAAATTTAAAATCAAATAATCAAAATTTAGAGTGAAGGACTTCCTCCTCCTCAGCATTCAATCTTCGGACCCCGGTCCTGGGAAATCTTATGCCTAATCTACATCTATACTCTCCGACTACTAGGCGATTTGCTGCTTCACACATCGGAGAAATAAACATCTGAGACGAGATCATTGCAACTGTGAGGACCGATATGCCCCCGACACACATATGGCATGGGAACCGGACCCCCCCCCCTTAGCCCGGCACCATCGAACAGTAAGCAAGGCCTTGGGCGCGCTGTCAATGGTATACTGTCTGGCTTGGAGAATCGTTCTTTATGCGGAGTTTTTAAATTATGAGCTCTTTCCTTCCGCACCTTGCGTCAGGCGCAGGCTTCCTAAGAGTAGCAACCCTCACCCCTAGGAGTTTTTCAACAGTTGCTAATCACTAGACTCTGAAGGAAAGATTATTTATATGATTATTTGGAGATCGTGAGATGCAGTCTGGTGTATCACTAAGCACCGCACATTATTTATATGTTTAGAACCATAGAATAGTTGCTCCTTCTGATAGTGACCTCAACCACGTAGTCCAAAGCATCCGATCATCAATCAGAAAAATGGGGACCGAGCCGCCTGCAGTAAGTCTGAGTTCTCCATCACCATGGAGGGAGATTTGGAAATTGGTGATTCACTAAAAGAAACCATGAAAGCGCTGACCACTCCTGGGAAGAACGCACAAGGAGAGCCATTATGCTGCAAATTGGCCGTGTATGAGGAACAAAGTGGCAGACAACTCTTCAGGTTCTAAACCTTAGTAAGCTTATTATCTTTCTCCACAATACTGGATTCAGACCAGATAAAAAGCCCAGCACACCTTTCCGGGTTGCATTGTGCTCCTCGGCATAATATATTATAATAGGCTTTACATAATCCTCCATTCCCAGCAAAAGCAGGCTGCTGTTAATAGCGCAAGCTCCCAACTGAAGAATTTGATCGAGCTAAGCCATTTTCTTCTTTCTCCCATCGGGGACTGTGAAGTGGCACCCCGTGTAGAAATATAGAAATAAGGTGTAACTACAGAGATAGTGTAAGTTTGGCAAGTTTTCACTTCACCGTTCTTCACCCACCAATAGTAATGTTACGTAGTACCTTATTACTTTGTTCGAACCAAAGTGCACCTGCTAGAAACCTAGGGGTAATTAGTGCCACTATATATTATATCATGGGCCTAACCATAAGATAAGCTAACCAAAATCGTTGGTTGCGATTAAATTAAAGGTTCATTCCGGGCACCGGTTTATGCGGTAATTCGGGGTTCATCACTAAAGGATACTGGTCCTGGGTTTGAAGCACCCCGAGGGTTCATCACCCCGTAATCCAAGATGTAATTGCAAGAAATACAGGTTTTTCGTTTATCAAAATATCCAGGGATCTGCAAGACTTCTTTTATTTTTCAAATATGAGTCGAAAAGTATATTTTATTTCAAAAGAACTATTTATTTAGAATTGGAATGAAAAGATCTTGTGAAACAATGGAAGATACGCTTACAAAAGAAAAATTAATTAAAGACAAGTGTTTCAATTTTTTGATTATTTAAGACAAAATTCTTGAGGAATGTAACTCCGGTTCGGTGTATTCTTAGCACAATTCAACTATTATTCCAATGCCAAACAATAGAACGCACAATTGAAGACTTGATCAGAGAACTGTTCAAATGAAAAGCGAAAGAAATATAAAAAATTGTGTATCATTCCATTTCCATCAAATTAGTTTTAGAAAAACGAAAAAGAAAATAATAAAAAGAAGAAAAGAGGCACCTCAGACCTGCCCTCCTTTGCTTCACGATGCGGAAAGTAACTTAAAAAGAGGCAGTTGTCAGATGATCTCGCGGACGAAAGGGCACTGACAATCCTCCTCCTAATAACCGGGAGACGTCCTTCTGTCCGAGACAAACAAGATAAAGACGAGATAAGACTTTGGCAGAGTATAGCAATCCAGCAGAGCGGCAAATTGTGCCCCTTCCCAAGACAACAAACACAGATCACAGATTGCCTTTTGTCCTTGGCCCCGGCGACGTCGAAAACAGTTGTTTGTCACCATAGCATGTGCTTATTCTCAAACCAATCTGTTTTGCTTTTCTACTTTCGTAGTAAACCCCGAGAGGATAAATGATTCTCGGGAGATCACGACTAGATAACCGTTTCCCATCGAGCCGGGCAGTAATGGAAATTTTTACCAAAATGGTTCTGATTACCTCCTATCCGATTCTGGCTTAATCTT
This sequence comes from Cimex lectularius, assembly GCF_000648675.2. Classification (NCBI taxonomy): domain Eukaryota; kingdom Metazoa; phylum Arthropoda; class Insecta; order Hemiptera; family Cimicidae; genus Cimex; species Cimex lectularius. The sequence continues at coordinate 794,576 of NW_019392811.1, forward strand.
GTTTACAAAAATACATCTGCAATCAAATCTTAGAATTGTACGTTTTTAATGTAAATATAGAATACTTTTTGTTTGTTTACATAATTTGTACAAGGCCAAACCAGGTGTCACTTTCCGTCGTTCTCGTATGGATCTTTGGATTTATTACAACTTTAATCTACGCAATTTGTATCAAAATTAAAATTAATTATTAATTATTTTTTATTTATTATTTTTATTAATTAATAAGTAAAACTAACAGAGGTAAGGACTGAGCGTATAGACTGTTTTCGGTAATATACACTGATGGACAAAATAAACGCACCACCCTGTAATTTTAACGCATTAAAGTTTATTCATATTTTACATACCAAAAATATGATTAGTTGTAAAAGTTAAAAAAATTGAGTACAGCCATTTCCAACTATTCCAGGGTGTTAGGAACTGGGTTTCCTTCTCGTCAAATAAATAGATCCCAAATTTGTTCGATTGGGTCCAAATCAGAAATTCGAGCTGACTTCACCAAGCATTCGATTCCTAACACATTCAGGTCATCCCCAATACGTACTCCATTGGGCCTGGCATTATCATCCATTAGCGAGAATCTCTTAGGGGCAAATGACATTACATGTTCTTGATTAAGCCGTGTAGGTACCTTTGTGAAGTTGAAGATCTTCCTCGCCCAACAATCAATACGGTGTGTGCGTCCAAGGAAACGCAACTTCAGAACATCAATGACCCTTCATAAACTTGAGGAACCGTACAGCACGGAACGTACCTTTCTTCTGAGCGCCTCCGTATGAAAAATTACGCCTATCTGAAGATTTGACTCTCACCTCATCAGTAAAAAAAATTCGTCCCCAATCTTCCAGTGCCCCATTCACATGTTCCCTTGCTACATAAAGTCTGACCATATGGTTAGGGATGGTTAGGGGACTTTCTTTCGTCTTTAGACCTACCCGGTCCTGGCTTCTAGTATGATTCCTCGTTTCCATAATGGTCCAAGGGGGTATGGCCCTTTTATCCCTACACCTCCCTGTTCCAACTTCGAACCGTCTGTGTACCATTTTAGTGCCTCTTTCCTGAAACATGGAGCTACATTTCTTCCAAAGGTCTCCATTATGTATGACCACTGGGAAGGGTTTGTCACAGTTGAGTTTTTCTTTCGTTTCCTCCTTTTTTTAAAATTGTCCTTCATTCTGTGGTGGCTCCTCATTACATCTGGCTTTGTTTCCTGTATCTCAACAGTCTGTTGGCTAAAAACGGTTTTAAGCTTTTGCATATAAATTTGTAAGGGTGGAAGGTCGAGTGTAGTTTCCAATGTTCAGTAAAGACTGAGGCAGGTATGAACACGCTCGCCCTTGTAGACTTTGTAATTGTTCTGAGTCTCCTTGTTCAATGTTTTGGGCCGCCATACTAGAAATCCATATGTGACCAGAAGTGTGACCTCCCTTGCACTGCCTGTCTGTCTGTCTGCCTGTCTCTCTCCCTCTCACTCCTTCTCTCTCCCTCTCATTTTCTCTCTCTCTCTATCTATCTACCTATCTATCTTTCTAGGTCCTTTATCTATCTCCCTTTCTCTCATTCTTCCTTCTTACTCTCTTCTGCCTCTTACTCGCCTCTATCTATCACCCTCTCTCTCTCTCTCTCAAGCTCCCTCTCGCTCTTTCTCTCTCTCTCTCTCTCACGCTCCCTCTCGCTCTTTCTCTCTCTCTCTCTCACGCTCCCTCTCGCTCTTTCTCTCTCTCTCTCAAGCCTATTTCCGTGTTTTTCATGCTTTTTTTCTCTCCTTACACCTTTCTCTTTTTATCTTTTTATCTCTCATACACACTCTTTCTATTTCTCTTTTCACACCATTTATCTACATATTTTGTGTTTGTTTTCTAATTATATTTAATGTAATTAAACTTAATATGTGCAAATATCACTGTATTAAAATTAAATTTACTGCTGACAAAATGTTAGTACCAAGTTTGCCAATCCTATCTCGTGTTTTGCCACAAAATTAACCTTATACACATTTCCTCGAAGGTAAATATTCTCTGCTATTATAAATTACGGCAATATAATACCATCCTTATCTAAGGGGTGTCCGCCAGGGGGTTAATTAGAGATAAAGAGCCGGAACTTGAAGCCGACGTGGAAATTATTATCCACGAATAAGGGCAGCTGTGCTTCTCTTCTTTGTGGAGGCTCACCCTTTCGGTTCACGGATTTTGCATTTACAGTTAATTAATCTTGTGAGTTCCTGCACTCGGCCGTTTGTTAATTATTTTGTATGATCGCAGAGCCATGGTCTAATGCGAGGGTCAGTTATTAGCCGCGACTAATTATTGAAATATGAATAACTGAATAAAGCACGCCCCAATCAACAGAGGCAAACGGATTGGACTTGTCATTTGTTTCTATCCTAACTCAGGACCAAATTCACGTTGCCACTTGTGATTGAAACCCTTTGAGAAAAGTTGTACGTGCTTACTCAAGAATGATTTAGTTTTTCTTCTTCCAGCCTCATTTTCAAAATGTTCGGCTACAATAATTACATCGTTTTAATGAGTTGGAGACTACGCGGATTATCACTTTTAAACAATTTCCACTGTAGGTAATTCATAGACTTTTCGAGGTGATTTGTAATATATTTATGTTTTTAAATCCAACAAATGATCAGTAACATCCTTACATTAAAATCGATTAGTTTATTTCACATGTTTTGACTATTGGTCAAACGTTAATGCAACATTTCTAAGTTTGCGGAATAACAAATTTTTTTTGTCCTGGTAAAAAACCCTTCGATATTACAAAAGAGACTTCACATCTTAGAAACCACACAAACCTGAAGAAAGAACTTGTTTGGCAAGCCAACATAAGGAGGATATGATTATGCGAGAATGTATACAAAAATATGAAGACAGATTAGGTGAAAGTAAGAGATAAAGAGAGAGAATGTGAATGAGAGATAGCAAGAAAAGTGAAAGTGAGAGAGAGAGAGAGAGAGAGAGAGAGAGAGAGAGTGAGAGAAATTAATGCTTCCTTTATATTCCTAGTTATTTGGTAAATTTTGGCCCCATTGACTTCCATCAATTTACAATTTTGACATTATTACAGAGGTTAATTATACATTGTTGTTCGATTACACTATACATTTATAAAATAAAATAAAAAAGCGATTCTTAACATAAATGTTTAATTTAATTCTCTCAATTAATTATTCTTTTTATGTAAGGTCTTGGTTGAAATGAAAAGGTTAGTGTCACGAGCGGGATTCGAACTCACGACCTTAGGCTTTTATTTCAACCAAGACACATGCCATGCCAAACCAGCCGATGCTGGCACTAAGTGCGAGGGCTTAATGGACAAGGCGGCGAGGAGAGCTCTGGGGATGGGAATGCGTAGATTGCTTGAGAAGATTAGAATTGATCAAGAGGTTGAGGTGAAAGGTTTAGAATCAGGTATGGATCAGTTCTTTGAAAAGAGGAAAAAGTCTACAGTCCGCGTAGATGGTGATAATATTCGTGTGTATAGGTACGTCAGCAGTATAAATAATATAAAGTATGGGACTAATTATGCTCCCTTGTTGGACGCCGGTTTGTATCTGTCTGACTTTAGCGAACTCGATGGAGCACCACACTCTGAAGGAGCGGTCGGTTAGATAGGATTTCAGGATAAGGTAAATGAGGAATAGGTAAAAAGCGTTTATGTTTATAAAGCAGTCCCGAGTGCCGGACTCTATCAAAAGCCTGTGCTACATGTAGGAACGTATCAGAGAAATACTCGTTATTCCCCAGGAGGTAGTGTTGAAAACTCTGAAACTTTGTTGGATGATAGAATGATTAGGACGGATGCCGTATGTGTGAGAAGGAATGATTTTACAAGCATATAGGAAGCGTTTTAAAAAGTAATTTTCAAAGATTTTGGATATTGAAGAAATAAGGCTGATGGTTCTGTAAGAGAATTTGTGTATTGGGTAGTTTGTGAGTTTTAGGAATGAGAATAACGAATGTATATTCTCACAAGAATAAAATGAAAGGTTCAAAGGATGGCAATGAGAGAATGAGATAGGATAGGGTTAGTGATAAAAGAGTTGGCTACAACCCACAAGGCATACTGCACCTCTACCTAACTAGATCTATCGTGCTCCCTTGTTTTTATAACTCACTAGCCAGCTTCAGGTTGTTAATGAACCTCCAAAGCTGTGCCAGCAGTTCTTTAGTGTGGTTTTTTTTGTCCTAGTTGCAAGAACCTGCACCTTCACAGAAACATAGAATGTGTTCTGCAGTTTCCTCCTCTTCCCGGCAGTATCTGCACAGTGTTTCTTCTACCAGCGCTCCTATCCGGTGCATGTGATTTCCTAAGTGGTAATGTCCTGTCAGGAGTCGAACCAGAATCCTGGTTCGGTTGCGGTTGCCTTCCAACAATACTTTTGAAGTTTGCGGATGGTCCTTTCATGAATATCGTTACGTGCCTCATACCTGTGGTATTGTTCCACCAGGTTTTGAACTCATTAAGGATCCATTTTAAGATGTATCCTCTTTTCTGGTAGGATGCTAAGCCACAGTAGGGTTCAGGACCCAAAGAGTGTATGTTGGCTTCATCTTTGGCCAACAAGTCAACCTTTTCGTTGCCACTATGCCCCGAGTGCCCAGTGTCCCATGCCAGGGTCAGTTCATTAGCGACACTGACTTCCGTCAGGACCTCCTAGCAGTTCCAAATACTCTTTGTCTCGCCTCACACGATGCCCTTAGAGCTGCCTGACTGCTAGAGGAAATGCCTAACTTTCGGGAGTGTGTTCCTGGTCTTTTTATTTCTCTGGCGCATTGTTCAATCGATATGATTTGAGACTGGGTGAGAGAGAGAGAGAGAGAGAGAGAGAGAGAGAGAGAGAGAGAGAGAGATACAGTCAGACAAATACCTGCAAATAAACAAACGAGTATTGAGAGAAAGTTAAAACAGAAATAATTACGGAATGTTACGGGAAGATAAGAATGATTTCGTAGAAGCATGGGTAAAAGAAAATGTATTTGTAAATACTAAATTACAGATTCACCAACCTGCTGGCTACACAAAGAAATCTCACAATAAATTTGAAGTCATAACTTTCTGAATGATAGTATTTTTCTTGCTCTCATTCTGTAAATGATTTTTTGACGTATTTTGAAAATTTGAAAGAAAAAATCTTTGTATGTGATGGCGCATATTTTTATTTATTAAAACAAAACTTTTGATGGATATTTCAAAATGAAGCATGTTTTGCTCCTTACAGGACGATGCGGAATATTTGTTTTGTCGATTTTTTTACCATGTTTCAATATGTCAGCTTGCTGGAGTTTGAAAGTTAACAATAACCTGTAATGTTGACAAAATATTATTTACATTTTAACCACTAAATTTACTTTGGTTATTAGTACATTTTTAAGACGTAACATTATTTCAAGCAGATTCTTTTTAGACAAATGTCACTTAGCTCAATTTGACAGATTGTCAAGCTTTCTTAACGACCTGCACTAGATAAGCATTTGAAGTCATATCTATTCACATATTCCAAATTATTATTCTTTTTGTCTGAGTTGAAAAATTTAGTGTCACGAGCGGGATTCGAACGCCTGACCTTCGGCTCAATACGCCGCTGCTCTAACCACTTGAGCTATCGTGACTTCGATCATTCACGACTTCATCGAAGTCACGATGGCTCAAGTGGTTAAAGCAGCGGCGTATTAAGCCGAAGGGCGGGCTTTCGAATCCCGCTCGTGACATTAATTTTTCATTTCAACCAAAAACTTAGATAAAAAGAATAATTAATTGGAATAATTAATATGGTCAATTATGGCCACTAGGAATGTATGAATCTATTTTTTAAAAATAATTTGTAACTTCTATTCTTAAGCATGTTAAACTTCCGATTTACTGAATTTTTTGTGGTTACTTGTGTGCATTAATTAAAATGTGCTCTAAACAAAGCAGATGGTTTTCTGTAAACAATTTCAGTTTTTGTGTTTGGCTTGTTTCATACATGTTGGAAATACTTATACGTTACAAATATTGATGCTAATTGGCTAATTGTTAATTTATTTGTAGTAGAAAATTGTATTATATAATGATTTTTTAAAATTTTTTATCAATAATAAATAAATTTTTGTTTTTATATTTCTTTCAAATAAATTAAATAAAAAATGTCCGGATCATTTACCAAAGCCTAATCGCTGTTTTCGTGATGGCGTAGAGCTGAAAATGAGAACCGCAAGATTAGTCGGCTTGATTAATCAGTATTGATCGGCCGAACAGCACTTTCTGCAAATTGCAGACCAACCCAACAACTCGACAAACGGAATTTGTTTTGTTTAAATTATCCCATTGATCAACAGAGAGGGTCTCAACTATTGAAAAACTTTAGAGTGGGCAGTTTCATCATTGGAGGCTTATTCAAGCATTTCCGAAGTTTTGAATAAACAGCCGCAGAAGGCTTAGTTCCCAATATTTCGACGTTAATTGCAACTAGAAGCTGTATCGCCTAATAAATCGGATCGAATACATGACCGCAGGTTCTGAAATTGATTCAGAGAGCTTTGCAGAAAGTCGAATAGGAAAAAAAGTAACGAAAAACACATTCCCAGGGAACGGATTGAGGCAACATTACACGCCGGCTATGGGATGTGCGTTTGGAAAGCGGCCAAAGGCAAGAACTGCTTCCCATATGAAAATACACTTTGCGAACTACATAATCGGCCCTTTTATTTTTGAAATATGCCCTACACAGTTTAATGTTCCCTTCAGATAAATATATCATAGAAATTTCATTTTTCGCAGTAATGGTTTTTACTAACTTTTCTTTTTAGTAAAAAAAAGAAGAATTATTGGCCGTACTTGATTTCGGATTATTTTTACAGCAAGAAGTAAAAGAATGTAGAATAATAAATTTTACGCAAAAATAAAATAAAAACAAAGATACTGTGTACATGGAATAATGCAACATGAAGATATCGACTCTTTCGAGAAATAGAGATTTAATGATAAAAATGTTTATTGTTATTTCCTTAGGATTTTCTTTATCTTCGTATATTTCTTTATGGATTGTTGTTATGAAATTTGTATCTATGTGTGAAAATTAAAAAAATAACACATCGTTTAAACATCGCTTGTCTTTCTGACAAATGTTTTATAAAATTATTATGTTTTACAATAATTTTTGTAACTTTAGCATATTCCCTACATAAATAAAGAAAACAACACTAAACATTTTATGCTACCGTCAGATGTTGTCAGTTTAACTCTCAAGGCAAGCAGTTTATTTTACACTCCCAGTCTCACTCATTCTGAACAACAATAGTTTTTCTATTTCAATATATTTCACCCACGTAGGTTGGTGGAATATTCAACACGATCACTCTTTACCTTCTCCTACCTTTTACCTTTGCTTAACTATAAAACTAATTTAATTGAGTGACTTCGGGGTACTTAATATTATAAAATATAATAGATAATATTTCATGCTCATAAATACAATCAAACTGAAAATTCAGAAAACAGGGATACTATGTAAGGAGAGAGAGAGAGTAATAGAGACAGAGAGAGAGAGAGCGAGAGAGAGAGAGGGGGGGGGCCAAACGCAGAGGAACTTTTTTATTTCCTGGGAATAGGTTACAATAACCACAAATAATACAAATATGTCAACCATTTAAAACAGCTCTTTGAACGATAGAAGAATGGCTAATAAAATGGAATGACTAAAGTAGAACAATGAAATGCCAAATAAAATGAAATGAGAAAAATTGAATGAGTAAAAGAGAGATGAGGAATAAATGAATATGGTTTTATTTTTAAATCACGCAAATTTAGATGGCAAACGACGTCTCTTTCAATTAACGAGAGAGAGAGAGAGAGAGAGAGAGAGAGAGAGAGAGAGAGAGAGAGAGAGAGAGAGAGAGAGGAGAGAGTGAGAGAGAGGGAGAGAGAGAGAGAGAGGGAGGGAGAGAGAGAGAGGAGAGAGTGAGAGAGAGGGAGAGAGAGAGAGAGAATATGAGAGACAGACAGACGGACAAAGGCAAAGCGAGAGAGAGAGAGTGAAAGAGTGAGTGAAGGGGAAAGCATAGAAAGAGAGAGAGTGTGAGAGAAAGAGAAAGAGTGAGAGGGAGAGAGAGAGAGGGAGGGAGAGAGAGAGGAGAGAGTGAGAGAGAGGGAGAGAGAGAGAGAGAGGGAGGGAGAGAGAGAGAGGAGAGAGTGAGAGAGAGGGAGAGAGAGAGAGAATATGAGGGACAGACAGACGGACAAAGGCAAAGCGAGAGAGAGAGAGTGAAAGAGTGAGTGAAGGGGAAAGCATAGAAAGAGAGAGAGAGTGTGAGAGAAAGAGAGAGAGAGTGAGAGGGAGAGAGAGAGTGAGTGAGAGATTTATAAATATTTACACAAAAATAGATTATGAATCAAGAGACTGAAGAAATATATGCTGATCCATGGAATGATATTGTTCAATTAAATGCGACGCCGAGCTAGTTTACTCTACATCTATCTTACCACAGAAACATTTTTCGTCCACATACACTAGCTTTGTCTAAAAATAAATTGTCCGTGACCACGTCGCATGGCCTATTCTTAATCGGATGGCTAAAATCAATCTTCTTATTCAGTTCTTCCCAGGGTCACCTACCGATATTTATAGTAGGACCATCTCTGGCAATTTGTGGCTCTGGACCTGATGGCTGGGACCTAGAAAATAACCACGTTCCCGTCTCAGAATATCGCTCAAATAAGAAAAAACTTGTTGATAGTAATATGTACATTGGTATGGTTGGCCAATGGAAGCAAACGTCTGTTAGCGCAATTATGACATATGCTGGGTTATGACCTTCAATGTATGGAGAATCTTTGGATGAAATGACCACCAAATCATCTATGTTATCACTGTCGCCTTTTTTCGTTACCTCTGCACTTCAACATGATTTAAAAAGTCCGGATGTTGAAATTATTTTTATATAAGATAAATTGATTTCTTGTCCAATGTGAAATACTTGATGATGCAGGTTTTGTGATCACCGATGTTATTCCGCGTATTTTTGTTTGTGAATGGCCATAGAATAAATAGCTTTGCCTTGTTGTTTGTTTAGTAAATGACTAAAGTTTCTACGCAATTTTTAGAGTGCATTTATAATAATAAGGGATTCATTAAGCCTACTAAATGTGAAAAGTACGCATGACTCACCTGTTGTACATATATAAACAGGCAAAAAATTCCACCCAATTGATTTTGATTTTTTCGATAAAAGAAAATTCCGTCCTTAATTTGTCTCATTGATTTTATCAATAAATATTTGATTATGCTATGTTTTATATTGGGAATATCAATTAGAGGTAAACACGGTTAATCCTTAATCCTAAGCAAGGATAATGGATTTTTCAATTTTTACTTTTTATTTAATTTAAAATGTTTATTCAGTCTCATTTGAATTCTGAAGCAATAAACTGTTTCATTTTCATCTTTTTTTCTTAAGTTCAATTTTTAAACATAAAAATGCCACTTAGTGCTGAGGATGTTGCGCGTGGTGTTGCACTTATTGATGATGGATGTTCCATCAGGTGTGCGTTATCTATTACCATCGGAGTTCTCTAGGAAACACTGCGAGACGCCGTTAGACGTTTTTGAGAAACTGGGTCCTACCATACAAGGCCCGATTCTGGACGTTCTAGGGTAACAGAACCACAGGATGACAGTTTATTTTTTACTTTGAGAATTTTGCGAAATTGGCACCTTACTGTTGTTCAAGCGATACATCAGCCGAAATGAACCGTACGAAGCTCACTACTTCCCAGAGCCAACCTTTCCAACGTAGTTCAGTTATGGTTTGGGCGGGAATTTCAATGGAGAGTCGCAAAGAGTTGGTTGTTGTTCATGGATGGTCGTTGAACATTTCCTATCCTCGATGAAATCAGCGACAATCCTGTTCTAATTCACGATAATGTTCGTCCACATGTCGCTCGCATAATACAAACGTACCTTAACAGCATAACATCAGGGTCTTATCCCCACTTGAACCACATCGAACATTTGTAGGATATCAAAGGACGAATAACAGCACGTACATCACTCCTTCATACACTCCACTATCTTGAAAGGACTATTTTTAAAGAATAGGTTAACCTCCAGCAAAGACTTTTCCAGATTGGTAGAAAGTATGCCGAGGCGTCTTCGAGATTTAATTAAGGCAAGAGGAGGAAATACGCGATATAGAAATGTTAATTAAAAATCTAAAACAAATTTTATCTGACCGTCTTTAATTTTTTTAAAATTTGCCTTAGCATTTTATTTTTATTTTATTTTACTTTTTTAGACAAAGACTCATTTATTAAACGTTAAAAACGTACGACTTTGATTAATATATAAAATATGTATAAACCAAGTTATATTACAAATGGGTGGAATGTTTTGCCTGTCAGTGTATTTAGGCTTGTTTCCGCCTTGACCCAAATGTGCATTGAATAGTACAATGTTTCAAGCGTGTTTCTTCTTTAGTTTTATGATTCATCTAGGTGAAATACAACCAATGCCTTAAACCACATGGCACGAACTATCAATATTCAACACTATTTATTCTATAAACAGTTTGCCGGGTTAACTGATATTTACGCATTTGCGCTGAGCAAGGTACATATATCCGATGAGAAGGAGAGGCCAAAGGGCATTATTACTCTATTAATATTAAACATGACTGATTCCTGAATGGTAGGAGGAGAGCGTGATGTTTATAATTATTCATGATCCAGCCCCAATCTACTTCGCTTCTCCGTAACACTGATTCAGTGTTCACTTAATTACTATGACTTGCTTCCGACCTAAAATTTCTGCTGTAATTTTGATTATGCTAACAAGTCGAAATATGCTAAATTGTATTTTTCCGAATTGAAAATGTTCATTATTATTCTATTAGGTAATAGTAATTCCTAGCTATCTCATGTCACATAAAGCAGGTGACGTGGCATTTATCGGTCTTCAATGTAAACGTTTTATGTAATATTAACAATGAAGATAAGGAATTGCCTGATAATTTTTGATTACTTATTTTTATATACCTTTCAAAGCCACAGATAGAGAGAAATAGATAAATTTGTAAGAGAGTAAGTTTGTAAGGTAGAGAGAGTGAAGGCTAGTGAAGAAGAGAGAAACAGAAGAAAGAGAGAGACCAAGAGAGATAAAAGTTTAATAGAGAAATTATATATATATAATTTCTCTCACCTCTATTACTCTATTAATTTTATATAATTTCATAATTGTGTATTAAAACTTTTATCTTTCTTGGTCTGTCTCACGCTCTGTTTCTCTCTCAGTGTATATATATACAGGGTGTCCCAGTTCCTTCTGAAAAAACTCAGGGTATCGATTCTACTCTTCGTTTGGAGCAAAAAATTTTCATAAAGTTCTCTATTTTGACGATATTCAATTTAGGTTTTTTCAACTTTTTACTACCTTACCACAAAAAAACTCTTACAAAATGTTGAGACTACAACAAATCCAATTACACTATTTTCTGAGATACTTCTTGAGAACGCTAAATTTTCTGTAAGATACTTCTATTTGAATTAATCTGAATGACATAAAATGTTAGTCAATATCAGTTGGAACATGTCAAAATTACAAAATTTAAAATTTTGGTCATGATTGCACGTTCTACCGAGGTTACAAAAAATACCTATAACTTGTCAAATTTTACAAAACTTCATCTAATATGTTTTACGTTGATATATCCAGGTTTTTAAATAACGTTCTAGTAGAGTTGAAAAATAACAATTGAATGTTCGAAAACGTGAGTAAGGTAAATTTGAAGGGGGGTAGAAATAAATCAATTAGAACTCGCTTTGTAAATTAAAAATGACACATCTGTAATCTCACAAAAACCATTTTAATGTTTAAAAACATTTTATTGTAAAGAAGTATCTTACAGCGTATATATATGTATATATATATATATATATATATATAGTGAGAGAGTGAGAGGGAGAGTAGAAAGGTAGAAAGAAGTAGACAGAGAAAGAGAGATAGATAGATACATAGAAAGAGACAGAGAAAGAGAAAAGGGGGAAAGAGAGAGTAGAATGCAGAAAGAAGTAGAAAGAGAAAGATAGGTAAATAGAGAAAAAGAAAGATAAATAAATAGAGATAGCGAGAGAGAGAGAGAGAGAGAGAGAGAGAGAGAGAGGGAGGGAGGGATGGTGAGCGAGAGGGGGAGAGGGAGAGAGAGAGATATTTGATTTATTTTGTTAAACGATTTATTTTTACAAATCTCGCATAGTTTGGTCAATTGGACCTTTCTTGCATTTAACGAGAACTGACATTTTAAAATTTGAAATTTTTAAAATGTTAGTTATTTTAAAATTTGGACTTACACACAAAACTATAAAAATTGAAAATTTAAGCTGAATTTAGAAGAGTAATAATAACTAATAAAAAATTAAATTCATTTACCTGTATCAAATCAATAAAGAAAAAAATTTATATAATTACAAAATTTAAACAATGTTATAGATTACAATGCGAGAGAGAGAGTTGTTATTATATCACTATTTTAACGGTTTTATTAAAATCTTTACGTTACTAACGTTGCTTGATGTACTTCTAATCGAATACATTTTGTCAAGTGTCTAGAAATTTTCCTCTGGCTTTTTATCGGTTCTCACATATGGCAGATATACTTTTATGATCATTGGGAGACGCTTCTGTTCTGTTTTTCTTGAATCAATACATTGCAAAATTAGCGTGTTTCTTTTTTAAATGTAAAGCTTGTTTGGTAGTCCTCACGGAATCGTTTTATGCCTTGACCTTAGAGTGTAGAAAAAGAGATAAGGACGGCAAACTGTTTTGTGTTAACACGAAGGTCTTTAATAACAGTGTGCTAGATTTAAAAGCAATCAGAGTTCTGCGGCTCCACCATTGGAAAACATTTTATTTCATCTTGTATTCCGATTTCTCTTTCGGCGTCTTTCCCCGGTTTCTTGAGCGGAGAGGAAATTGCGTCCTCGGAGGTCATGATTGACTTTTGATGCCGGGAAGGGAGAGTCATTTGCCGAGAAAAGATCTCAACGAAAAGAACGGTATCAGAGACGCTATCAGGCGTGTAAAGAGGGTGAAAAGGTATGAGGGTCGGCAGACATTTTTGAAATTGAGTTTACCCAAGGCGCTATTGAATCCAGGGGCCAGGTGCTCATGCTAAATTTATGCAGATTCACAGCCGAGCGGATGTCTCCATAGGGATGGCACAAATTTCACGATGTCTCACCCAACCTCGTAACGACATTTTGATGAATTCTTACTTCCTTCCGTGCCCTGGACTACCCCATAACATTTAATAATCAAATTTTAAGTAATTTTCATACCATTTCACTTTAAATTTCTTGTTTCTAATTCTGAAATCTTCATGCCTGACATCTCTGCACACAGGCCAAGATTAACTTATATTTGAAAATTACAAATGGCGGCTGTATGAAAGTTGAAATGTGCCAGAAAACCATTCGCTCTTTGTCAATGCTTATGTCACATGTTAAAACATTGTATGTTGTATGTTAAACCTCTATGGTTCATTGGGCCGTTTAGAGAGTTTCTGAGCTTTAAAAGCTGTTCTTACCACTTTGTCGAACTACCGCTTAACTTTTAAATTGATTACCTATTAACCTTTTATTTTATCTAAAAAAAAAAAATAGGCGATTTTCCAAACAATAAAGTCGACAAATGTGCCAACTACCTAATAATCAAGTACTAGAAAATTATTCATAATTGAATATTGTCATACGAGCTAATTGAGGAGGATAATTATTCATTTTTGGCAAATATGGAAAAGTGCAACGGAAAACGGTGAAAAAGAGTAATTGTGTTAACGAACAACTCTCCTGTTTTAATGAAAATAACTTTTATTTTATCATTTAATAAACGAAGAATAATTACATTCGTAATTAAAAATGACAAATGAACAGTTGAAATTTTATCATAGATGATAAATGTAATAATTCATACTAACGATATTTGAACAGTTTGAAGTTGGAAATCTTAAACAAAATTATCTGACTCCACGAATCTCGATCTAAGGAACTGTTAATTACTTTCCTTCTTAATTTTCTCTCTTCAGATGAAATTTATGTTATTTCCTTAATGTTAAACAATACCAAATTCATTTTTTGGCAAATTTATAATTCAAAGGATTTCCATTTAATCTCAATAGATGTGGTATGACCTTTGCAAAGATTATAAGAGCCTAGGCAGATAAAACATTTGATATAGGGTTGTAAAATAGGTCCGTAGCGCATTTTAATAATTCGATTTTTTCTTTCTTGTGTTTTAAAAAACTTTTATTTATTGATTAATGTTTACACCCTCTGGAAAAAGGATTTAACCCTGAAGCGGAAATGATGATTTAAAATACGCATTGGTCGTCTTTAAACGTTGATGATGACCGAATTCAAGCTTTTATCACAGATAGCCCACATTCCGCAACACCAGGCGTTCCAGAGACACTTGAAATATTTCATATTTGGGGTGTTTGAATGCATCGGACAGCAGGCAGATAGGTTTGTTGGGGCGATTCCTCACAAATTAAGTGAGTCGAATTCAAATCAAATTCATCCATATACTCTATCTATGATTTTCTCATGAAATACAACGTAAATGGCTCATTTTGAAAAAGATTGACAACTGGGATAAATTTACAACAATGTTTAGACAGAAAAATACTGGGAGAAACACAACGACCAACTTTTAACAAATTCTCCTGACGGATAACATCCCAAGAAGGCAATATTCTGCATTTGGTGGGTGCTTCCTCCGTTCTACCAAAACGCTAATTCTGGTGTACTCTGCCCTCAACTGGAGCATTAAACATCAGTAATTGTTCAAAAGCGACCGGCATTGGTTAACCGCAGGTGGGGTGTTTTCCATCACGATAACTCTCCTCCTCGGGTGCCTTTTCAGACGTGCCAAAAACTGTTACCGCTTGGCTCGGATGTACTACTCCACACAACATATTCGCGTGAAATTGTTTCTTCCGATTTTCTCTTCTTCCAGGCTGCAAAACTAATGAGCAAAACTTAACTTCACTGGAGGAGTGCAGAAAATACACCAAGGAGTACATCGCTGATAAACTTGAGAATTGGGGCTTGGTGGTCGAAAGTTGATGACCCTCTACACACAGAGATAATCAAAAGGAACAAAACTGTTTCTAACTGGAATCATTAATCTGCTATTAACGCAATAGTGACGCGGATTCACACACGAAGCTATTCACCAGAGATCGAAATCCCTAATTTTTTAGTTGACCCCGCGGTTCCATTTTCACCGTCTCTCTGAACTTTTTTCTGACGCCTAAGGAAAGCTGTTTCATGCAAATTGACACGGCACTCATCAATGGAAGGTCTGGGCGGAATAGGATCTCAGCTACTCAGAATTTGGCCCCGACCCTCTTCGAAAATTAGTTTCTTCGATGGAAGAACGCCGGCAACAGGTGACTTCACTCACACATGTGTTGGGAGCTCCCGAAAATGGCGCCAGAAAGAGTACAATAAACTATATAAAGCTGCAGTGCACAGGGGAACTTCACCTGCTCCTGGTAACAAAAAAAAATTAAACTCCAAATAGTTTTGTAATTGAGTTGAAGAACCAAACATTGAGATATGGAATCGAATAGGCTTTCCTTTTCATTCCATCATTAAAACGGGATCTTTTTCAACTTCTCTCAAAAATAATATGTTCACCTGTAATTGTAAATCTTGAAAATCGCCCGAAACTAAGCAACTTCACTCACTAATGACTCGGCAGTCGAGTTTCCTGGAACTGATTAGTAGCGTGTCAATTATCAGAGGCATCATCTGGGTGTCTCATTTTTTTGCACTTGAAATGACTCATTGAGAATTAATTAGTATTTTGAGTCAATAATCAGTTTTTTCTGTAGCTCCACGCGTAGACGTCCTAAAGGTCTCGTATTCGAATCCTTGAATTCAAACCCAAAAATCAAATGGTTGATATTATGACCTCTGCTATTACCCACTTATAAGTCTCGATAATTAACGGTTAAATAATTATCATGAAAAGAGAAGAACCAAACAAAACATTCTGCCCCAAAAACATGGATTCCCACCCTTTTTTTTGTTACTATGCGTTCGTTACATTACCTGACATACCAGCATAATAAGCATACATGTTTGAATTCGTTAACGAGCTGGAGTTCAAAAAATCCAGACGCACGCGTTGGTATGCTTAATGTAGAAGAAAAACTCTTTCAGAAAATGATGATAATGTGAAGAAGTAGAGATTCAGAGGATATTTATATTTATTTATTTTAGATTCTTTTGGCAAGCTAGCCAAATCAATGACTTCTCTTACGTCCATAGTGATCAGCAACATGGTTTCTTCCTTTTGCATCCGTGTTGATTGCTAAATCTATATTATCGTGTATGATTGATTAATCAATAGTTGGTTTTTATATCAATTCTGTTTCTTTTCCAGAATGATTAAGGTCATTATTATCTTCTCCTTCATGTTGCACCTTTCGGAAAATCTATGACTATTTTATTTTTATCAAAACCAAATAAACGGACACAAACAGAGAGAAAGTGTGGAAAAGTTATTATTTAATATCTCTGCAATATCAGTTATTAAAATCTAACCGTTATTAAAAAAATATTCTAATAAATTTTTGCTGAGTTCGGCAAAAAACACTCGTGACTTTTACATCATCGTACCATATTGCATCAAACTTTCTTTTCTTTTGCAACAAAGTACATAATAATATTTTTTATCAGGACACCTTTTGAAAATAGTGAAAATAATTTTTTATCAACTTTGTTTTTACGCAAGGTGTCTCTGAACTAACCGCACGTTATGAACGTAAATGACTATTAATATGGACGCGGGAGTCTCTCACGGTACCGTCCTCGGCCCTCTACTGAACTCGGTATATCCCTTTCAGTCCCGACAGCACTATCCTACTGCCATTCTATCATCGATCTTCACCCCGATATTGCTCACCGAACCTGGAGACACACCTATATTCGATTGAACAATGTTTCACAAAAGACGAATCTAACTAAACACCAGAAAGACCCAAAACATAACCCAATTAATTAAGGTTTTAAGTTGAGATAAAAAAGTCAGTGTCACGAGCGGGATACGAACCCACGACCTTCGGCTTGATACGCCGTTACTCTACCACTTGAGCTATCGTGAGCGAAGGTCGTGGGTTCGTATCCCGCTCGTGACACTGACTTTTTTATCTCAACATAAAACCTTGATTAATTGGATGATAGTGGTCAAGCGGACCAAGAAAAATAGTGAACCAAAACATAACCTTCACCCTCGCCCTTCTTCCCACCAAAAACCTCACCCTAGGGCTGTATGTAGACAATACATATTTCTCACCTGGAATCTTCATAGCCTACTCAAAAGGATAGAACTGAACCGACAATACCTATTACTTAAATGACTATTAGACAACAGATCAAAACTCTTCCTTGACACTAAAATACTCATATATTAGTCAATACTGAAACAATACTGAAACAAGTGTGGACTTACGGCATAGAACCATGAGGTTCATCCAACCCTTCCTCATATCCGCCGAATCCCGACCTCACAATCACGAAATCTGTAGATCCATTGTCAGCACCTCGGTTCTATGTTTTTTACCACACCGTCCATAACGACCTAAACGTTTCATTTTTAAATAAGTTGTAAAATCCTACAATAATTCCACTCGCTTTGATTCCAACTCTAATCCCCACGTACAATACCTTTCCTTCCAATTTCTTCCCAGCAACCCCTTTCGACGACTAAAAAGGTCGGTGATCAGCTTTCAGATTGTGAAAGTGATTAAGTAAAGGTAGCTCATTTAGGAGTGCTTGCACTGGATAGGTGTTCCACTAGATGTGTTTTCGTTGTTGTTTTAACTTGAATTATCCCAATAACCCTGTAACTTATCGCGCTTCGCGCAAATTTTTGCTCTGTTGCCAAAAAAATGATTACGTTAACAAACATGTAAAGATTCTTTTAATTACATTTTTTTCACAGTTTGTTTATATAATTTTCAGTATCCTTGTTGAACTCGGAGGTGTGCTAAATCAAATCTAGCTGGTCGATTCCAGATTCACTTATCCTCAGGGTAGTTTTGGATGTCATATACGTTTTGGCATTTCGACATTATTGTACATTTTAAATGATTAAACAAAAATAAAGTTTCTTGTTTGTTGGTCTTTTAACTAGTAAATTTTTTTTAAAAGAAATTAGTGACCAAATTGATTATGCATATTATCTGGATATGTTGTGAATTTATTTTAGAAATTGTATTTGCATTTGTATTGTAAAGTGAAACTACGGTGGAAAACATTTTGTAGCAGGTGGAAAACGAAAGGTTTTTGATACACAACACGTGTGGGACCATAAACGGGAAATGATATATAAATAGTTAACGGGGTTTGTTATGCACCAGGGGGCAGTAAGTCTGCAGTTGGAGCCGGAAATTTGTCATAGCGTGAGCGTAAGTGAAGCCGGAAAATGAAAACAAATCCGCGGAACAAAAGGGCGATGGGGTGCGCCCTTTGGGAAATATAAGTCGTCGCCGCGGAGTCCCCAACTTGGCCCTACGGAATTGCCTTTAAAAATGTAGGGCCGACTAGGCCGGCCTGAGGTCGGATTTGTTTAACTTTATTACGCCCCGGAGTCCGGCGCACCGTCCGACGCACTGATTGAGAAATATGAGATCCTCTGCTCTCGCATCCGGCTACATCACTGTTTACAGCCTGGGGGTCTTTACAAGCGAAAGCTCTTTTGGCCTCCTCGTCTCACGGCCCCTGGGCAAACATAAATATTCACAGGCTACTGCGACATGGTCCGACGATGTGCAAGGGGCGAAAGCACGTGGACTTCGGCTAACTGTTACGACGATTTATGCATGTTTCAGTTCAGATGGCATATTGGTAATTAAATGCGGGCCTGCTCCAAATACGCTTGCACTGCATACAAATTGCATAAATTGTTAATTAACTTTTGATATCAGTGAGACCGAAATTAATCATGGTTCGCCTATCCTCGTTATTAGAGTCAACAGTACCGGTAAGTGCTTTCTCTGCAACAGGCAGAATTTTTAGATTTTTTCTTCTTTTGTTTATTCCTTGAAAACAAATTTTTAGTTTTGTTTATTTATTAAAAATTTACAGTCCGATTCCAGCAGACGATTGATAACCATTGCAGTTATGTGCAATTATTTCTATTTTGATTATCTAATAAATTACTTTTTTCATCCTCGTTAATGTTAAAATGCTTATATGCTAGAAGTATTTCGCAATAATGACTTTTAGTATTTAGCACTTCCTTGTTTGTGTAACACACCTTTATTTAAAAGATTACATAAATGATTATTTAATGACCAATATTGCTTCATTAATGTGTTCTGACAAAACAATAGCAAAAAACATATTAGAGCACTATATTATAAATAAAAACAATCAAAGCTCTATACTTTACAAAGTGAAATTTCTCGATGAAGACAGGGTATATTCAACTTGCAGTTTGGTTACACATCATTTTGGTCTGCTGTTCGCGTTGTTTTGGAATGTAAAATGCGCTTCGGCATCCCGCATTCTCAGTGCTTAACAATAACTCCGTTTAACACCTTCACTGAGGAAGGCGAGAAGCGTTTGAGTTGGGTCAGCTGATATTTCCGAAAGACCGAGGTAATCGGTAACTTAAATCAAATTGCAAGTTGATTCGGTTTTTATGTTTATAAGGTTAATGTAACTTCACGATCTACCGACCGAGATGTGTAGATAGGTAGCTCTTCACTGAAGTGGACGTTTGCCGAAACATGTTTGAATGTTCAACAAGAATCGAATGATGACGGACCCAATAAGTGATGACTAAATGCCGGCTCATCATGAGCTCACCGACACGCAGATAACCACCCACATCAACTCGGTAGATAGATACATAAATGAATAGTTAGATAGATAGATCAAAGAGATAGCTACAACAGAGTAAAAGTGATGGCGAAAAAACGATAGAATGAGAGAGAAACTCTAAAAATAAGAGAGAGAGAGAGAGAGAGAGAGAGAGAGAGAGAGAAAGAGAGAGAGAGAGTAAGAGAGATGAAGAAAAAAGTAAAGAATGAAACAAAATATATAAAAACGAAAAACAAAGAGGAAAGAAACAATGATAGTGAGAGATGCAATGATATAAGAGAGGGAGAGAAGTGAGAGAGCCAAATACGAAGAAAAAAAGAAAGAATACAGATAAAAGATGGATTGAAGCTAACAAAATAAAAGGAAGGAAGAAAGGGAAACCTAGAAGGAAGGGAATAAAAGAGGTTGAGAATGAAGTGTAGAGTAAAACGTTTAGTAAAAAGAAAGAAGAATATACAAAAAAAGAAAGAAATGATATGGAGTGAGAAATATGTGTGGAGAGAGAGTCGAATGTAAAAAGGAAAGTAAATATATACGGGATATAGAAACAGCAAGAGTGATTATATGGAAAAAAAGAGAGCAAGGAACATAAGTGACAGAGAGTGAGAGAAAAGACTAAAAAATGAAAGATATAAATCGAGAAAATGAAAATGAGTGAGTGAGAGAGAGTGAGAGAGTGAGACAGAGAGAGAGAGAGAGAGAGAGAGAGAGAGAGAGAGAGAGAGAGAGAGAGAGAGAGANGAGAGTGAGAGCGTAAATGTGAGTGAGTGAGAGAGAGGAAGAAGGAGAAGAGAGAGAGAGAGTTGGGAAAGATCGGGTAAGTTGGAGCGGAAGATAGTGGGAGTGACAGTGGAAAAAATGCAAGAAAAAGAGAGAGACTTTCCACCTCTCTCCACACTCATTTTACAACATTGACTTGAAAAGAAAGACCAACAGGTCGCAAATCGACTGCCACTTTAATTAAAATTGATTATGTCGGTTAGTGTGAGTTGATAAGCTGTGGATTATTATTTTGGGACGCAACGGATTTGTGGGATTTTCTGTCTCTGGGTTTTAGTACTTCTTTCACAAACGGAATATCAAAATCATTGCGGATTTTATGATTGGACCATGTAGATTACTGTTTCGAAGGATTACGGATTGGTATTAGGCTTTTGAACGGTAGTACATAAGCCAGGAAAGAATTTCATTTGAAACTTATTTGTAATATCTTTCAATCAAGACGCACGATGAGTTTTTGATCTTCCTTCTCTCTGTTCTCTGGGATGAACTTGCCTTCCCTTTTTGTTTACCTTGGAACCATGTGATGGAATGATGCCATGTCTTTTTTATGATATTTTTATTGCACTTTTAACCTTACTTTTTATTTGTTGGTGTAAAACTAAAATACTTTGTCTTATTTTCTTTCTATTCCCTCTGCATTACCATTATATTCTCATTCGTATTAAGCGCTCATAAGGTTATGTAATCATTTGTAGTATAGCTTCATTTGCGTACAGAAAACAAAGATAAACATTAATTTTCTGTACCTTATTTTAATAGTTGTGAACAAACGAAATTATTTATACCTTATACTTCAAATGAGGCATTATTTGAAAAAGTCGTACTGTAATTTATATTCACATCTTATTAAATATGTAACAACCATGCTAGTCTATTTATAGTGCGAAAAGCATTTGCATAGTGGAAAAAAATGGGGGGAAAGGAAAACAACCACCCTCGAGAACTCGAGAGATAATACTGCCCTGTGGGAGCCGCGTTTTCTCCAGTACGGCACCCTCGTCATATTTATAATTTAACAGTCCAGAGACCATCTGTACCCTGAATATATACGCCTCCGAGACCTCCTCCTTGGCAGATAAAACACCGCATACTACAAACAATATCTTCCACATTGGATTTTTTATTTTTTCAAACCAACAGAGAAGGCAACTGTCGACCCTTGTGTATGCAATTTAAAATAGGTGCACGGAGGGCAGTAAAACCCTTTTCCCTTTTCTTACGAATTACGACCGTTTTTTACCCTTTCAATCTTATTCATGTCAAGAAATGGTGGCCTTAGTTTGGTATTTAGACTTTTTAAATAAAATATGAAACAACAATCAATGACGAATCATCTAAAAAAGAAAAAAATAGCAAATAAAAAATAAAATAAACAAAACTAAACTATACGTTTTCAACATAAGTTTCAAGCCATTACAGTTCGTGGTCCGATTGATCAATTAACATTTTTCAATTAATTAGATAGAGATAAAAAAGTCTGTATCACGAGCGGGATTCGAACCCTCGACCTTCGGCTAAATACGCCACTACTCTACCACTTGAGCTATCGTGACTTCGATCCCCTCGGGCGCTAACTTCCCATCTCAACCTCATCTCTCGAATTTTCCCTCCTTTTTGCCATTCATTTTTCAAATGTCGTGTAATCTATTTGAATCTCGGCAACATGTGTGTATTGTTGATAAATATTAATTAATTGAAGTAAGTTTCAAGTTATTAGAAATTTGTCTTTTCTCTCAAATTAAATTAGACCGTGAATGATATACAGGGTGTCCCAGTTCCTTCTGACGAAACACGGGGAGTCGATTCTACTCTTCGTTTGGAGCAAAAAATGGTCAGGAGAAAATGTTCGAAAAGTTCTCTATTTTGACGATATTCGTCAATTTAGGTTTTTTCAACTTTTCATTACCTTACCACATAAAAACGCTTACAACTTCCAAAATGTTGAGACTACAACAAATCCAATTACACCATTTGAAAGAACCCTAAATTTGCTGTAAGATGCTTCTTTACAATAAAATGTTTTTAAACATTAAAATGGTTTTTGTGAGATTACAGATGTGTCATTTTTATTGTACAAAGCGAGTTCTAATTGATTTATTTCTACCCCCCTTCAATTTCACCTTACTCACGTTTTTGAACATTCAATTCTTATTTTTCAACTCTACTAGAACGTTATTTAAAAACCTGAATATAACAACATAAAGCATATTAGATGAAGAAGGTTTTGTAAAATTTGACAAGTTGTAGGTATTTTTTTGTAACCAGGAGAACGTGCAATCATGACCAAAATTTAAAATTTTGTAATTTTGACATGTTCCAACTGATATTGGCTAACATTTTATGTCATTCAGATTAGTGCAAAGTAGTATCTTACAGCAAATTTAGCATTATTTCAAATGGTATAATTGGATTTGTTGTAGTCCGGAATTACCAGTTACCACAGTAGCTAGCAATTCGGTTTAGGTACTCAATGGTAATTATGTTAATTTAGGATCACTAATAGGTATCTTAAGGTGATAAACATAGTGCATTCAAAAGGACAGTGAGTTGAACTATAGGACAGCAGATATCCTAAAATGCAATTTGAAATTATATACTACTGAGTATAATTAGGTTAGTACTGTTTGGTATTTAGTGACCGTTACTTGACGATTGTTTGGAAGTCGTGAGGTGCGGTCTGGTGTGACGTAGGCCCTGAAGATGATCTCAATAAAGATAGAAATGTTGACACGATAAAGAAAACCTTTTTCTAAAACCTACGTCACACCAGAGTGCATCTCACGACCTCCAAATAATCATAAGATTGTACCCAACACACTTAGTATAAAAACTCAATAACTTTGTAATCCCCCAACTGCCAAACTAGTCTCCTCCCAAACCTCCTATACAGTTACAACAGACCAACGCAGTGCGGATGTACTAACATGATTGGTAACGACCACATACAAGATCACCACTTTTAAGACTACAAGAGAAAATATCACGTTTTACGACAGCTTATGATTAGATAAATATAAGTTTCCTTAATTGTCCTTTCTGTTAGATGGAGTTTTGTCAGTTGTCTACAGACTTTTTCGTTTGTGCAATTAGAGAGGTAAAAAGTTTAGAAATAACCCTCAGACCTCATGAAATACCCTTATTGCTAATTTTTATTCAAAACTTTTATTGCCCTTGAAAATCAGCTGTATCATTTGAACCCACTGTTGTTCTTCAGCACTTCATATTTTAGGAAAGATTTAGGTTTAATCGTGCTAGACCCTGGTTACCACCTGGGGTTGTAAATTGTTCTTGTTAATTCCTCGTGTCCGTCAGGGGGTTTGCAAAGGTGTGTGGGCTGGCCGAATTCCAACCAAATTTACATCAGCGTCAGCCACCCCAATTTCTCTTGGGCTAAAGTATCGCTTTCACTTAGCTATATTGTTCTTGATTTGAGATTTATTTCCGCCGAGAATCGAGACTTATTCAAATAACGGAGGGCTTCCTAGGAAAATACATTACTTTTATTTCCAAACTACAATGAGAAGATTTATTAAGGCCGAGTTGTAAACACCATTTAATTTCCACTCGGGGGAAAATAATCGCTGAGTCCACGAGATCGCAGCGGCCTTGCAAGTTCGAAAAACAGATTTCTCAAACGATTTGGAACGGGATTCTACGTACGAAATCAGAAATAAATACACTTTCAGCTGGTTAGCAATCTTATTACCAAAGATATTTCTACAAATAATATAATAAAACTATCTTTGTCTTAACATTGTTCTTTAAAGCAAAATTATTATAAACACAACTAAAAATTACAAAAGAGATGAAATAAATATATGATGATGGCAATATAGGAAGTTGGTATATCATCTTCCCCAAACTTTGCAACCTTATTGCTTATTGTACTTTCCTAGTTAGTTAGTTAATTTCAATTGACTCAATCCTTCTCTTAAGAAGGATAATTAAGTCATTGACTGGCTACCACAATTCTTTTAGATAGATTTTCTTTGTTTGCCAGGTTATGTTTAGGGGGTTAGATGCATACATCCACTTTTCTACTCTCGATTAATCTGATCTCGGTATGATCTGCATGTAAAACAAAAAAACAAAATCTACCTAAATTGTTATCCGTCAAGAATTCGACTTACTTTAAGGTTATCACCATCAGGGTACAACTATATTCAAGATGTCTACGAATTGACGTCTTATGTTTTCTTTGTATGCCAGGTTATGTTTAGGAAGGTAAAAGTATATATCAACCTTTCCGTTCACGATTAATCTGATCTCGGTATGATCTGCACGAAAAAAAACTAACTATATTGTTATCCGTCAAAAATTCGACTTATTTTAAGGTTATCACCATCAGGGCACAACTATATTTACGATGTCTACGAATTGACATCTTATGTTTTCTTTGTATGCCAGGTTATGTTTAGGGAGTTAAATGTATATATCCACCTTTCCATTCACGATTAATCTGATCTCGGTATGATCCGCATGAAAAACAAAAAACAAAAACTAACTAAATTGTTATTCGTCAAGAATTCGACTTATTTTAAGGTTATCATCAGGGCACAACTATTTTCAAGATGTCTACGAATTGACATCTTTTGTTTTTCATAATTTTCAAATTTTTTTGAGACCAATTCCGTCCCAACATTGCCAAAGATTTTTAACACTGAAGGACAGGGTATTACGATCCTTGGCAATGTTGACCTCAAATAAATAAAACCATATGTTAAAACTTAATTATGTCAATTTGTAGCCTACTTGAAGATAGTTTTACACTGATGATAACCTTAAAATAGGTCGGTATTTCGGCAGATAAGAAATGTATTTTTTTCATTCAAACCGTACCGAGATCCAGATTATTCGGTTGCTTCGCATTTTAAGATGAGATAGGTGGTTGTCTCTTCCTCCTCATTACTTAACCTACCCAAGCGTACAAGCCGGGACGTCATTGAATATTTGAATATTCCAAAGTGAATGTTTTCTCAGATGACGTTGACCGATATATTTATGGTCTTCACACTTCTTTGAGCTAGGCTTAACTGTAGCAATGAGTTTGCTCGTTTTGCCGAAGCTTTTGAAAACATAAGCTTACTGGGACTTGCAATTCTAGTATTTGTCCACTCCCTATGTCTTTTTTGAAATCATTCTGTGATGGGAGATACTATGTGTTATATATATCCCCTTATAATACTGTCTGATAGATTGCAAATCCTCAGGTTTTGAGATTTTGTATATATGTGTGGTGATTAGTGAATTTTAGTCGATGATTATTCAGAAATCGTGAGATGCGGTCTTGTGTCATGTAGGTTTCAGAAAAACGTTTTCCTTATCGTGCCAACGTTGTTCCACATCCTACATCCATTTGTTAAATGTAAACAATGTTTGTAAATCCCAGGCCCTGAAGATGATCTCAATAAAGATCGAAACGTTGGCACGATAAGGAAAATGTTTTTCTGAAACCTACATCACACCAGACCGCACCTCACGATTTCTGAATAATCATTTTGTATTTATTCAATAATTTTGATGATTGACAGTCTAATGCTTTAGTAGCTGCTTGGCTTCCTGATCTTATGGAGATTTTTGTCAGTGTAACCTCTTTTAAGATTTCTAAGGCAGAAGGGTTGATGATATTTATTTCAGCTTAAAAAACCGAGTGAGTAGTGGGGTTGAATACAGATTATAGTATTATTGCTAACACATGAGACGAGCGAGAGAGATAACATGCGGGCATTTACTGAAAATGGCAATACAAAATTAAATGATACTGCATTTTTTAAAGTATAATATCAGTCCTTTGTATTTCGTGGTTCGAGTGACCAAATAACTTTTTTTCAAATAATTAATCTTTACGTAAAGTACTGGTTGAAATGAAAAAGTGTCACGTGCGGGATTCGAACCCGAAGATCGTGGGTTCGAATCACGCTCGTAACACTCACTTTTTCATTTCAACCAATACCTTACATAAAGATGATTTAATAACAGTATTTACATTATTCATTTTCCCTGTTTTGATTTGAACAACTTAATTTTAATTTAGCTAATAAATTTCCAATGGTTTTTTCTAATTTTGGCCAATTTTGTTAGCTGAATCTTGTTGGCTATTGATTTCCAGCAAAGTGGTTTACGATTGAAGAACTCGAAAAGGCCGATCATGACTTTCTGGGCAAAATTGCTCTGACATTAATGCTTTCATCGCCAGTGAGAAAAGGTTGTTCCCCACATCTCGGCATTGTTCGAGGCGCGGTTCGCCTGGTTATTACTTCACCGGCGGTGAACAATCGATTCACGCCCCTATTTCGAATCTTCAGGGGAGGGCTTCGGACTCATTATTTATTAAATCCGACCAATTTAACAGAAAATTGATTTGTAATCCGTCGAAATGGGGCCCCGTTGGTTTCCCACTCAGAGGCTCCCATCGTGAACAGAGCAAAAACACTTATTAGCTTTCATTTCTTGACTTTCGTTTATTGTTTAAAATCAGATTCTCCAATTTATTTCCCTGTTAGATACGTTTATTAAATCTTAGAATGGTGGAGAATTATCGCTATTTTACAACAATAAAGTTGCAAAGATTATACAATTACGTTTTTACTGGTTACCTTTTTCCAATGTTTTTACTCATTCAATAATTTCAGGGGTATTTACTATATTTCTATATATTCGTCGGCATAATCCAATGGCAAGTGATAATACAGGATGAAATAAGTGCGGTAAATAGCCCTTTGGAACTTTCGCCACTGCCATTTCAAGCTCAACTTAATCGAGGAAACTATTTCCAAAATTCCACCAACAGACGTTTATCACGAAGGCTGTCCACCTGCTCTACGGTAGTCACTTAACCAAACATCGTCAATCAAACGTGTTAAACAGATGCCTAACACTCAAGTTTATTGTTAACTGACCATAGGTAGCTTAGTATAAAATAGTACAATTATAATTTGGTCTTTTATCACCATGGTCTGCCTATCGTTGAAGGTTTGATCATTCAGACGCATTTAGGCATTTCCTCATCTTCAATAATGTGTTATGATATGATTCTATTATTGTTGAAAGAAATAAACAAAAAATTCTGAGATATTTCATTTCCTAACTAGGTCATCACGTTGAGGTTAGAAAAGACATCCCAGTCACTCTAAACATGTAAATTAAAGTTATTCTACAAATGAGTTAATATTATAATGAATGTGTGGTGATTAGTGACCGTTAATCGATATTTATTTAGAAATCGTGAGATGCGGTCTGGTGTGATGTAGGTATCAGAAAAACATTTTCTTTATTGTGCCAACGTTTCGATCATTATTGAGCCCTGAAGATGATCTCAATAAAGATCGAAACGTTGGCACGATAAAGAAAATGTTTTTCTGAAACCTACATCACACCAGACCGCAACTCACGATTTCTAAATAAATAATAATAATGAATGTGAAATGCAGTAAAACATATATTTAGTTATATTTTATTGAGGTCTGAGAGATGGTGAACATGAGATTTGATGGTCTTGTAAGCGAATACAGATGAGTCGATCAAAAAACAGATTTTTCTGTAACACATCATTAATATATTTAACAAACCTCATCTTATAACCTTTCTCTAGACATAATTAATAGAAATCAATGATATTCACAAACAATAAAACGACAGTGGTTTGAATACTAAAACCATATGTCAACTTGTAAACATCTTTAAGATTGTTTGCTCTGATGACGACCTTAAAATAGATCGAAATGAAAATTGTTGTGTTAAGAAAGATCGAGGAATTGTTTTGAATTGGCAATTTTAATAAAACAAAAGCTTTAATTTCATAATTAAAACTACTACAAGTTTTGACAATCCTCACATCCCGATGATTTTATAATATAATTGAGTAGTGTATTCTTTTCAGGTCTGCGATATCATGAAACTCCATGCCCTCAAAAATTGGCTGTTTTTGGTACTGTGAGACAGGAGACTGAGCTGATGTCAATACGATATCGTTATGATTTACGATACACAAAACATAGAATTGCCGAGAAATGGAATGATATTCAGCTTTGTTCAAGTGTACATGAAAGTGCCACGCTGAGCTTATACAAATCAGTAATCAGAAAGCTTATAGAGCCAATTATCTATCCAAAAACCACGTTTCATGAATTATGAAACTTGTGAACAACATACCAACAGATCGCTACAGTTTTACAACAAAATTACGATATTTCAGCTCATTCCTACCGGTTTGACTTTATTAATTTATTTATCTGAACCAAAAAGATTAGTTAATTGAAAAGCTTTTCTTAAGTACATTCTTTTATTTTTCTTTCTCTACTCTCTCTCTCTCTCTCTCTCTCTCTCTCTCTCTCTCTCTCTATCTATCTATCTATCTATCTATCTATCTATCTATCTATCTATCTTTCCCTCCATTAATAATGTATTATTGAAATTAATTTACAAATATTACATTACACTCTATTCTCTCTATCTCTATTCTCTCTATTTGGAGATGTGAGATGCGGTCTGATTTGACGTAGATTTCAAAAAACATTTTCTTTAAAGTGCCACTCTAAACACGACACGCAAGAATTGCACAATTACGCAGAAAACACTTTGAGCCCTGAAGATGATCTCAATAAAGATCGAAACCTTGGCACGATAAAGAAAATGTTTTTCTGAAACCTACGACACATCGGACCGCATCTCACGATTTCCAGATAATCCAAAAGTAAATTTACTGTTATAATAAAAATATTTAAAAAGAAAAAACTAATTCACATAAAAAATATGTATATATACATTATGTTTTTTAATTAATCATGAAACATATTCAAAAATTGTCTACTATAATATTTAAAAAAATGCTTAAATCATTAGAAGCAAAAATGTTTTTACTATTAATAATAATAATAATAATAATGATAAAATTGATAGAATTGTAACAACTTACGACGACGGAATTTAATTGAACAAAAAAGAAATGTTAATTATGAAATGATGGTGTTTGAATATTTGTGTTTAGGTCTGAGAATACATATTGTTAACAAAAACCTAAATGAAAAGATTGAATTAAGTTTAAAAAAAAGTTAATTACATTGTCAATACAATAAAAATATTAATTTTTTTGCAATAAAATGATCAATAAACATAAAAAATAAATGGTAAATTATTATAAATAAAAATGATAATAAATAAAAATAATTCCCCTTGGTTTAAAATAGAAATTTGATTACTTATATAATGATAATATTCATGTTTTTATAAGTAATATTGAATTTTAGTTTATAAGATTATTTTTTATGTATGTTATTTCTAAATTATTGAATTTAATTAAAAAAGAAATGTTATCATACCAATTAAAAAGTAATTTATACTATAATGCTATTATAGTAATTATACTACTATATAAAATGAAAACTCATATAATATAGTCGCACCTAATGTTGTGCGCATAATTGAAAGAGAGGACTCTATGGTTCCAAATTTGTACACATAAAATTATAAAATTTAGTACAGTTTAGTTCTCTCTCTGTCTCTCTCTCTCTCTCTCTCTTTCTCTCTCTCCATTTAGTGAGTAACAATTAAGTTCCCAATTATTATTATTATTATTATTCATTAAAAAATCAAAAAGGTTTTTTTCTAAAATACTTCATTCTTGACCACTCCATACTACTTCAACAAATTATTATTCACTATACATAGATTTTCTTTGTACAATTTACCTTGGTAAAAGCCCCATCTTTATATGTATATCTGTGCGCTACCTCACAGGTACATTTCTCTTCTTATATGCATGTCATTAGATGAATTTTTGATTTGGTATCGTTTAATGATTGGAGCTGAATACTTGCCATATTGATATATGAATCCATAAACCGAAAGAGAGAAGCAATCTCGAAAAGCTCCCTTTGTCCACGGTTTTTTCTTGCTACCGCTTCGAGAATAGAAACGAAAAGGGAGAAAGAGATGTCGATGCTTATGGTTAAGGCGTTGGCCTTCCCTGTTCAATCAATCCGCTGTTCAATTTAAAGTTTGCCCGAATCCCCGAGAACGGCGTCAATAGTGTGGTGTCACGGCCGGCCCTACGCCTTCCGCCGACCCTTTGGGAGCACACTCTCACAACTTTGGGAATGAGATTTCGAAAGGACTTGTAAAAACTAGTTACAAGATATTTATAAGAGCGGGTGAAAACCTTTCCGAGGACACGTGAGGCCTTGATACGGGTTACATATCTGATAGCAACTTGAACAATTTACTGCCCAGGGAGAAACGCATACGAACGGATTTATGGTCCTGGCAATTAAGATTTTTCTGACGAGATTATATTTATCTTACTCGGCCAACACCTCCTGTTTATTGTGCGAAGAATTTGATAGTGGTATATTGTTAAAATATACAATTCTAATCTTTCTAGCTCTTATTTCACTATGATTATGGCGGTCAACGTAAGAAGGTCAATGAATTATTTCTTTCTGTATTTCACGGAAGGCCATTTTTTCTCATACAAAAATACTAAATTATTCTTGCTTATAAGATTCCTTTAAAGCAAAACATTTCTTTTCCGAATATTTGCCGATAGTAATCGTACAAGATAATGTTTGCAACTCGAGTCAATGAGATTTGGAAAACAAAATTTAAGGAACGCCAAAGGTATACGTTTAATTTAGCTAATATTGCTTGTTTAATTAGTGGAGGGATTATTAAAATTTAAATTTAAATTATAATTTGTTGTAACCGAAGATTGTTTTTTATCTTTTTATTTTTTACTTAATCTTTTATCTACTCTTTACTTCTACCACCGCTTGTTGAAAACCCGTGGGGAGAGGGTGACAAAAACTGGCAGCAGAGCGTTTAATTCCTATTATTTTTTAATCTGTAAATAGTATGTAAATTTTTTTCATCTTTAAAAATGATCAGGACGATGGGGGGATAGGGTGACGTTGATAAAGCACCTCACACAACCAAAACCAACAGGATTTACTACACCTAAAGTCACTGCCAGTAGTGGTTATATTCTACTACCAGTTCTATTGTGCCACCACTTCCAATATAATTGTTGGTTACTACTTACCAATCTTATACTACTTACTACTTACAACCATCAAACTTAAAAACTAAAGCTCGTCTTACTTCCGCTACTGATAACTTTAACATCCATATATTGTAATATACATATAATATATGTATATTAAATATTATAATGTAAATATACATATATCAATTCAGCACTGCGATTACCACTTTTATTATGACGTCTTCCAAATTTATGAGTCCTTCCATCCCTCCGATGTACATTTAGTTATTCCCAGAATTCAGAGAGATCTGAATTCCATAAGCGAATGGTCACATAAAATTAAATGGTAGAAAACCATTATATCCCCCATCATCCCTCTTTTCACCATCAACAACCACCCTATCTCCTTCTTCTCCACTGTTAAAAGCCTCGGTGATCTTCGACTGAAATCTGTCCTGGAAACCACACATTTCCCAAATTTCCCGACGCTGTATTGGATCCCTCAATCAATTCTGCCAGTCCAGGCTCCTTCTACCTCGCACCTCTCATAACTGCTTATCTCCTCCCTCATTTATCCCTCTTCGGCTACAGCTGAGTCACTTATGGTGGACTTTCGGCGGAACAAGAAGCGCATCTGAAAAGACTGATGAATTGTGTCAAATTTATTTTATGCAACTCCCCCTCGACGAATGTCTAGAGTCTCTCGTCGACTTCACTATATTTAAAGCGACTTCAGTTTAAATCCTCTATCCAATCTCTTAACACTCGCTCTTTTCCCAATGACCTATATCTTCCTCTTCATAAAATATCGACATTTTCTCCCTCCAAACAGAAACAACATAGTTCACAATCCTTTAGATTTCGTGGTCCGATTGACCAAATAAGTTCTTTTCAATTAATTAATCTTGGATTTGGTTGAAATAAAAAAGTCAGGGTCGCGAGCGTGATTCGAACCCACGACCTTTGGCTAAATACGCCGCTGCTCTACCACTTGAGCTATCGCGAGTTCGATCCACTCGGACACTAACTTCCCATCTCAACCCCACCTTTGGAATTTTCTCTCCTTTTTGCCATTTTTCAACTGCCGTGTATTCTATTTGATTCTCGGAGACAAATGAAATGGCCACGGAGAGTTTTAATGAAATATACATCATTCTGCTTATTAAATCTAGTAGGTTTCGTGGTTCAATTGACTAAATAAATTCTTTTCAATTAATTAATCTTTAAGTAAGGTATTGGTTGAGATAAAAACCACGCTCCCCGGGTTCGTATCCCGCTCGTGACACTGATTTTTTTATCTCGACCAAAACCTTACTTAAAGTTTAATTAATTAAAAAGAATTGGTTACGTTGAAACTATTTTTAGGGATTTAAAAATGTAGGAATGTATTTGATTTTTTAAAGTAACCATTTATATGCAGAAGACAATATCAATCATACAACAATTTTTGTGTACAATATTATAAACCCAGCAATAGAATGAAAAAAATATCAATTGAACATTTATTCATTAAAATAGCTTTTTGTTTAATGTAAAATTTTGATCTTTGTTTGTTGTTTTTGATTGAAGAGTAAGGAAAGGATAGCCGTTTAAACAATTTCCCTCTGTCATTAAAGGGTGGAAATTGGAAACAAAAGTTTAAAAATTCAGAGAAAATTGCCGTAGGCCAAAGTTTATAAGAAGCGTTTACTATTTCATTGGTAGGAGAAGGGAAGTTAACTAGTTAATAAATTATTCTCGAGTCGAGCGAGATTGCGTATGGGTAAAGTTGCAAGAAATAATTCAGCGGTTCGCACCGAGACGTGGGTTCATGAAAGAGTCAGGCGGCCCCTTTCTCATTCTCCTCCAACCCCTGTCACACTTCACGGTGCGATAGCCGTTCTCATCCGAGACATATCTCACAGTCTGGAGATCTCCGTTTCCGTCCCTGTAGGAGTACGTACCCATCACGGACAGCACTCCGCCAACGAATATCGCGTTCTCGTAACGGCTGGTGCCGTCCGTGTTCCTGAACCTGAAAATATAGAAAATAAGTTATAGCTTCTTGAATCGGGTAACAGAAGAAACTGGTGCATACGAGAACCTAAGATGGAAAAGAGGAATCGTTTTCACCAGGTTGGGAATAGGCCATATAAGGGTTACAAAAAGAAATCTTCATCGGGTTTGTTTAGGTCGTTTTACCCGTGTTCAACGCAAGAGCAATTTTAACAGTTCTATTTGTTAATAAAGATACACCCATAAAAATAAATTTGAAAATATGATTACAGACAATTTGAATGATTTATGCTGGAATGACTGTGCGATAAGTACAAAAGCTAATGAAGCAAGGTGAATATCTTATCTACAATTACTTAAGCAAAAAATGATATTTTTAAGTTTATTTAATATAATTATTTAACAATCAAGAATTTCCATTGTTCAGTCATTCCAGGATGTCTTTTTCTCTTCCGTGGCACTTTCTCGAAGGAACTTTATTTACTCTACTCTCATTTATTTTACAATGACTAGTTTCAATACATAATTTTATTATTACCTTTTTCTGCTTAGTTATTATCGGGCATAGGTTTTTTGATCAGTGTGTAGCATGGTCTTTGTGAAAATTCTATTTATTTGCATCACGTTTTTGACCCCTTCAAAATTAGCCCCCCTTCATTATTGTTTTATTACATCTCTTTTATAAAAAATAGTTTGATTAAACTAGTTTAAATCATAAAAAAAAAAAAAATCTAAACAAATCACTTTCTTTCTTTATTAATATACCTATCTAGGTATCAATAGATATATTCGTCTGTATATCAAGGACTATCTCTTTCTCTCTCTCACTCTTTTTTCTATATATCTATTTATCTATATTTCTTTCATTCTATTTTTGCATTACTTATTTTTCCTTTTCTCACTTGTACATTAATTCTTAATCCTATCAAGTTAATTAATTTTCCATTTTCCTACTCCTTCTCTTAGCCACTCATTCTGTATACTATTATTTTCTCTCTACTATTCTAACTACGTTTGCCTTCTTTATCTGTTTGGTAATTTCTAACCGTACGACATAATTTACTATTTTCCTTTTTTCTCCCTCACTTCCTCCCTCCCACCCTCTCTCTCACTCTCTCTCTCTCTCTCTCTCTCACTCTTTTTCTCTTTCCCTTTCTCTCTCACACACTCTCTCTTTCTTTCCCTTTCTCTCTCATGTTGTTTAAATATTGTTGATATTTTATTTTTGTTTTATTTGAACTGTATAGTCTAAAATTACCTACAAGCAAATACGTTGTTCATAGAGACTTCTATTGTCTTGAGTTGAGATGTCACTCAATAGTGAAGTAAGTAACCTAAGCATTCCTTGTCCCATCTTACTAGTAGACTACCCGAGTTGAGGATCCGAGGCTATCGGCGTTTCAGCCGGCGTTGTGGAGTATCAAGAAGTATGGTTGAGTAAAGTTGAGTTACTAAGGGAATGATATGACCAGTGAGTGAGAAATGGAATTTGTTGTATCTTCATTTGATAATGTTGGGAACATAAGGGATGTTGACCTTGATGATGAAGAGCTCGGCTGGACATCGAGAAAGGAGCATTTGCAATACAGAGGAGCGTTTTGGACTGGAAGTATTGGATTCAAAAGGAGTAGGATACTTTGGCTGAGCTATTTCCATACAGTAAGGCCTTGTCCGTTTGAGTAAAGTGTTGTAGAGTAGTATTTTATTGTTAAGGGATGGTTTGGATCGTCCATTTAAGAGATGAGAAAGAAGTTTGCCTTCCATTGAGTTCTTGTCGTTTAAGTCTAGCATGTGGATTCCACGTGAAGCGTTTGCCGAGGTATAGTCCTAAGTAGCGAACACAGTTTGTCGTAGGTAGAGGTTTACAGAAGGAAGATTTCTTGTAATGTGAAACAATGTACTGGCATTTAATCTCATTTATTTTTATCCTCTACTTCTTTAGCCAAGGCTCAACGCTGGAAGGTACGAACGGCAAATACATTTTGTGTGACAGGATTGCTGTGTCATCTGCAAATGTGAACAAGGAAGTATTTCGGTGATTATGTATGTCAGGAGTATTTATTATGAACAGGAGTTGATCAAGCACACAACCTTGGGAACAAGCAAGGACAGGATGTATGGAAGAACCACATGTTACCCAGAAATATTGGTCGGCATGGTAGGACTTGAGGATAAGGTAGTAGGTAGATAGATATCTTGGACAAGAGAACACAAGAAAAATCCAACTACGGTCCTGACCTCGATCTTTCTAGTCGTTTCAATCGTATTTCAAATTCTTTAACTTTAAACCTTTCAGTTAATTGTTATTTCACATAAAATTCAGTTATAATTATATTGTTCTTAGGGCACAGATATAGGAGGCTATTGAGTTGTTTGTGCATTTAATCAATTATAAACACTTAAGCTCTGATTGATAAAATTTGTGTTTATCAGTTCATAATTGCCTCAAAATAACCTTTTTATATAAATAAAACTTTTGCTATGTTGGTATGGCGTGGATGAAAAAAAAAGAAAAGTGTGCTTTTTGAATAGCAGTTTTTGACCACTGATTGATTGATGTAGCAAGTAAAACTTTTAAATAACATTAGAAACTCTTTTTATCCTGTTTCAATACATGACGAAATGTGATGGATTATTCGAACAACTCTTTTGATATTTTATATAAACCATTCATAAACATTCACGGTTGTAAATCAATAATCATTTTAAAAAGCTATTAATAATAATTAAGTTTCTGAATTTATTACAATATTAATATAAAACATGCTTGCCGATTATATATAATTGTTATACTAATACAGAAACGTGATAGTCATTTATAATTTAGGCCAAAAGGAATGTATGATCTTATTGAATCTGGGCTTGTTATTTGATATTTCATGTTTTACTCTAAGGCGAAAACGATTCCTTTTGATCCATTCATCGTTAAACAATTTCTACAAGATTTGTAAATTTGATACTTGCTTGAATGTGTATCCTCCGAAAGTGTCCCTGTTGAAATAATGTTCCAGAGTCCTTATTGAATAGGGGGGCGATTTTCTCTGCAACTTGACCGCTGGAGCGTGGCACAGGAATACAGCCCAAATTAACAAGAATGAAGCACAAACAACCTGAAAACAAGAGAACAATGTAATATAGCAGCCCTTTTGTCTTAATTCGGCTCTGGCGAACTTTAATTTTGCTCCAGCGCGCCGAAGATATACGGGGATTGTTTAAAGCGTAGTGCCAGTTTAATCGTGGTTAGCCGCATTTTTATCCCGGGGGTTGGCGAGAGAAAATTAAAGCTGCAGATATGAATATTACAATTTGGAAAACACGCTTTTTTCCTCCTTTTCCCTGGGGTGAAACACGTCGTTGCTCCGAGCGGAGGGTTCTTTCGACACAATTGTGGTGTTTCTTGTTTAATAAATGGTTCTACTTGGAATTTATATTCAAAGTAATATCCACTTGTTTATACTAACGACGAAAAATTAAAACATTTATTATATTTATTTCTAAATTTCTAAAAACACGTTTTAACAGCAACGGGCACATTTTAACCAAGTTTCTGCTGAAATAATAGAGGAGGTAGGTTAATATCTTTTAATTCATCGGTTGTATCTTATGTAAAAAGAAAAACAGAGTCTCAGCAAGGTAACCAGAAGAAAAAAATCGATGGAGAAAATAGAAATAGATTAATAATTTGATTGAGAGAATAAAAATATAAACGTAATATAAAAGCGGGGCAAAATAGATGGAGAGAAATAAAAGTAAGTAAGTTGGTATATGAAAAGAGTTGGGAAAAGTTTATAAAGTTGGTAATAAAGAGAGAGTCGGTGGCCGCAACGGTTTAGGTGTTGATACGGTGCTAATCACTATAAGGTAAAGGTCCCCAGTTCGAATCCAGCGGCCCGGCATTTGAAGAAAGAGAGAGAGAGAGAGAGGAGAGAGAGAGAGAGAAAGAAAGAGAGAAAACGATATATTTATTAAAATACCCGCAAATATTAGGTCTCCAAGACCTATGTTACGCTTAACATGTAATTATAATTAAAATATTTGTTTACAGTCGCAACAGACATAAAATAGAAATAACAAATTATTGTAAAATCGACAATGAAGTAAATGAATAAAGCGAGAGTAAATTGAACTTATAAGTTATGTTTTTACTTATGTACAGAGAGAAGAAGAGAGGAAGTGCAAGATGATGATAATTCTTAACGTAAATTTAATTCTAAAAGAGAGAGAAAAAGAAAGCAGATTGAGAGACAGCTGAATGATTTAAAGATATGGAGAAAGAGAAAGATTGCAAAAGAGGAATATAAACGGTAAAAAGAAAGAGAAAAAATAAACAGAAGGAAAGACAAATAGAAGGGCGAAACAAAGAAAAGAGAAAAACGTGAATTTGAAGGAGAGAGAGAGAGAGAGAGAGAGAGAGAGAGAGAGAGAGAGAGAGACGAAGTGATAGAGAAATAAATTAAAATAGAGATGGAGTGAAAACGAAAGAACAACTAAGTTGACATACACACATTTGATAGAGATTGATAAAGATATCCACTGAAATAAAGGATGAAAGAGAAAGACAATTAAAAAATAAACAGATGAAGTGCGTGAGAAAGAAAGAGAGAGAGAGAGAGAGAGAGAGAAAGTGAGAGATAGATAGATAGATAGATAGATAGATAGATAGATAGATAGATAGAGAGAGAGAGAGTGAGAGAGAGAGAGAGAGGGAGATAGAGAGACGACATTGAAATTTGCTGTAGGAATAAGAAAGAGAGACAAAAAAAAAATAAACAAGCAAAATGCTTGAAAGATATAGAAAAATAGAGGAAAAAAGAGAGAGTGAGTGAGTGAGAGATGGAGTGTATCCCAAGTCTCGTTTGAGGTACTTTATTCAGAATAGTAATTAAGCGCATATGATTTTAAAATAATAAAAAAATGAAAGTATTATAAATATATTATTTGGAAATCGTAGATGCGTTCTGGAGTGACGTATGTTTAGAAAAACATTTTCTTTATCGTGCCAACGTTTCAATCTTTATCGAGATCATCTTCAGGGCCTAGGATTTATAAACATTGTTTAAATTAGTCTAAACACCACACATTAAAAATAGAACTACCTTTTCTATAGTGTTAACTTTATTAACAAATATTGATATTTGTATAACAAATAACTGTATAATAGTAAGTTAGTGGTAATGGTGCCCATTTGTTGAGCCTTGAGATTAATCCTTCGTCTTCCTTATTCATTTATGCACTTCACAGAAAGTTGTTAATTATATATATAAAATTACCCATTCCATTAGCCACGTAATGGATACGCGGACAATGGTTTCCAGAACGGTGAATTAACGCAGCCGCGTTTCCCATTGGCCTTCCAGAGAAAGTTAAACAAAATTCACGTTGCTCGGTTCCCCATTAAGACTTAACAGGGTGTAATCGCGAGAGTGGTCGGTCTTACTTAAATAATGCACCATCTCAGCTGCCCTTTGTACCCCCAACGTGAGAGCCACAGACTGAGCATATTAAATTTACTGGCACCAACTGTTTCTCAATGTGTCCGGCCCGGTTTTAATTGCCATGCCAAGCCTTTGTTGAAACAGTAGAACTGAGTAAACATAATGAGTTTGTGGGGGAAAAATGTTATAACAATAAATATGACCCTGCATCAACTGAACAAGACGAAACCTAAGTAAGAACTCACTAGTTTTCGTGGTCCGATTGACCAATTAATATCTTTCAATTAATTAAGAGGCAAAATACAATTAATTGAAAAATGGCAAAAAAGAGGGAAAATTCAAAAGGTGAGGTTGAGATGGGAAGTTAGTGTCCGAGTGGATCGAAGTCACGATAGGTCAAGTGGTAGAGCAGCGGCGTATTTAGCCGAAGGTCGTGGGTTCGAATCCCGCTTGTGACACTGACTTTTTTATTTCAACTAAAAACCTTAATTAATTGAAAGACTATGTAAGAACATTCAATTTGACGTCCTTACATTAAAGCTATTTTACACTGTTTTATGTGTCGCTCCTATTTTTATTAATTAAAAACAATTAAATGTATTTGCTAAAATGAACTGAAATTTTATATATAACTTAATATGTTAAGGTTAATATTCGGATCTTCAGCCACGTGCTTGCAAGTTTGAAAACATTTTTGGAAGTAGTAATTAAATTAGTTTGCATCAACTTACAACTTTTTCAACAAAAAGAAGGAGAAAAGGAGAAACAAAAAATAGACGGAGAAAGCTATTGTGGGAAAATAAAATAGAAAGAGACAGATAGAACAATAACAAAGAAAAAGTTTTGCTGTTATTTATATTATTTGTTAGCATAATCTAATAATTTTATTAGAGCTAATATGATAGATGTTTGATTCATAATGATATTTTTTATATCAAAATTTATTAATGTTTAATATTTTTCTTTCATAAATAAATTTAGTTTACTTATATAAATCTTTATCAAATATTTCTGCAAATGTCTTTAATACATTATTTTTTTATAACAGCCAGGATCACTTGATGGTGATTTTTAAACAAGTGGAGTGAAATATGAGTTTTTCCTCTGATTAAGACATACATTGTGATTTAAATAATCCTGCAAAACATGAGTAATAATAAGAAAAAATTATTATTTTTAATAAAATTTATGAGGATTTTGTCTGGACCAATAGCCAGCGATTTCACACTAATTATAACTTTTTTTATTTCCTGGTTTGTAAATTGATCAATATCTATAATGATTTTATGATGTTTTTTGTTTACAATACTTGAAAATTCTTCACTTTACTTTGATTTTGTTACCTAACATACTAGAATAATTGTGCAAATTAATTTTAAATTTTTTAAAATTCTATTTGTTGATTTTTTCTTTTATTATTTTGAAGGGTTTGATGTAGTTTTTAGAGGCGCGTGTTTACTTAGAAATATCCCCTCGAGACATAAACAAAAGGTTGACAATTTTTCAAAATGCAGAGTCTAATATATTTAATAATTATGATGTTAATTACATTAGACAAACCTGTAAAGAAATTAAAACGAGAGTTAAAATACTTGCCTAAATCGAACTAATTTTCTGAATTTAAGGACCATTTAAAAGAAACAAAACACAATTTAAATTTAAATGCAGCCGTGTTACATAGTTTCAACAATGGAAG
This sequence comes from Cimex lectularius, assembly GCF_000648675.2. Lineage (NCBI taxonomy): Eukaryota > Metazoa > Arthropoda > Insecta > Hemiptera > Cimicidae > Cimex > Cimex lectularius. Next base: position 835,353 of record NW_019392811.1, read on the forward strand.
GGAAGTATCGGGTTGTCCGGAAAATAATGCAGGATTTTAAGTTTTCATTAAAAAAAATCTATATAAAATATTCTGTTTACGTTTACAGGATTACTCATTTGTATGAATGTCANTAATAAGTTACCAACACGTTGGGAGAAATGTATTGAGAGTATGGGAAATTATTTTGATTAAAGAACATTGCTTTAAAGTAACTAGTTTCTTTTTTTTTTGTTTAATACCAAAATCCTGCATTATTTTCCGGACAACCCAATAGATGGAGAATCTTTTTTACTTCATTTATTTTTATATACAACTATACATGTATGATATACAACTAGCAGATTGGGTTTGAATTTATGATTGTGGCATTACGGACGTTATACAGAAAGCTACCCATTGCTAGTCGCTCTGTATTAACAAAGTGATATTAATTATTCAACAAGTCTCTTATTCATATTCTTTTCAGTCGGTTACACGTGGTAATTGTGGAGGATGGAGTAATTGCTCTGTGTGTTAGTATGAAAACGTCTGTCATATGGTTTGATGGATAAAAAAACTATTGGCATTTCAATATCTCTATGAAATGTGTTATTGTTTACGTAAAAAGGGGAAAAAATCAGTCTTAAAATTTTGGATTGAAAACGTTGTAATCTTTGCATATTGGAAAATTTGGCCGATTCATAAGCTTGCAACTAGTAGGTATGTATATGTCGAAAGTGTTGATTTAATTGTTAATTTGATTGTCCGTTAAGTAGGTAGTAAATAATTTTAAATCGTTTGTTGAGTGTAGTATGAGTCGGTTGCAAGTTAGCCTTGTATCAAATTTAAATCCTAAATAGTTAACTTTGTCGGATCGAGGAACAATTTTATTGTATAACTATAAGACAAGTCTCACGACGGAGTGTAAAGGTGATATGTTGTGACTTGGAGGGGTTAAACTTTGTTTTCTAAAGATTGCTCCATTTGTCAATTGATTTGTAAGGTAACTGACACTTGTGTAGAAGAGGGATGACGTGATAATAAGGCGGTGAGTGTATTCTCATTTGTGGGCGTATCAGAAGTAAAAATTGTGTGCAACAGCGGAGCGAGTATTGTCTCTTGTGGTACAACTGCAAGCAGTTTTTCCATCTCAGAAATCAGCGATCCTGGGATTACTGCAAAAAATCTTTCCTTAAGGTATATAATATCACCAGTATAATCAGATAGTAGGCCTGGGGTAAGAATAATTTTTATTTATGTAATAATAACTCATGCCATACTTGGTAGAAGGCCAGAAAAACATCTAGAAACACTCCAGCCGCATACAGTTTCTGCTCGTCATATGAAATAATGAAATATGTAACTCTGTGAAGTTGATGAGTAGTGGAATAAAATAAAAAAATAATAATATTTTGAGAAATTTGGAATAAAAAATATAAAATTTTTCAATTACTTAATCTATACGTAAGGCATTGGTTGAGATAAAACAAGTCAATGTCACGAGCGGGATTCGAACGCACGACCTTCGGCTATATACGCCGGCTATTGTGACTTCGATCCAGATATAGTATCCCGCTCCTGATACTGGCTTTTTTTTGTCAACCAATACCTTACGTAAAGATTAATTAATTGAAAAAAGTTAGTCGGCCGATCGGACCACGAACTCTAATGGATTTAATCAGTAAAATGAAGTATATCTTCATTAAAAGCTCTCCTTCGCTCATTTTTCGCCGAGAATCGAATAGATTACACGACATTTGAAAAATGGCAAAAAGGGGGGAGAATTTGAAATGGTTGGTTGAGGTGGGAAGTTGGTGTCCGAGTGGATCGATGTCACGATATCTCAATTGTTAGAGCAGCGGCGTATTTAGCCGAAGGTCGTGGGTTCGAATCCCGCTCGTGATACTGATTTTTTTATCTCAACCAATACCTTTCACAAATATTAATTAATTGAAAAATGTTAATTGATCAATCAGACCACGAACTGTAATGGGTAAAATTAAATACGGAAGTAAATGCATAAATAATATAATAAATTTTGATTTACCTCCTATTTTAAACATACACCTAAATATTATATGACATACAAATTAATCTCTGATTTACAGTTATTTTCTTAAAGTATTAATCTGATAATATTTACACATTTATATGGTAATAATTATACTGTAATTCGGGTTCAAAATTGAGCGGCATTAAAACCAGCTTCTCATTGGAACGTCACGTTTCTGATGGACCGTTGGGTTCATTTAACAGTTTATATCGAGAGACGTGCTAGTAACTTACAAGAATTGTACTTATGTAATAACAAAGCTTTTTACCTTGTTAAATTTCGACGGTGTTATTCATATTTAAATATGTGGCCAGACGTTTCCAGTTTCAAATCAGTAGGGCGTTCATTATTATTGAAAATAGGAAGCACGAATTGTGCCTTGAGAAAGGTGAGAGGAATAATGATTTTTCTTATTACGAATCCATCTTAATCCCATCGCCTTTCACCGGGGATTTCAAAGACGCCATGCAGAATCCCAACGTGTTTTCTCAAACCCTTTCGGATTTAACCTGAAAAGTGTTCGACATTTTCGAAAGGCGAGATTTAAAATTCCAGCCGGCTCCTTCGATGGCCGGGGCTAATGACGGCCGATTCCGTATTTCGAAACTCATAAACATCCTACATGAATTATTCATCCAATTCATGTACAAATGAAAGACTGAGGTTGTTTATTATTTTTCGATATTGTATAAATTCAGCAATATTTAAAAAAAATTTCCAAACAAATTTTTTCAAATGACAGAAAACTCATTTGTTAATGATTTATTTGTTTTTAGAACAGAACCTACGTATTATCTTATGTATATTACGTTTATCACATAACTTACTTCCTTTTCAGTTGAGAGAGAGTTTCAGAGAAGGAGAGAAAGAAAGAAAGAGAGAGAGAGAGAGAGAGAGAGAGAGAGAGAGAGAGAGAGAGAGAGATAATGTATATATGTGTGTGTGGGTGTGTGTTTTGTGTGAAATATCTAAACATATAAAGAGAATAAGAGAGAATGCCAGATAGAAAGTATAAGGTGGAGGATCTTTGCGGCACGTGACCTGCAGCGGAGATTCATGGCCAGCCAACACCAATTTGGTAGAAGAGGAAAATATTTCTGACCTTTTAAACTTTTTGAAGAAATTGAACTTTAACGAATTTTAACTTAAAGGATTTACCTTTAATGAACTGTAATATCTTACAATCATTAAGTTTAATGATTTGTGAAATTATTTGTTAGTAAAATATTATGAATATAATTTTAATTGCAATAATAATAATAATATTAGTTATAAAATAACATGTAATATGTTAGGAAATAAATAAATTTAAAAAAACGTGGAGGAGGAGCAAACACACAAGGAAGAGGAATTTTGGGTTGTGACAAAAACAGACAAGGAAAAACGGAATGTTATTGAAAAGGAGTGAGTAAAAGTAGCTTCTTACGAAACTGTCGTTTATTACTGAAAGAAAGTTGAGAAAAATTGATAATTCGACAGAAGGAGAGAGGGAAAGAGACTAACATAAATAATGTGAGATATAAAGAAATAAACAAAAAGGAGATTGAGAAAAGCGAAGGCAGATATAGAGAGTTGGAAAGTTTGGAAAAAGTAAGAAAAAAAGACATAAAATGTTCCAGTGAACGATCGTAAAATGAATTAGAAAGAATAATTGCACCTAATTGTAGTATATTGGGGAGAGTGAAAAAGAGAGAGAGAGATACATTGAGAGAGAAATATAAGTAACGAAATATAAAAAGTGAATGGTAATGCGAAAGTGAGAGAATAAGGTGGAAAAGGAACAAAAGAAAAGCGTGAGAAAGGGTAAGAGGGAAATTATGAGTAGTTTTATAAAAGCGGAGTTGGAAATAAAAACGAGTTGATAGAGGGAAGGGTAGAGTTAAAGTGGGTACAAAATGTGTTGCCTGTTATCGAAAAAAGTTTGGGAAGAATTATAGAGAGAATGAGAGAGACAACAGAGAGAATGTGGGAGGTGAGAAAAAACTCAAAGAAGGATAAAGAGAAAAATTAATGAAGATAGAGTAAAGAGAACAGAGAAGAACGGAGATAAATAGATAGATAGATAGAGATAGAGAGAGGAGAGAGAGAAACACAGAATTTATTTATTAATTATAGTCTCTATCAGTTGTTATTGATTATTATATACTTCTTTGATGAAACGGGGTTGTTCTATTGTATATAGTAATAATCGTCAAGAGTGTGAATACCGAGCTTGTGTTGAAAGTGAATGTATTTATTAGCGTGAATGAGTGATAAGAGTAGATCGATGGCGGAATATCGACCTTTAATTAGGTTGTTGTATGATATGGGTAAAGGGTGATGAAGGAATAACCCGAATTGAATGAATGGTATGTGAATAGGAATGAATGTATTAAGAATCAACGTGAGCAAGAATGGGTTTGGAACTGCATGCTGAATGACTAAAGTGTTGGGTGCTGAATTGACCTAGCTGTTGACAGCAACCCCCCGGAGCCCAACCTCGGTGGCTGGACAGATAAGACACTCCAACTCCCGAGGGGGTCTTTTCAAGTCTTCCAGCAATTAACTATATATAGCAAAAGCTGGAATTACCGGTGGACTACGACAAACCAATAGCCTCAACTGGGGACATGTTTGTACGTACATGTGCGGATTGGAGCCTATACGTTGTATGTAGTGCTATAGAATATTTTCATACTCTTCCAACAGCGCCATTCGTAATTGTTGCAAATTCTCTGGCATTACTGGGCGACTTTTACCCTCTTCGACAACTCGTCCCAAAAGTGTATGATAGGGTTTAATTTGGGACTATATGCTGGCCATTTCAAACATTGAAGTGAAGCGATATAAGGAACAACTTTTGCTAATAAATCTTCAATGTATCGCGCAACAGTTATTGATCTCTTCCATGAAATCTCCAGATTGAAAATCCTCTCCTGTTCTTCTCCAAACCTTCTCTCGGCCGTCAGAAGACCTCAAACAAAACCTTGACTCATCTAAAAACAAGATTTTCGTCCAGTCTTGCTCAGACTAATTGTGAAACTTAACCGATCCTTGCTGGAAGTTGTGGACCAGCAGACCTTCTTGCACGTAATCCAGCTTCTGAACAACTTTCCCTTATTGTGTCTAAACTGAAATTAACATTTCTTATTTGTTGAACTCGTTGTTTGATCACAACGGTGGTGGAATGTCGATTACGGAGTACATTCAAAACAATAAAACGATCGTCTCTTTGAAATGATTGACTATTCGAACATTTAATTACAAAATCCAATGATAAACACAAGTGGGAAATTTTATCTATGTTTTATTTACTCTAATCCTTTAAAACGATCGAATATTATTGTAAGATAATCAATGAAGGATTGTTTAAGGGATAATTAGTATTATTATATTAATGGTGGCCACTTTTGTTGCTTCTCGGTGGGGTTAAAGTATACTGTAGTTACACAATTGTTGTTGGCATTCTGTTGATAAGGAAATCAAAATTGATTAAAGGCTAGGTAACCACTGATAATTTAAAATCACTCTTATTCCTAAAGTTTGCTTAAATCCCCTTAGGAAATATTTCGAATAATGATTATTTGGAAATCGTGAGATGCAGTCTGATGTGACGTAGGCTTAAAAAAAAACATTTTCTTTATCGTGCCTACGTTTCGATCTTTATCGAGATCATCTTCAGGGCTCAAAGTGTTTGTTTTCTGCGTAATTGTACCATTCTTGCGTGTCGTGTTGAGAGTGGCACTTAAAAGAAAATGTTTTTTGAAACCTACGTCACATCAGACCGCATCTCACGATTTCCAAATAATCATAGACTAACGGTCATTAATCACCACACATTTCTAATAATGTTTAACGTTGTTTTTACAAATCATAATGTTTAGTTTGTTTTGAATCTAAACACTATTATATATTTGCACAATATTAAATGTTAATATATATTAAAGTTAGTATTTTTTAGTCAGCGATTGTATGAAGCTTACCGTGGCCATTGTTTTGCCGCAGTACGACCGAAGAGGAAAGGTAGTTTTAGTAATCGCTATTATTCGGAAACTGAATATCTTTGTATTTTTGTTCGATACTAATGGACTGGTTTAATCTCTATTCATTAACCGATATCAAATTTCCCAGAATCCAACCCCCTCAGGAGGAATTATCGATTAGATTGAAAAACTGTTGATTCACCTGGACAAATAACAACGTTTGATTTTGTTGGTAATAAAATAAAACGACCAATGTACATAAATAAAGCGCAAACCCAACACCAATGTTTTTGTGCGGAGGGTGGAGCATATTATATTTAAAAATAATTAAATATTAGGATTTGGTTAGTTAATATTATTGGCCAATTTGTCTTCTCTTTTTAGAGAACAACTTCATTTATAAAATAGTTATAGATGGGCTGCCGTGACACTCGAAATTAAAAAAAGATGACACTGTTGTGTCGTTCTACCGTGAAAACAGTAGACGTAGAGCCATCAGTTAGTCGCCAGTATGTTAGTGCCATCCTCACCAATTTCCATTTGTAGTTTTTCGTGTCGACATTTTTAATATTTCTTTTTTAGGTTGTTTTTCTTGTTGCTGATTCTTCTATTGTAGATGCAGGGTGGTTTTATTTATCAATTTTGTGCTTTTTACTATTTTATTAAAATTCTTTATCTAAAAATAGATTGCAATGCGTTTTGGGGCTCAGTGCGTTCTCCTCCTCAGCCAGATCTTTTAGGGGACAAATTGGATGTGAGTTATCATAAATACCATTAATAATAAAGCTTTTAAAAGTCAATAAAAACGGGTACAAGACTTTTACTTTTCAAAAGATATACCTCGGCGCGCCTCTTCATGACTCCCGTGTGAACAAGGCCTACTCGTACAAAACACTTCTGAATAGTGGACAGGGCAGATTAGTTTTATGTTTATCTTTTTCTTAGTTAGCATAGACGCCCGGTAACAGGGAATTTGTTAATTTCTCCTCCCACATCCAATCTTATTTTTTTCCAATTTTCCAGTTTTCATTTTATGATTTCAGTTTATTCAGATTTTTTAATGTTAAACAGCTTTTACACGCCAAAGGTTGGCTTAAAAGAAGAAAAGTATCAAAAACGTTGATTCACAGGGGTCGAAGAAATATAAATAGCCTCGCCAACCGGAAGTAGATTAAGAAAGACCCCCAAAACAATTTCACACAAAACCAATATGACATCACAAGGATAGCACCACACTTTTTTTATGTCCCGAATAAAGTTCGAAACGTCGGAAAAATGAAAAAGGTGTTTTTATAAACTACCTCATTCTTGACCGCTTTTCACTACTTCAAAAAATATTAAACAACCGGTTCCAAAAAACATACATGTTAAGAAGGTCGTCGGTCACTGGTTCACGGAGAATTGGTCCAAAGGCTCTACTGACAGCACGAAGCAAAGGTCATACAAAAATAATTCTCGTAGGTGCAAGTTAAGGAAGGATAAAATAAGCATTTAGTAAAATGAGGAACTCTCGACGCATGCAAACAGTATTTTCGTCAAACTTGGTCGTAGGGTTGGGGCAGGAGATCCAGGCACATGTACTACAAATAACCGAATGGAGCAAACACTGACGTATAAAGCCTAAACAAAGCAAAAGCACCTATCAATTACCCTTCGAAGCGTAACCACTCATACGTTATTACATAATAATATTCAATCTCTTAAAATGACTGCGTCCGGTACCTTGAGTTCTATCTAGACTCAAGACTTACCTGGAACCAAAACTAGTAAAACGACAAGCATTAAACAACGTTTCTACGGAATAATGTCACGCAAAATACAAACTGACAGTTTACAATGCAATACTAAAACCAATCTGGACGTACGACCGAGAACTGTGGGGCACCACTAAACCTACAAACATCCGAATAATGCAATCCTTCCAATCGCAAGTCCTCAGAGCCATAATAAAAGTTCCTTTCTAGTCGCCATCAACACCCTTCACAATGACCTTAAAATTCTTTCCGTGCAAAAAATAATCCCCAAAACATTTTTCCCATGCGACAATAAATCCTGTTTTTTATCCCAATCAAGCTGCCCAATCCTTATCCAACAGAAACCACCCTTATAATCCCACTAGATAACTGAGGAGACGGCCTCGCGATTTACTAAACGAGGATTAGTCTCGACGTTGGGAGAACATGAATGGTTTTTAACTCCCTTCTCGACATATGATACATGTCATTTTTAAATTCAACTCATTACGTTGAAAATAAGATTACAGATTGCAATAATTATATTAAATTTAAAAAAAATGTTGGGCATGACAGCGGATAGTTCAGGTACCTAGGACTATAGAATTTTATAAATATATACAGCGTTTGTGTTATGTCCGTGATTTTTTAAATTATTTTATGAGAATTGCTTGAATTTCTTAAAATATTTTGAATGACAAATAACAGTACATGAAAAATCTACGTCGTACTTGTTTAGATAAATATCGTTGTGCCAGATACAGAAGTTCTTCGGTTTTTCAACCACTGAAAGTTAAATCATGCTCTATTTATAACACAATTAATTAAGATTTTTGATTTAGATAAAAAAGTCAATGGCACGAGCGGGATTCGAACCCACGATCTTCGGCTAGATTCGCCGCTGCTCTACCACAGAGCTATCGTGACCTCGATCCGGATTGAGATGGGAAGTTAGTGTCCGAGTGGATCGAGGTCACGATAGCTCAAGTGGTAGAGCAGCGGCGTATCTAGCCGAAGATCGTGGGTTCGAATCCCGCTCGTGCCATTGACTTTTTATCTCAACCAAAAATCTTAATTAATTGTAATATATTAATTGGTCAAGCGGACCACGAAATTAGTGAATTTAATCTATTTATAACGAGAATTGCAAATGATAGAGGAGATGTTTTTAAAGAAATTGACAATAAAATAAATTGGCCGATTTGATGTTTATAAGAGGAAATCCTTTAATGACGGATTTTTCCACAGAACAGGAAAATTCTTACCGAGAATCGAGTTATGGATAAAAGTGATATAACACCAAAACGAGTTGTCTGTTAGGTAATCAGAGTAATATAATTAGGAAGATACGATAAATTTCTATGGAAATATGATAAAATTTGTCAAAATTAAAGAAAAAGATGACAAATAAACATAATGCTATATTTTTATTCACGTATATGTATCGATGTCTCTAAAGATATTTTTGTATTACCGATGTATTGTACATATTTAAATAATAATATATTGTCAAGCGGTATCAATACATGTAGGAACTCCTTCAGAATGAGGTGCGGGAATGATTACTTAACTGTCAAACCGATAAAAGCAGGCGTACCACAAGGGAGCATTCTTAGTCCATTCCTAAATACCATTTATATTGATAATTTTCATTCACATTCCAAGACCATCATTACCACCTATGCGGATGACATTACATTTTTGTTTTCTAACTTTTATTATGATGTAATTATTAAAATTGAAATTATTACAATATTCATATTAATTGTTTCCGTTGTGAATAAATGAATTTTTTTTCAAATGTTGCATTATTTCTGTTACAATGTAAAATGAAAGAAGAACTTACTTGAGATTGTTTTTTAATAGAAATTGAATCAGTGTTTCAGCGGAAAGTTTGAATTTATTGTATGATCACTTCTTCAAAAGATCAAAAATCATCTTGCTTTTATGGAGAAACGAGTATATTACTGATGAACCCAAAAATCTTAAATAACGCCCTTATTATTGACAAGCGGAAAGGGGTATATTTTTTCGTATTGACAGAGATATTTTTCGTAACATTTTCGGTATAAAAACATTTCCCAAAAGATGGACATTTTATTCGGGAATCACCCTATACAGGGTGTTCGGCTACTCGTGTTACAAACTTTGCCAGCAGATTCTGCATTTAAAATGGAAACAAAAAGTCCTAATTAACTATTGTCCGAGTCTCAACAGTTTCGGAGTTATTCCTCTTTTTCTGATTTTTTAAGATTTCACGATGATAAATGAAAAATAAACAATGATAACTCCAAAACTAAAAGGTTTTGGACAAAGCCGTTGATACCTTTGAACACTACGTTCAATTTCCAGTAAGATGTAAACAAAACTAAACTTGTAAACGTTGGTGAAAAAGCGTTTAAATACGTTTTTCAAAGCTGAAGAAATTGATGAAGGAATAAACCGAATAATAATACAATAATATTTAATAGGAGCGTCGGTGGCCGCAAAGGTTTAGGCGTTGACACGGCGCCCATCACTTTAAGGTAAAGGTTCCGGGTTCGAATCCAGGGCAGCTGGATTACAAATACTTAAAAGGACATACTTACAGATGGGATTTTTTCAAAAACACCGGCGCACTGACGGTTTATATGTCCTCTGCTGTTGCGAACCCTCATAAAAAAAATCTTTAATCTAAGTTGGAGTCGTGTTGGTAAGTAAATAAATAAACGCTTGCACTATTTCGGTTTCGGACCCAAATTAAAAAACTTTTAATAAATTTATTCAAAATTTTCTTTTTTTATCTTCCCTCTTTACCAGTCCGTCAACAACAGTTTTTTCCTTACCTTCATCCGTTTCTTCATCTTTGAGTAAAGTAATTAAAAAAGCAATTACACCACTAAAAAGGATATTTAGTGCAGTACATTTTCTGAAATTTGCTGATCTCTAGGTTGGGAAATAGTAGTTTAGAATCATTGTAGTGAGTTTTTGAATTTTGAAAAAAAAATATTTTTCAAAGTTCTGGCTACTATAACGCTTATTTCCCCAACGTTTACGAGTTTTGTATTTAACACATCTTATGGACAATTTAACGATGCTTTCAATGGTATCAACGGATTTGCCCGAACCGTTTTAGTTTCGGAGTTTTCATTGTTTATCTGATTCAAAGTCGTGAAATCTTAAAAATCAGAAAAAAAGGGAATAACTCCGATACTATTCACATTCGGACCTTAGTTAATTAGAACACATTAGGTTTCCGAATGACCAAATAAATTCTTTTAAACTAATTAATCTTTAAGTAAGGTATTGGTTGAAAAATAGCAAAAAAGAGGGAAAATTGAAAAGGTTGGGTTGAGATGGGAAGTTGGTGTCCGAGTGAATCGAAGTCACGATAGCTCAAGTGGTAGAGCAGCGGCGTATTTAGCCGAAAGTCGTGGGTTCGAATCCCGCTCGTGCCACTGACTTTTTTATCTCAACTAATATCTTACTTAAATATTAATTAATTGAAAAGAGTTAATTAGGACTTTTTGGTTCCATTTTGAATGTAGAATCTACTGGCAAAGTTTGTGACACGATTAGACGAACACCCTGTATATGTGTCCCTTAATTACATGACAATATACAATACACAATAAGCGTGAAGTATGCATACTTATGTTTTATGTCCTACCCTTTTCGGGTTTCGGTAAAATATCGATTTTATTAGTTACATTTGAAATATTTATCATTCACTCACCTATTTATGCATATTTCTCTTCCATTTTGATTGCACAATGAATTCTTTTGGTATGGATATATTTCATCTGGACACATTTAAAGTCGATCGTTGAAAAAAAATTGACTAACTTCGGTAAAGTTATATTTCTTTGCTTAATAAATTAGAAGGTATTCTGTGTCTCTTTTCAAAGAGAATAGGGAACAAATCAAGAATATCCGTGCGGCTCGAGTGGGGATCGTAAACACTGAATAAAATACAATATAAAGCTTCCCGAAGCGGTCCATTTTTATACGTTTCCCTTTTAAAGGGTTGAATTTATAGCCGGGACATGTTTGCCTTTTCCTTCTTTGAAATATTAAACAAAGTTAACAAGGTCAAAGATTGCGAAGAGCCGTTTTCACCCCATCGTCGCAACCATATTTGTTTTAATAAACGAAGATTTATGAAAAATGCGTTCGGACAAGTTTCTTTTCCCTAAAAATACCGATGTCCGTAGAAACATTTTTTTATGGTGTAACTGTTAAAATTTAGATTTATTTCAATACTTTAACATGATAAATTTTAAAATGTTCTAGTAATAATTTTAGACCGTTGTGTTTCCAGGGTTTAAGAAAAAGTAATAAGATAGTAACAGAAAATTATTGAAATTTATAACGGTATAATAAAAAGGGTTCTTTATGAAAAATATAGTCTAAAATAATAATATAAATAGTTTCTTGCCTTAAATAATCAAGGTTTTCCGTTAATTTCTGTTAAATTATAATTTTTTAATTTGACGTTAACCCTTCTAATTTCGAGTTACTTTTTTTTGCATCAATTTAATTTTTTTAAACTTCAACATAATTTTTTACCATCAAATTAACACTTTTTAAATTTAACTTAATACTTTTCAGCTTTAAATTGACATTTATTTGTTTGAAATTTATCATTTTCAAGTAACACTTTTTCCCATCACAATAACCTTTTATTCTATCAAATTAGCCCTTTTTCCCCAACATATCAACCATTTTTAATTTTAAATTCACTTTGGTATCTTAAAATAAACTCTTTATAATAGAAACTTTGTATTTTTCAATTATCGCTTTTTAAAAGAAAAAAACAAAAATCCGCAAGAGATGAAATGGAATACAAGCAAGTCAATGAAATTGCTGTAGTTAAAAAAATTACATATAAAAAAATTATGTTCTTCGAGTACTGTATGAAAATTAATTGTAATTAAATCTAAAAATTATATAGAATTAAATTAAAAAACATATTTTTCTTGTTTTAATTTGGAATTATGTATAAGCAACAAAAGATTGAGCGCTTAAATGTCATAAAAAATTAATGATGATTATACATTATACGTATTATACAATTATACATACATCATTAACAGGAAGATTTTATGAAGCAGTTCGTTAGATGCACTATTAAAAAGCATATTATGCTTACAAGGTACATCTCGTACACGGTATTTCCGAGTATTAATTAACAAATCAAACTCGACAAATATTGCGGTTTTGTTAAACGTTATGACAATATTGAAATTGCACTAATCAATTTCAAACGTGAAATGTGTAAATTTAAATTATGCTATCTTGCTTTATAATATATTGAATATTTTTAAGAAAATGAGAAAGAAATGTTGATAAGACATAGAAAGAGAGAGAGCGAACGAGAAAGAGTGAGTGGAAGGAATTGCCAAAGAATTTGCGCGGTGTAATAAGTTGCTTGAACCCGATAGAGAGAGAAAAAAAACAAAAGAGAGATAGAGTGTGTGAGGTAGAAAGAGAAAGAAAGAGAGATAGTCAGAGAGATAGATTTAGAGAGAGAGGAGAAAGTAAGAAGAGAGATAGTGCGAAAGGAAAAGAGATATAGAGAAAGATGGAGATGGAACTAGCGAGAGAGAGCAGAAAGAGAGAAAGAGTTAGTGAGAAAGGAAGAGTGAGAAAGAAAGGAGAGAGCGGACGAGAGAAAGAGTTGGTGCGCATAAAAGAGGGAAAAAGAGAGAGAGTATGATTGTGAGAATGATGATGATGGTTCCTTTTCCAAGTTCAGTTCAGGGCTGTCAGGAGGTAAACTATCTATGGTGTCATTGAATATACCAAAGTTAAGTACGCGTATTCCATGGCGCCAGTGACTGGTATATATATAACCCTGTAAATCTCCTGAGTTTTCTTGGACTAATAGTAACAATTGTTTGCCAGTTTTGGTGAGGGTACTCTAATAATGAGTTTAGCAAATATGTCTAGCCTTTCTGGAGATCAGGCACTCATTTTATATTTTTTACCCACTGTCGGATGGAGAAGTATATGTTTTTTAATGTCATCCCAAGTATTGTTTCTGGGTCATCTTACAGATCCTCTTCCGGCCAGATTGTTTGCTTTTCCATTGCCTAGAACTTCTTTTGTGTCCTGATACAAAAGAAAACAGGTGATGTTTTCCAAGATTTTGATCATTTTGTTCGCTTTTAACAATTAATTGAAGATACACTTAGTTGCTTGAAGCAGACAAAATGGAAAAGAACCCAAAAATAATTTTCACCTTCCCATAACAATACAGACACAAAACGTCCAACACATGAGAAACTGTTACAATCATAAATATTGCTAAAAATGAAATATGAAATACGGCGGGGTTAAAGAATAAAACTCCCTTTAATACGTTATTCATACTGCATGTAGTACATCGTGTTTTATTAATAAGTACGTAACATATTTGCATTGTTAAAATTTAAAACACTCAATGCATTTGTATAAATTTTTCAAATAACAACAATTTTAATAGGTAAACAAAATAAAAACGCCTCTGGGAATAAGGGTGGTTGAGATAGAGAAAAAAAAACTTTAATTTGGTGGAGTGTTAACTGGCAGTTAGCTGGGGTAATCGTCCCGACCACTTTAAATAATTCATGAGCGGCGGCAAATTAATTTTTCGTCTTCCTTGAGAGCGTTGATAAATTCCCTAGGGCTAAATGGGTCTCTAAGACCCAGCTCTGCGTTCCTTAATACCGGAAAATAACCGCATTTGGGTAATTGGTGATTTGGCAGCGGTGCCGAGTCGGAATTAAACACTGCCACAGTGGCTTAGCTTCGCATCCGGTTAAACGCGTTTTAAAATAAAATTAATGTCATTTGTTCCATTTCCCATGGGTTCTTAAGACTCCTTCTTATCTATTCTCTCTATTTTGTTGTGTAAATTTAGTCGAATTATAGCATAAAGAGATATATCAGTTGGAGTAACGGAGAGGAATAATCCATCCTTTATATTTTAAAATAATATTATTCCTGTTTTAATGAACCTACAACTTCGGTCTCTTCCCCGTCTTTTTTTCATTTTATTAATTGAACTCCTTTGTCACTAGTTTCAACTGGTCACTGGAGTTTCATGTTTTGTAAAAATGATTATTCGGAGATCGTGAGATGCGGTGTGGTGTGGCGTAGGTTTTAGAAAAACATTTTGTTCATCGTGCCAACGTTTCGATCTTTTATTGAGATCATCTTCAGGGCCTGGGATTTACAAACAATGTTTACATTTAACAAATACATTTGGGATATGGATAAAATGAATATATATAATGCGAAAAAAATTTATATTCAATCAAAGTATTTGTACTTATTATTAAATTTAAACAATGGTTGTAAATCCCAGGTCCTGAAGATGATCTCAATAAAGATCGGAACGTAGGCACGATAAGTAAAATATTTTCTAAAACCTCCGTCACACCAGACCGCATCTGAGGATCTCCGAATAATCATTAACTAGTGGTCAATAAACACCACACATTTTATAAAAATATTATGAAATAAAATTATAATTCAAAATAAAATTACAATATGACGATCGCGGCATACCGTGTTAGGGATATATGCAGGGCGAAGCAAGACAAGAACTTTCTACGAATTTATTTTCAAATCTTGCTATTGAAGTATCAATCTCAAAATTACTTTCGTTTCTTTTTTCAGCTTTAAAACATGCTCTCTTAAAAACTAATTTTGACATATTCACTTGACTTTTGCTATTACTTTTACCGTGTAAAAATCGTGACATTGTCTAAACTCGACTGAATGTATTCGGACATAAAAAACAAACATTGATAACACTGCAACATGGTTTCTATTTTGTTCAATTTTTTAAAAGATTATCATATCTTTCAATTAATTATTCTTTTATTTAAGGTCTTGGCTGAAATCAAAAAGTTAATGTCACGACCGGGATTCGAACCCACGACCTTCGGCTTTTTCGTTTCAACCAATACCTTACACACAAAGAATAATTAATTGAAAGAAGTAATTTGGTCAATTATACCACTAAACATAATATATTATCATATGTTTTACACAAGGGAAATCCAATAGCACAATTCAAAATGAAAAAAAGTATATTTTTATCAAACGTTAACAAATTTTCTATCAACAAATGTTCCACAAAAGCTTATTATCAAACTGTAAAAGAGAACAATATATTGTTATACAGAATAACATTTATTTATGAGCGAATATCAATTATGTCAATAATAAAACGTATAATTGTGTGTGGTTAATGCGTCAGGGTATTGAACGTTCAAATAATACCAGTCTGAAATTGCACCGATTGTCTCAATATCTGGCCCAAGCACAATGTTGTAGTTTCGCTATTGTACTGGATACGTCAACAACAGCCGTTGCCGCCAATGTGAAATCTATGTTATTCTAGTTAATTAATAAAAACACAGCGAAATTGGAGTTTATGATAAACAAACAAACCATGACGCCACAGGGCTTTTGGGCTCAACTTGAAACTGTACCTCTAATCAAGAACTCTAGATTTAAACGTAGTTTCCACAAAATTAAAAATAATGGAAGTCAAAACTGTTCATTTTCGAAATATTTAAAATTTTATTTTGCAAGGATGACGATTTTGACTTAGCTTCCGAAATTGGATCCAAACTGTGGTATTAATCAAAGTAAATTGGCGCAATTTAGGTCTGAACGTCTGCTTTGTCACGTCAGTCATGTTCAGCTGTTATTAACATCATAGACCGCTTTAATCTAGGCGAGCACTTTGATTCACCTTGATGTACAGTTTCCTCAAATTCAATTTTAGTGTTTCAGTCTTAATATTGTGCATTGGTTAATTTGAATCTATTAGACCACTGTAATTTTATTATATAAAGAAGGGCATGTGGAATATAGTTGAATCTTGCTTGATGTTGATTCTATTAATGATTTTTGAGCCGTTCCAGCCATCAAAGTCATATTATATTTATAATTCAAATAGAAAACAGTAATAGTTATTTAAAAAATAATTTCTTTAATTTCAATTCTGAATGGTTTTTATCAAAGAAAAATGTTTAAAACAACACCATTAGAGACGTTAGAATTATTCTTAGTAACAAACATTTATTTGAGGTCTTACTGGTTTTTTGAAATAAAACTGTTTTAATAATTACAGCAAAATTTATTGTAAATGTTTACAAATTAATCATTCGTTTCCCAGGGCTACCATAAACTGTGTAATAAAAAAACCTGGAAGCTCAGAATAATCATAAAAATCATTAAGTATTGGAGCTAATGAAGGAGAATATTTTTCATTATCACATTTACTATAGTGGTCCGTAAACTGGAGCTGGAGGTGGAGGAGGTGCTGGTAACGCAGGCGGATATGGCGCAAGATCAACAACTTTGTCAACTGGTGGTCCATACACTGGCGCTGGAAGTGGTTGCGGTTGTGGTGGAGGAGGAGGAGGAGGAGATGGTGGTGGAGGTGGCGGAGGTGGTGGTGGAGGTGGGGGTGGAGGAGGCGGAGGAGCTGGTAACGCAGGCGGGTATGGCGCAAGATCAACAACTTTATCAAGTGGTGGTCCATACACTGGTGCTGGAAGTGGTTGTGGTGGTGGAGGAGGAGGAGGTGGTGGTGGAGGTGGCGGTGGTGGCGGTGGTGGAGGAGGTGGAGGTGGAGGCGGAGGTGGTGGAGGGGGAGGAGCTGGTAACGCAGGCGGGTATGGCGCAAGATCAACAACTTTTTCAACTGGTGGTCCATACACTGGCTCTGGAAGTGGTTGTGGTGGTGGTGGTGGTGGAGGTGGTGGAGGTGGCGGAGGTGGCGGAGGTGGTGGAGGAGGTGGGGGTGGAGGAGACGGAGGAGCTGGTAACTCAGGCGGTCCATACACTGGTGCTGGAAGTGGTTGTGGGGGTGGCGGTGGTGATGGCGGTGGAGGTGGTGGAGGAGGTGCTGGAGGAGGTGGAGGTGCTGGTAATGTAGGGGGATATGGTGCAAGTTCTACAACTTTGACAACTGGCGGTCCATACGCTCGTGCTGGAAGTGGTTGTGTTGGAGGTGAAGGCGGAGTTGCTGGTAATGAAAGCGGGTATGGCGCAAATTCAACTTTGAATACTGGCCGTCCATAAACTAGTGCTGGAGCAGAAGGAGGTGGCAGTGATGGAGGTGCTGGTAATGTAGGAAGATATGATGCAAATGATGATAGTGGCGGTATGTAAACTGATACTGGGAGAGACGTAGGTGGTTGCGGCAAAGGTGTTGATGGTGGAGGTGGCGGAGGTGGAGGAGGAGGAGAGGGCGGCAGAAGAGGTAAAACCGGAGACGGTGGTGCCGATAAAGCAGGTGGATACGGTGCAGAATGAAGATCAGTTGGTTCTTCTACTGAATCTGGTGCTGATGGAGGATAAGGTTCATATTTTACTTCTTCCTGTTTAAAATCAATTTTAGCTGTAGCTTGAGGAAGAGGTAGAGCCGTAGAAGACGGATTTTCATTTTCTTCTTGCTCTTCAAAGTCACGTTCATCTTTAGCTGACGGAAATGATGGGTTGTTGGAATTCGCATTCTTCGTTTCAGCTTCAGACTGTTCTTGCAGAACAGGAAAATCTGTTGTCGAATAGGTTCGTTCGTCTGACTTTGTAGCTTTGTTTTCTAAATTAGCATCATTATAAAATTCAGATTTTGATAGATCGAATGCCAGTAATTCTGCATGGACATTATTGAGCGATTGTCTTTTTACTACTGGCGTCCCTGTGCAAAGGGCCAGCACAGCCAACAGCCACACCTGAAAGAAATGCTTTTCTCAAAAATAAAATTGTATAAAACCAAAATTTAAGCAAATATATTTTAAAAATTAAGAAATTTGTTTAAATAAAATATTAGAAGCATCACGAAAATGGAAAATGTGGCATTTCAGTCTTCACATTAGAACAAATTATCAATGTCTATCACTTACCAATCTCATTCCTGCCCGTTGGACAACTGACTGAGTGATGTTCACTCGTGGTATATATACACAAATAAAATCCCTTCGCTCATTTGATCCACATTACTTGTTTATGACCTTGTTTGGAAATCCTGTTTTGAATCTGCAAATCAAGATGTTTATCTCAAATTAAATCACAAAGAATAACAATCAGTTTTAGTTAACCGAGTGATAGTCGGAGGTGTGGATTCAACCAAGCTTTCGGTAAATCTATTTATTTCAGAAATTACGATGAGATATTCTCTGAAGCTAAAAATTTAAACAACACGACATTGTGTTGACGACGTCTATGAATTTAATTTAAATTTGAAGCTAAGTTTCAATTTTATCATAGTTTAAAAAATTTTGATTAAATTTCAATTACCTAACTGTCTCTATTTAGTCAAAGCTTGTCAGTTTTTTAGTCAGTAGTCAAAAGACAATCAGTTTAAATTCTTTAAACAAGAATTCTTTCGTTTGTAATAACAGTTTGCACGATTATTTTGCTCGGTTAAACAACATCGTTTCTTTCATTTTATCTACCGAGACCGTGTTCTAGGGAATTAACGAAGCGATTAGCAGAGATACTTGCGGCAGGACGACATTACACCGTGACCTAGCGCACTAATATCATCAGAGGGGTAATAGCTCTGCAGCAACAAGTGGCAAGATTGCTACTAGGAATGTCAGTCACTCGAAATGGCGAATCACCACTCATATTTATTGATTGTGTTTTAATCCAGCCAAGGCTCCAGGATTAATCGGTTCTCGATAAAAAGGAAACATCGACACGTAAGGTTTGTTCAAGTTTGTAGAATTTATCAAAATGGCACACTGTTTAATGAAATTGTTGTTAAAAATGGAAAATATTTTATGACAAAATTACGAAACAACGTCGTGTCTTGTACAGCAAAATATTCAAGCGCTTTCTCTTTTGCCATATACATTTAAGGATCAGCAAATATTCCAAATTTTATGAATACAAACAGCAAAAATGTGAGCGAGTAAAAAAGTTTTTGTACCGTGTGAATTTTTGTAAAACAGCATTTTATTTTTCCGCTTCCGATTTTATTGAAAAGCTAACAAGTATATAAACTAGTTAGTTTGTCAATAAAATAGGTATAGATAACATAATTTATCTCAATATTAAAAATATTTACTTACCCACTTTTTTCTTATTTGACTATCAAAAATTATGTATAAACGGCTCCATTATCACTATCTAATCACTTCTTACCTTTATTAAATAGTAAGTATTGTATCTGCTGGTGCTATGAGATTTCTATAATGTTGATTTTTTCAAATCTAATTCTATATACAAATTCAGCTAATCCACAAAGTCCGATCCATTCTAAAAAATACCAACAATAAAACAAAAAACAAAAAATTCGTTCTGGAGTTACTAACGTTTTCCGACAGAAGTCGTTAATTTCAAATTATAGTGTAACTGGTTAAAAAAAAGGGAAATTGAAACTTTAATTGACTAAAATATGAAAATTTAATTTTTCATGATGGATTGGAATAGAACGGACTTACTTATTTGGAAAATCTTTTCCATAAAAAAAATTATACTAGAAACGCAAAATTTATTGATTTTACTTTTGCGATATGCAAGTTTTCCATTTATCTTGTAATTCGTTAAAAAGTGAAGAAAATTAAAAATTTAGTTGAATTAAATATGAACATATAATTTGTGTTGATTTTGTAAATATAATTTTAAATAACTATCAGTTACACGATAAATTATCGAAGGAAATTTTAGTATTTGAATAAAGAAAAAAAATCATTTCGTAAAATGAAAAAGACTTGAAAAATTTCATTCCTGAAAAATGACTGTTTTTGTTAAAAGTAAATTTTAAAAATATCAATAAAAATTAAAAGTTAATATTTTTTACAATTGAAAGAGTTACACTACAAAATAAAATGACCGTGTTCTGAAGTAAAATGATTCGAAGAAGTTTTGTGAATGAATTTTTCTCTCATTAAGCAAGTCTGTTCCACTCAACACAAAATCATCGATTTTTTCTGGTAATATTGATGTTTTCTTCGGAACTCGATAATTTTCAACTATCGTGTACTGCTTAAAAAGAGGAGAAAATTAAAAATTTAATCGAATAAAATATGAACATTTAATTTGTGTTGATTTTTTTTTAACCGTCATTAAGTTACACTTGTCTGTTCTTAAATTTTGTTTTTTAATCTTTGTTTTTTAATATTTCTCATGTCGGTTTGTGCTATGATGTTATGCTATCAGGATTATTGCTTCCAAGCTTCCAAATTACTTCTTATCTTCTACATTTTTTTTCAATTCAAATTTTTGAAATAAAGTAATTGCTTTTAACATATTATTTCGTCTAGTTTTATAAATTAAAAAAATGTATTAAAACTGGTCGAATGTGAACATATATTAATTTTAGACTTCCTTATATAGAACATGCTAATATTAATGGCTAGCATGCTAATATTATAACAATCAATGCTCTTAATCCCACTCAAAAGCTACCTAATTTTACTAGCTGAGTCGGCCAATTAATTTTAAAAAAAATCTCAAACAGCTTGCACTGCTTCATAGCTTCCATTTTACAATGTGCTGATTGCATAGCAAGCTGCAAGCCTCGATTAATTTGTACATGGGCTACATGGGCTGTATATTAATGTGCTCAGTTTTTAAATGATACTTTATTGTAGCATGTTGCGGAAATATACCTGTTATTACTTTTAGTTTTTCTTTATTGAGTAGGACTCTTCTTTCTCTGATTGAGCTATTTTACGGAGTAATCTTTATGTTCGTCTCATGCCTGGCATACGTACCCAGAATTATTGTGTTCTCTAATAATTCCATAATTCCAATCAAGTTCTTTAATAATTCGGGTTTAGTTTGTGCTAAAAATGAGTTGTGGGGTTATGTATTGTTTTGAGGTTCTCCGTTTAGCTAAATTGTCTGCTTATTACCTGAAATTTCTTCATAACCTGGAGCCCACTTCAGAGAGAGGTCATTTGTGAATCCCAATTTGTGATAGGGTATTGATGTAGTTTCAGAATATTTTAGAGTTGATCTCGCGCGTTTTATCCCATGCGTCCCGCGACAACTTAACCATACCCCATGCGTCCGGGGCCTACGTTATGATACCTAGGTTCGGCGACGCGTCAGGTAGGCACTTTGATTATCTTACGGACGCATGGTGTATAGTCCATAAACTCTTATTACTCCAGGGGACGAACGGGTTACCCAATCTGATTTCGTAGCCATTAGAGCTATTTTTCTATCCGATAGTAATAATTGTTGCACATTGATATGTAATACAGCTTAGAAAATGGTATGTTGAAGGGCCATGAGGTGCTCTTAGTTAAGCCGTTTATGCCGATTTCCGTATCATTTCAATCTTTGAGCTGTCTGTGTACCATATGGAGCTCTGGGTTTACTTTATGGACAACGACTATTTCTAAGCCTTGTGGAATAGTGACTTAAAGAATTTACAAAATATTTTTTTGGATGTATTTATTTACAATAAGATGGATAAAGAAATACACTTGAAATATATATTTACATTATTATCTTTTTAGGTAAGGTAAACCATAAATGTCTTGAGGCTTTTTTTGGTAAAGTACAACTGAAGGTAACTGAACTGCTTTTCCTCCATTATTTTTCTCGTGTAAGTGCGAAACGTCCATTTTAAATAAATGTGATGTTTGGTCTTTTGGAGAGTAGTTAAAAAAGGGCGATGATGCCGGTTCAGGATCGAACTCAGGAACGGAAATGGGATCCTTTGAAAAACTACTCATTTGTTTGGTAGGGAGTTTCAAGTCTTGATCAGGCGACTCTTTGACATCGGTGAACTTCGGCAGACTAGGTTGAGGATGAAAAACCGCTTGGGTGAGTTCAGGCGACGACTGGCTGAACTTAGCCGGTTTCCTTGCTGTATGTTCTTTTGCTTTTCTCTGAGCTTCTTTCAGCTTCCTGATTCCGCTGGGGGAATCGTCGATATGGTCGGCGTCAGGAGGTAGCGAGACGGTCAGGACAAAAGCCGGGTCGTTGCTTGATTTCGGCGGGACGTAACATGCCGCCTCGACGTCGACTGTCTGCAACACCGGGCAGGGGGTGGCTGAAGTCCTTTGCGGAAGATTCAACGCGTAGACGAAAGGAGGAACCGGTTCGTCCTGGAGGCTTGGGTCCACTTTCAAGTGGCAAGGAGTGGCGACGTCCGTCGTCTGTAAGATCGGGCATTCTTCAACAGGTCCAGCAGTCGCACATCCAGCCAAAGCAAAAATCAGATATTTAATTACCTAAAAATACAACTTATATTACAATATTCATTGTAAACATAAACACAAATTAAAGAATAATGAAGTTTAATAATGGCATAATAATGTATGAAATTTTAGTATGATTCTTCTAATAATTTGTATATAAATATTCTCACTCAATTTCGTCAATTTTTTCTATGTTGTAATTTCATAGAATATCAAGTTCAATGTTCAGCTACTTAGTGAAACAATTGAAAAAAAAAATCCATAGAGTTCTCATTATTTATATCCGTACGAGCTAAGCCTGTGTTTAGAGGGTCCGACTCAACAATTACCATTCTAATGGTTCTGGGTTCGAATCCCAGCATTGCTCGTGCAATTTTATTTTAAAATAACCTGACAAAAATTTCATAAATTGGTTTGATCCCTAGTCCACGACACAGAACGGTTATGCCTTCCTATATAACAGGAATTATTTTACTTTTGTTATAAGTATCAGTACTTACGAGCTTAAATATAAAGATCTAAAAATAACAACGTTCGACAGAAATTTAAGGTACTTGTAAACAGTTTATTCACTCAACTTATTGTTCTGAGTCGAAAAGTTTTTAATGGACTGAAAAACTTAAAGACAAAGTACTTCATTATTAAATTGACTTATATTTATCGCCCAGCTCAGTAATTTCATTAGATTAACCAGATTTAACCATGGTTAAATGTCTAAGTTACTGTTGAACTTTTAAAACAATGTACACGTAAAATACAGCTATTGGTCTTTGGACGATTGCTCTCCCGTACTTTTTTCAGATTAGTGTAGATTTGTTCTGTCATCTCCAGATGTCATATTTTATCAAAATCTGGCATTTTCGCTGACTACATCAACTATGAACATCGATTATGTTTAACTTAAGCAAGTATGTTTTAATACGTCTTTCCATCCCGACGCCAGTATCTTAACATAAGTTGTTAACACCGTGACACTGGTAAAGTTCCCCGAACCCTCCAGACACACTTATATTCCCTTGAACAATAGTCGAAAATGGCTAGAAGAATTTTGGAACAACAAAATTTTAAAAACTTTACTCTTATCGCATAATGTTTCATATGTTTTCACCTTGAACCTTCATCCTCCAATTTGCGATGAGATTAGACAAGCGACATCCCCGTACAAGATTTAAAAGGACGCGATAACAATTATAGAAATATTACTACACAATCTATTCCTCGAAAATAAAATAACAACTCAATGCAGACACGGACATTCAGCATAAAACTATGGGGTTCAACTAAATCATCGAATCCAAACGCTGATTACTATTTATCAACAACTCGGTCACGTCGGTTTTTGAAATTTGTAGCTAACGTTTCAATTAATTCAATCTTAATCTAGAATATTCACATTTAAATATTTTACTACCAAAGAATAACGTAAATACGAATTGCTCAAGTTGGCAAGGAACCTGGCGTCCTTTATTGCTTTAAAAATAAACAAGTTCTATAGAGGGTTAATATCGCTAACAATAATTTATAATACAACGCTGGTAATATATATATATATATATATATATATATATATGAGTCGGTTTTCCTTTCTGGTAACTCCACGCTTATTTGCCACATCCGGAAAACTCTTCCATACGAGCAGAATGTGAAGGCATTCCGGGTAAATAACAACATACCGCTCTCTGGATTCCGAGGCAAAAGATTTTCCTGGCATGGAACCTTTCCAGAAGCAAGGTATTCACGAATGTTTACCAAAATATTACCTCTAGGTATTATTTATTTAATAATTATTTAGTTCGCAGATGGAAGGTACAATTCTGGGTCGTGAGAAAAACTCTGAACTTGACTTGATAAAACTAAATTTTTAAATAACTCAAATATATTATTTCATCACAGTTTTAAAATAATTCTGTTGTATTGATCAAGCAATATTTCAAATTCGTTCATTTTACTATAAGTACATTTAAAATATGGTTAAAATACTCGCGTGGTAAATAAAATTTAACTATTTATCATTCTTTTCATCTTAAGTTTTTATGTCAGAAATTGCCTGTAGTTGTGCCTCTTCAGATAAAATAGATCCACCTATCTCAGCTTCATTGGGTTTGCAAATTTTCATTGTTGGTTGTAGTGGATTATTGAATTTGTCGATTCCATTTTTAGATGTCTTTTCTACAGGAGTTCTTACTTTACTTGATGTGTTAAATTTTGTATTGTTTATATTAATAAATGGATATATTTCTCTATCAATTGCCGTTTTCTCTGGTCACATGTTTGACTTATCCATTTCTTCTTTCTTTCAATGCTATATTGATTCTTTGAGCACGTAAATTTTTACCTCTGTAGCACTTTCTTTTCTTCTAATCTATCCTTCCACTTTTTCACACAAAAACACTTTCAACAACAAACAAATTTTACCTGTTTTCTCTCTCTCTAGCTCTCTCTCTTGCTTTATTTGTTATTTGTTCCTGTTACTTGTTTGTGCATTTATTTCTCTCTCTCTCTCTCACCCCTTTCTCACCCCTCTCTCACCCTCTTTCTAGCCTTCACACTTCTTTTTTCTCACCTATTCATTCCATCCATCCGTCTCTCTCTCTTTCTTTTCTCTCTCTCTCTCTCTCTCTCTCTCTCTCATCCTATCTATCATTAAATCATAATTTTTTTGGTTCTTTAACATACCTCTCTCACATTCACACACACACGTCCGCATTCACTCCTTACGCGTTTTCACCCCCTTTTTTCGTAATATTTTCTATGGCCAATTTGTTTCTACCTTCTTCATTCTATCTCTATCTGTTTATCTATTTATCGATATCTTTCTCTGTATTTTTCCTCGTTCGTTATTATATATCTTTCTCCTTTGTTCACCTCTATCATTCTCTCTCTCTCTCACTCTCTCTCTCACTCTCTCTATCTCTCTCACTTACTCTCTTCCTCTTTCTGTCTCACTCACTCAATCACTCACTTACTCTCTCTCTCTCTCTCTCTCTCTGATTTTATTGTAAGAATGTCAATATGACAAGAATTAGCGATTATTATAAATAAAGCGTTTCAATGCGCTTAAATTCAATTTTCTTTCTCTATCTATCTATTTATTTATTTTTATTTCCATCCGTATTGATTTGTTTAAATCTATTTATCTATCTCTATTTTTCCCTCTCACGTTCAACTACCTACACCTTTCTCAGCTATCCCAATATTTTATTTAAATTTTTGTAAAATTCTCAATAAACATAAACGTTGTCATTATACTCCTAATTTTTAATATAACCATCGCCCACACTGTTTCTCTTATTTCTTACAAATATTCTATACTACCTCTTTCTTTCTATATGTGTTGTTTTGCCTATGTTGTTTTTCTATAGTTATTCCCCTCTCCATCTTCCTTTCACCCTCACTCTTTTTGTATCTCTATATGTCTGTCACATTCTATGTTTCTCTGTTTAACTCCCTCTTTATGTCTTTTTTTTTCTCTCTCTCTCTCTCTTTGTTCAATTGGCGATTTATTTCCTTTAATATCTTCCTTTATTTCTACCAATCTATTTGTCTATTCTGTGTGTTTCTTTCTTACTCTTCTAGTATCGTAATTTTTATATATATATATATACGTATGCCTTTTTCACAATCTCTCATTCTCTATCCCTTTCTTTTTCTCTCTCTCACGGTCTTTTCTATCTCTTAATACCTGCAATATACTGTCATTTTTCATTCACTATTACCCGCAACTTTTCTCTTCTTATTTAGTTTTGCTCACCCTTTCACTGCTCTCTTTCTATCCACCTTTTTTCAAACATTCTTTTTTCTCTTAACATCTTCTTTTCTCACTGTAGTTTTATATTTCTGTTTAAGGGTATTGATATTCTATCACTAGCCCTCATGTTATATCTTTTGCTATTTTGTTTTTCATCGTCATCATCATCGTCTCTCTCTCTCACTCTCTGTCTCTCTCAGTTTGTCTTTCTGTCTGTCTGTCTGTCACTCNAAAATACAATTTTCTGTGTCACAAAACTTTCTAAACCAATTTTAAAATTAAATAATAAATATAATATATAAACCAATAATAATAAAAACGTAATACTTACTAAAACATAAGCTTCAAACATATTCTGAAAAATAATGAAGAGCACACCTGTCCGTTTAGTTTCTAATTAAATAACTATTATTGGAAGATAAGGGCTCTATTTAATTTATAATCTATATTTGGTGGTAAATATTTTCAGTGTAATATTTATTTGTTAAAAATAAGTAAAATATTTTCTCGAATTTTAAACCAAATTTGTAACCATTATGAGTGAAAAATGCTTAATTGAATCGTGATATATTTATAATGTCCGAGTTTCCCATTCCAGTATGTGCCCCACTTTCGTTATTTATAAAGCTGCAGCTTGTAAACGAACCTGGCCAAATAATTACGGCCTAATTAAACGGCGTCCCGGTTTGCTTGCATGCAAAGCATACAATAACCGCCAATCCATCCGCAGCCAGTTAGCAACTAGACGAGAAGGGGCGTCGCTGTGTAAACCGCCGCCGCTCTCCAGCCTTGCCGTCTATTTGTTTAGGTTTCCCACAACTAATTGACAACCTGTCCTTTGTATACAGCCGACTCCGGATGTGTAAAGTGGCCGGGCGTCTGGGAAAACACAGGATACAGTTCTCAAGATAAGTCACTGGATAATTGCTGATAAACATAGAAACCTACATCATAGTAGAATGCATACTCGTTCCAGCCAATACCCAGCAAATTAAGTGAGACGAATATAAATAAATTAGGCACAACATCAATTAAAAATGACAAATAATGAATCCATTTTGTTTGCAATAAAAGCAAGTGCTACATTGTAAATAAGAAATAAATGAAGGGAAGGAGGAAAACTACTATCTTACACCTAATAACAATAATCGATAATAATGTACAGGATGTACGGCTACACGTGTTACAAACTTTGCCAGTAGATTATACATTCAAAATGAAACCAAAAAGTCCTAATCAACTATGGTCCTAAACTCAATAGTATCGGAGTTGTTCCCCTTTTTCGGATTTTTTAGGATTTCACGACCTTGGATCAGATAAATAATCGTAACTCCAAAACTAAAAGGTTTTTCGACAAATACGTTGATACCATTGAAAACTACGTTAAATTATCAATGTGATATATACTAAACTTGTAAACGTTGGTAAAAATAAGAGTTTTAGTAGCCAGAACTTCGAAAAATATTTTTTTCCAAAGTTCAAAAACATTCTACAGTGATTGTAAACTACTATCTCCAAACCTAGAGATCAGCAAATTTCAGAAAATGTACTACACTAAATATCCTTTTTAGTGGTGTAATTGCTTTTTTAATTACTTTATTGAAAGGTGAAGAAACTGATGAATGAAAGGAAAAAAACTGTGGTTGACGGATTGGTAAGGAAGAAAGGTTAAAAAAAAGGAATTTTTGAATGAATTTATTAAAAGTTTTTTAATTTGGGTCCAAAATCGAAATCGTGCAAGCGTTTACTTATTTACTTACCAACACGACTCTAACTTTGATTAAATATTATTGTATTATTATTCCTAGGAATAAAAGTGTTTTATGATTCAAAACATTTTTAGGTATCTATCTGCTATCTTGTTAACATTATGGCTACTTTTTTTTCATCTTTTCATCTTACCAATCTGTCAACTACGGTTTTGTCCTTCATCAATTTCTTCATCTTTGAAAGACGTATTTAAACGCTTATTTCACCAACGTTTACAAGTTTAGTATTGTTCACATCGTACTGGAAATTGAACGTAGTTTTCAATGGTATCAACAGATTTGTCCAAAATCTTTTAGTTTTGGAGTTATCATTGTTTATTTGAAGCAAGGTCGTGAAATCTTAAAAAATCAGAAAAAGAGGAATAACTCCGAAACTGTTGAGACTCGGACAATAGGTAATTCGGACTTTTTCTTCCATTTTGAACGCAGAATCTTCTGGCAGTTTGCAACACGAGTAACCAAACATCCTGCATAGGGTGATTCCCGAATAATGTGTCCAATTTCTGGGAAATGTTATTGTATCCAAAATGTAACGAA
Organism: Cimex lectularius; assembly: GCF_000648675.2. Taxonomy (NCBI): domain Eukaryota; kingdom Metazoa; phylum Arthropoda; class Insecta; order Hemiptera; family Cimicidae; genus Cimex; species Cimex lectularius. The sequence goes on from NW_019392811.1 coordinate 864,268, forward strand.
AAATATCTCTATACTCCTGTCTTCTTGTCAATAATAAGGGCGTTATTTATGATTTTTGGATTTTTCAGAAATACACTAGTTCGTCCGTAAAAAAATTTCAAAAAACGTACTCCATTTAATCTCTTTTTCAATGATGTAATTGCTTTTTTAATTACTTTTTCGAAGATGAAAAAATGATGAAGGGAAGATCAGAACCGTGGTTGACGGGTTTGTAAGGTGGAGAGATTAAAAAAACCATAAGGAAATTATTAATGCATTTATTAAACGTTTTTTCTTTGGGTAAGAAACCGAAATAACGCATTTGTTACTTATTTACCAACAAGACTGCAACTTTGATACAAGGATTATTGTATTATTATTCTAAGGAATAAAAGAGTTAAATCTTAAGTTTTAAGATTTAAAACGTTTCTAGTTCATTCATTCAAAATTCTTTATTTATTATTAATAAGCTTTCCACCTTACCAACCCTACAAACACGGTTTTTTCTTTTTCTTCATCAATTTCTTCATCTTTGAAAAAAGCAATTACACCACTAAAAAGATATAAAATGGAGTACGTTTTGTGAAATTTGCTGGTCTCTAGATTTGGAAATAGTAGTTTAGAATCACCATAGTAAGTTTTTCAACTTTGAAAAAATAATTAAAAAAGCAATTACACCACTAAAAAGATATAAAATGGAGTACGTTTTGTGAAATTTGCTGGTCTCTAGATTTGGAAATAGTAGTTTAGAATCACCATAGTAAGTTTTTCAACTTTGAAAAAAAAGTCAATTAAAACTGGCTACTAAAACGATTATTTCTCCAAAATTTACAAGTTTTGTATTAATGATGATTATTGAAAATTTAATTTATTTTTCAATGGTATCAACAGATTTGTCCAAAACCCCTCTGTTTTGGAGTTACCATTTTTTATTTGAAGTAAGATCGAGAAAGCTTAAATATCAGAAAAAGGGATATTCGGATCATAGTTAATTCGGACTTTTTGGTCTCATTTTGAATGTAGAATCTACTGGTAATGATTGTGCCACGAGTAGCCCTGTATACTATGAAAAAACTGCCATAAACCAAGTCACGTTTTTCTTACCAGAGCTTGTAATTGCAAAATTTTCATTGATTTTACATTGAAACCGCAAAAGGCATGGTAAAACGTGTTATTACATAACTGTGTGTATGTTTTGAGAATACAACGTAATTTCTATCACATCACAATAACCCACTTCGTGGTCACAACCAAATTTCTCAATAGGTTAATTAACTGGGAAACCCCAAATCGTCAAAGTAGGTAAATTATGTTTGACCCTTCCTCCCTACCTCCACAACTGACAAAAGGTTTAATTGATTAAAGGCAGAGTCACCTCCGGGTGTACGTGCCGGTTATATACATAATTAAACCATTATAAGGCCGGGCAACAAACAACCAATTACCCCCTTCGTGCAAACAACATATTTTCCATTTCAAAGGGGAGAAGTCGAACACGGGTGAAAAGGGACGGAAAGGACGCTCCCCCCTTTTCTCGACAAGGGCTCCCTCATTAAAGGGAAACGTCCTCTTTCTACTGCACTTTCCATTATTCATTTCATCTTCCTTTTGCGTTTATTCAATCTTTTTTATGTATTCGCCTTGTTAGGCTTTTACAAAGGTCTAAAGTGTATGGTAATGTAGTGCTAAACTTGAGACTTCTTGTACTTTTAATGATAATGGTATTTTTAAATAAGTTTAGTAAAGACTTCGTGTGTCTACTTTTCTGTGCTCAGAAGAAAACTGGAAAATTTCCCTCGTTTCCTTCAGATACAGTGTTAACACTCATTAAAATAAAATATTTCTTTTATCTATCCCTACTATTACAATTTTAGCTCATAAAACAAATCAGATCGAGTTCCTTTATGATGAATGAAATGATACTACATACCATGTGAGTTTTTATAAAAGACGTGGTCTTTTACTTTTCTGCTGCATGTTTTATTACAAAAATATGTAGTTTAAAAAGGAAATTTTCGCATAGAATTTGCTGGTGACAGTAAAATTTTAAAAACTTGATGCGCTATGCCGATCCGGTGATGAATTTTTTTCATCATATGTGATCCCTTTTCTTCTCAGATTTTAAAAGTCCGTTTCATTCTAAACAAAGATCCCAAAATGAAAGGAAAATTTCATTAATTTGTTCAAGAAATATTGATATTTTCCTTCAGAACTCTATTATATCAAATTATTGTGCAACTGGATAAAAAACGATTAAAACATTACAATTTAAATATTAATCCATTTACGTTTTCGTAGTCAATTGACCAAGTTACTTCATTCAATCAATTAATTATTCTTTCTAAGTTCTTGGTTGAGATAAAAAAATCAGCGTCACGAGCGGGATTCGAACCCACGACCTTCGGCTAAATACGCCGCTGCTCTACCACTTGAGCTATCTTGACTTCGATCCTCTCGCACACCAACTCTCCATCTCCATCCAAGAAAAGGTCTTAAAAATACAAAACTATACAGGTTAAGCAGATAAAAAATTAACAATACATTAACTGCCTTGTCGTAAAAATAAAAATAATAAACTTGGGATAAAAATGTAGATTTTATATAATTAAATTAAGTACAAAACAAGTGTTACGTTGTAATAAGATAAATTTAAAACGCATTAAAATAGATAGATGACCTTACAAACAAACGGTTTCACTTGTATTAAAAATAAAAATAATGAAAGAACAAAACGCTTTGGAAATATAAAAATATTATGTCCAGAAATATATATACATAATTAAATTTTTAACCATTTGTTCTAATGTTTTTCTGATGTATTTGGTAGCAAAAATACGCATAGGAAGCACTTTTCATTCTTTTTAAAATAGAAAACTGAGAAAAACACGTTGAGTTATGTCGTTCGTACTTGCCCCCAGGGCGTATTTCAAAAGACTTTCTCCTTCCCGCGAAAAATAAGATCGGTGATAAAATTCATATTTTCTTTTAAAGAAACAATGATACCTATTTAAGGGCTTTCCATATCGAAATAGCTTCCAACCATTAGAAGATTTTAGATTACCAAAGTAACATCAATTTTGGGAAATCCGTTGTATTACGAAGGATTTCGTACAATTCACCATTTTGGTTGAGAGCAGAGCACAAAGAAAGGGCAGTGGAAGAGAGAAAGAGAAATGAAAGTTGGTAACTGCTACCAAAAATTTTACGGAATATGATAGAAAAAGGAAATAATGTAAGATTAGTTAATATTAGAGAGAGAGAGAGAGAGAGCGAGAGAGAGAGAGAGAGAGAGAGTGAGNGAGAAAATATGATTACGTGAGTGATGATGATCACAATGTTACTAAGAAATGGGGGTTGGTATTCCTTAAACAATGCTGCTTTTTGTCCTTTGGTCATTGCATGTACCAAAGCTATGTAAACGTTAAAGAGGAGAGGGAAGGAGGGACAGAAAAGTTGAGACAAGATAAAAAATAAAAGGCAGTAATAGAAAAAGAAGCACGGTAATAACTATGAGAGAAAGAAAAAAATAATTTAGAACAGAGGAAGAGAACTAGGTAGATAGATAGAAGGAAAGATAAAGATTGAGAGGAAGTGAGAGAGAGTGAGAGAGAGATAATAGATAGATAATAGATAATTAGATAGATGATAGATAGATAGATAGATAGATAGGTTGATAGATAGGTAGGTAGGTAAATAGAGAGAGCGAGGTAAAAGAACGAATATGAAGTTAAAAAAGAAAGAAAGAAAGGGAGAAAAAAGAATAAGAAAGACAAATAGAGAATGGATACAAGTAAGAGATATCAATATAATACAAGCAAATTAGGCAAAGACAGATAATTACATCGATACAGATAAGAAGACAATAAAATGAGAGAGAGAGAGAGAGAGAGAGAGAGAGAGAGAGAGAGAGAGTGAGAGAGAGAGAGTGAGAGAGGGAGATAGAATATAAGTTTAAAAAAAGAAAGAAAAAAAGAAAAAAGAGAGAAAAAAGTATGAGAAAAAAATAGAGAAAGGGATAGAAGGTGAAAAAAATAAAGGTACAGAGAGAAAAAGAGAGAGAGGGGGAGAGAGAGACAGAGACAGAGAGAGAGGAGAGAGAGGGGGAGAGAGAGAGAGAGGGAGACAGAGAGAGGGAGACAGAGAGAGAGAGAGAGAGAGAGAGAGAGAGTGAGACAAAGAGAGTGAGAGTGGGATAGAATATAAGTTTAAAAAAAGAAAGAAAAAAAGAAAAAGAGAGAAAAAAGTATGAGAAAGAAAAATAGAGAAAGGGATAGAAAGTGAAGAAAATAAAAGTAGAGAGAAAAAGAGAGAGTGCGAGTGGGAGATGGAATATAAGTTTAAAAAAAAGAAAGAAAAAAAGAAAAAAGAGAGAAAAAAGTATGAGAAAGAAAAATAGAGACAGGGATAGAAGGTGAAGAAAATAAAAGTACAGAGAGAAAAAGAGAGAGAGGGGGGAGAGAGAGAGTGAGAGAGAGAGTCAGAGAGAGAGAGGAGAGAGAGGGAGAGAGGGGGTAGAGGGGGGTGAGGGAGAGAGAGGGGGAGAGAAAGAGACAGAGAGAGTGAGAGTGGGAGATAGAATATATGTTTAAAAAAAGAAAGAAAAAAAGAAAAAAGAGAGAAAAAAGTATGAGAAAAAATAGAGAAAGGGAAAGAAGGTGAAGAAAATAAAAGTACGGAGAAAAAAAAAGAGAGAGTGAGAGGGGGAGAGAGACAGAGACAGAGAGAGAGATGCAGAGAATTGATAAAAGCACAATGAACGAGTTTTTTATTTGTGTGATTAGTCTTAATAACAGATTTTCTACTTCTAACCCATTAAAGTTAATTTTTAAAAATTTATATTTGTAAAGGAAGAACAGGATTAATAATAAAATAAAATAATAAATATTCTAATATAATTATATAATTAATATTCTTGGCGTAAACAGCTTATCATGAATGGATTGTATATCGATTTTCACATTCTCCTCCAATCAATCCTGCTCGATTCTCTGATGCAAGGAAATTCAGTTATGTCAAATATGTACGTTGGCCATGACAAACCCGCATCGTCGTACAACAGGTACACATGTCCCTTTACACATGTAAGCGAATTACAACAGGATTAATTAATTAATTAACATCGATTAGTCAGTGTGTTTTCACAAATTTCGGCAGTGGTAGTGGCTAGCATTCACTGTTGCCGGTGTGCATTTTGTATTCAACGTCTATTTTCAAAATGGTAAATGCCGGTAAAACGATACTCGCTACAAGCTTTTACCCGCTGTCTGCCAATGTTTAAATAATTAAGAAGAATACAATGTTGTTTAATGTTTTGTTTGAAGGGGAATAGAAGAAACGACGTTTTTATATCAAACGAGAAAAATTTCTTATTTTTCCTTGTTATCATTAGATAAAAACCTCGTTTGGCTTAGATTATTCTCAGAAAAAGATTCCTTTATTTTCAAAAACTGTTGTTTTGGAAACGTTTCTAATTTATTTCACAATGTCCAATGGATGCAAAATTAGCAATAACAAGAGCTCGTTTATCAAAAACAAAGCTTACTCTCGGAAATTGGAAAGGACCGCCTGGGGCATTTCCGAGGACGATTTCCTGGGACAAACTCCAAAGCGGTTCTCTAAGTATTAATCCAATCACTCTAATCCCTATCCTGTTTGCACTATATTTGACGTTCGATTCCATTTTGATCCAAAGTGGTCCCACCGACTGCGTGATTGAACTAAAATCTCATTCGGACCAATTATCGGGGCGAATTTTACACGATCCAATAGCCTGTATCTATATACAAATATTTTGGCACACAAGGTTAACAAGGCAATAGGAATGATGCTCAAAGAGTACACTTTTTACATTAAATTGCCAACAAACGTTAAGATGGAAAATTTTAAGCATGTTTTTCACGGACCGCAGTGTTATTTACTCCAGGGTTGTTTTACTGAAAACGTTTCCTCTTGTTGAGAAGTGCTGCTCCACTTTCAGTTAACAAGTATCTCGGGTTTCGTCTGCCTTTTGCAGAATCTACATACCGGTTATTTTCTGAGACTAAGGGAATTCCATGTTATAGGAGACTTCAAGGCCATACCCGTCCCGCCTAGGGATGAACAAATATTTATTTATTTATTTGTTTTAGTACATTTCAGGGAGATGAACCTCCTATGCAGTACATAATACAATATTTAAAATTAAGAAACACAAATATTTTTCATTGTAACAAAATCAGCAAACAATTATAATCATGATAATATGCATTGTGTGGTGATTAGTGACCGTTAAACGATAATTATTCAGAAATCGTGAGATGCGGTCTGGTGTGATGTAGATTTCATAAAAACCTTTTCTTTATCGTGCCAACGTTTCGATCTTTATTGAGATCATCTTCAGGGCTCAAAGTGTTTGTCTTCTGTGTAATTGTGCCATTCTTGCGTGTCGTGTTGAGAGTGCCGGTCTGGTTCCAAAATCATAACAGACTGGCATTCTCAACACGAATGAATGAATGACACATCTACATGGAAAACAAACACCTTGAACCATGAAGATGATGTCAATAAAGATCGAAACGTTGGCACGATAAAGAAAATATTTTTCTAAACCTACCTCACACCACACCGCATCTCACGATATCCAGAATCTTCATTGTAAAGTACTAAAGCCGGAATTGCCAGTGGATAGCGAGAAGTGATAGGCTGATGTACATTCTTTATGAGTTTATATTAATGAGAAAAGCAGCCTGAAACACACCCAACGATAATTTTTTTTAATTTTTATAACGACTTGATTTTATAAGAAAAATGTCCTTTGTTTCGACTGTAAAAGAACCAAGAAAAGGATAAACAATCGCAAATATATTCATATATTTTCAAAATAAAGAAATTCGATTAATTTGAATTGCAGAAATGAAGCTGTGCCTTAAAAAAAAAAATAAAATCTGACAAGGTCCTGCCAAATATCGACTCCCTTTACGAAATCGTCAAATCTCGTGCAAAAAATAGAGAAAACACCTTACTCAAAATTTATCACTAAATTGATTTTTTATCAGTCAGAATTGGCATGGAAACAAAAACGTAGTCGTTCACCCCAACGCCTGCCAAAGGATGCACTCTCAACACGACACGCAAGAATGGCACAATTACACAGAAGACAAACACTTTGAGCCCTGAAGATGATCTCAATAAAGATCGAAACGTTGGCACGATAAAGAAAATGTTTTTCTGAAACCTACATCACACCAGACCGCATCTCACGATTTCTGAATAATAATATGCATTTACGTATTTCATATTTAAATACATTAAAAGAGGAACCAAATATATACACGTCACAGATTTCAATAAAACCTTTTGTAGGTAAGTGATTGAACCAAATTTCCGGTAATTAGTTCTATGAAACTTGATGTGAAAACTGTATCGATGAGGACAACTGTGAGTAAGAGCGTACAGATTTATCTAACTGAGTGGACAAGAGTAATGGCCGGTTATCAACATCCGCAAGAAACACATCCTCATCAACAGAGAGGGAGAACATGATCCTGAAGGGAGAACGATTTGCACAGTTTCAACCATTCGTCATGCTCGTTATCACCCCATTGAAGACCTAGTTTGTAAATTAGGTATTTAATAAATTTTCTCTGAACACCTTCAAATATATTAATGTTAGATTGAATTTCCCCAGGATAACAAATCAAACAACTCAGATATGCTTTGAACCAACCCAAATAGAGCAGTTTAACGCAACAATATTCCAGATACCTGATGTATTTCTATTGTGGAACCCAAAACTTTAATTACTCTTGACTAGTATAAATTAACATGAGATGAAAATATATCCACAGAGTCAAAAGTTACTCCCAAGCCATCAATCTCACACAATCCACTCAATTGCGATCCCAGTAAAGAGTAAAAGGTGTCATCATTAAGAGAAAGTTCATTCTTCAGGCTCCAAGAGGCTAACCTATTCGAATTCTCCTACAATTGTACATTTCCCTCAACATTATTGATAACCTTTAATTAAGGTTATGGTTGAGATAAAAAAAAGGACGGAATTTCGGGGAAGCCTGCTGATGCCATGACCCCTAATTTCAGTTTCGACAAAAAGCTTCTAATCTAAATATATTGTAGAGCAGGCTGGAAGAAAGGGATCCCAGTTAATGCCGGCCATATCTGGTTAACACCTGGCTCCAAAAGCGAAATGTGTCAGGAGATGACATTTATGCCAAAATTCATATAAGCCTTGGACAATATGCGACTGTCTTTCGAGCGGAAACAGAGCCTATTGAACACTGTGTCAGGGAGAGAAAAAGGCGGAGGATAAAGTCTATTTGTTAATAATTTACTTTCGTTATATGATATTTTTATAGAAAAATGGTCAACGATTTGCCATGTTCAGCAACAACTAGTATTTTAGAAATTTTTATACAGAATTCAATTTCTCAAATTGTGATTTCAGTTATTTACTCTTTTGGTTTAAATAAATATACAAACAAATCATAAAACGCTATTATTGATTGGAACAGGTTTTAAAAATTAAAGCATTACTTAATCATAACTAATAAAAAAAAATTATACATTTCCAATGCAAAAATAGAAGAAGAATGGAGGAAATTATTACACTTCAAAATTACTAATGCTACACTAGCACCGTTTTTTTAAATATTTTTATATGAATTTAAATATCAGATAATTTTTAGGGTATTATCTAAATGTAACAGGTTTGCTACATTTTTGTGCACCTGTTGGTAATGACGAATAGTGCTTAGCACTTTAACTATGAAAGAGTTATTGTATGTTTTTTTTTCTATGCCTTATAAGTATAACTTATAATGGTAAATGTGTCTATTCTTAAATTTAGATTATGTACATCAGATTTTAAAGAAAGAATAAGAGAGAGTAAAAGATAGAGATAAATAGATAGATAGAGATAGATAGATAGATAGATAGATAGATAGATAGAGAGAGAGAGAGAGAGAGAGAGAGAGAGAGAGAGCGAAATATTTACACATAGATAGAGGGCGGATCAAGAGTATGAAGAAATCTATACCGAGCCAAGGAATGATATTTTTCAATTAAATGGGGCGCAAAGCTATTTTCCTTTATATCTATCTTATCACACAGAGATATTTTTCATACACGAGTTTTATCTAAAAATAAATTGACCGTCTACCTTGCATGGCCTATCCTTAATCGGATGATTATGATCAATCTTCTTATTCAGTCCTTCCCGGAGTCACATATCGATAGTGTTATTCATAGTAGGAATCAACTCTGTCGATTCGAGCCTCTGGAATATCGCTCCAAGTAGAAAAAAACAACTTTTTGATATGTTACATACAATGTAATGGCAACTAAAAAGTCAATAGTGATAACATAGATGATTTGGTGGTCATTTTCATCCACAGGCTCCCCATACATTGGAGGAACTGAAACTAGTAACTCACTATATGTCATAATTGCGCTGACAGACGTTTTCTTCCATAGGCCTTGTATCTGGGAGTGATAGCGGATGGACGGAAAGGGTGAGTGAGAGGGGTGGAGAGGGAGAGAGAGAGAGAGTGAGAGAGCGAGAGAAGGATAATTAATGAATGAGACAAAGACAGAGACAGTATATTAGAGTAGGAATAACTATCAATATTACTACAATTAATTAAGGTTTTTAGTTGAGATGAAAGAAAGCTAATGGTACGAGCGGGATTCGAACCCACGATCTTCGGCTAGATACGCCGCTGCTCTACCACTTGAGCTATCGTGACCTCGATCCACTCGGACACTAACTTTCCATCTCAACTCCACCTTATGAGTTTTCCCTCCTTTTTGCCATTTTTCGAATCCCGCTCGTTCCATTAGCTTTTTTCATCTCAACTAAAAACCTTAATTAATTGTAATGGTTTAATTGGTCAAGCGGACCACGAAATTAGTGAATTTATCAATATTACGTTAAACACTTTTCCCATTGGTTTTTGACTATTGTCAATTAGGTCATATATTGACAAGATACCATAAACAAAATGGAAAATGCAATAGCCAAATATTTTCGGGTGTAAGTATAAAGTAATAATGGCCATTTAAAAAATCGATCGTCGAAACTACTTTATAGACACAATTTTGAGAGAACATAGTTGAGAAGGTGGATCAAGTTTCACCAAAGTCCGGGCATTGCTGTAAATTTACACAGTTTAGTTTGAAAAATAGTCGAAACTTAAGCCGTTGGGAGAATTGCGTTTTTGCACCGCCCCCTCTCCATACTGTACATCTTACTTTACTTTATTTATTAATATTTTTTAAGCTTTTATTTCTTACTAACGGTTGATACGGTGAAATGTAACAATATCATAACATAAAATATTGAATATCAGCAAAATATTTTGTTCGGAACATAAATATTAGATTTATAACACTTGAAGAATAAACAACCATAAGGTGATAGAAATTAATATGAAACACGTATAGATTTATTTTTAATTTTGTAGTAGATTTCATATTTCTTTTTATTCATTCATTTCTAATATTCAAAGTCCCAGTTAGATTTAAAATATATTATTTTGAAAGAACAAATCAATTATTGTTTGAATAAATAATTAGAAATAGGAAATGAGAATATTGTTTAAAAAAACAACAATTCACAGAAAATAACCTGTAACCTGATATTGGCACTACATGTTGTTTTTATAATCGTAATATTTCATTACAAGGAGGAAACTTCACACTGGATTTTTAGGTGTTCCGCGATTGGAATGCCGTATCGGCCCGAGGCGAAGCAGGGAACCAAGTAGGAAAAAGTTATTTCAGAGATACTTACAAGTTTCATGTCGTCTTGGCGATTGGGTTACTCTCGACTGGGTTGACGCCTCCGGACAATATATAGAGTAAACTTTCACCCTCGTCCTGGGGTAGGGAGGAGCCCCCGAGGAAAAAAATTGTGACACAATTGGTAAATTTTTGTCCTAATTTTAAAGATATTTCCGAATTTGGTTACTCGATTACGTCGGAACGACCTTGTAAAAACAGCTTTATTTTATACGAAAATATTTGAGATTTGAACAATATGGAAATCTTACTTTTCAAGACGGGGATTTTAACGCAATCCGAATCAACATCATCCAAATTGAACAATGAATCAACCTCATATAATGTACACTGTACATGTAATTCATATCATCATAATATTATTTAAACGTGACAAACAGAAGGGTGCACAAATAGCGCTTAAATGGACATTGGACAAGTTATACCAAGGCTATCATATGAAGATAGTCTACCACTACTCGCATCATACAAGATTACTAAGACCGCCCCTTACTTCTTCAAATATTCCCTGATGATGTGAAGTAAAATTAAAAGTTTTAGCCTCACAGAAGTGACGAGGTATTAATTATAACTATAAATTCACTTTTAAACTCATTAAACGCATAAATAATATAAAATCAAAATAATTATTAAATCTTATCATAAAGCAAAATAACTTTGAAAATAAAAAGAAGATCAAATTGAATCTATTGAATGGAAGATATATATATANGAGAGAGAGAGAGAGAGAGAGAGAGAGAGAGAGAGAGAGAGGGAGGGAGAGAGAGAGAGAGAGAGAGAGAGAGAGAGAGAGAGAGAGAGAAACATATTGTGTGTTGTGTTTTATTCTTCCCAACAATCATTTGTTGTATTCTTATAAATTAAATTCACCCAAAGATATATTAAACACACAATATATTCAATTCTTTTGTGCTTAAATAAAAAAAAACTATTAGCATCCAGGTCCTTTGTTCACACTATATTTTATTCCATCTACATTGTCTTACAAAAGTAATCGAAAATCGAGCATTTTTTCTACAAAATATTATGTTAACTATTAGAGCTACCTATTTTTTTAAATTACATGCTTCACTTAAAATTATTACGACCCAAACTTGCCAAAGTACAAAATTTCTTCTTCTCTACGTTACTTTTCTACTGGAAAAAGGAATGATATATAAAATTTAACCTGTTAATTCCCAATTTCGTGGCACTCGGTAATAAAGTAAGTCTTAATATGCCTACGTGTTTATTTTTCTGTCCATAATTCTTCCGATAAATAGTAAGTTTGGGGTTCCATTAGACGACATCCACCTCCTTACCATAACGGCGATGCCACGCTTTTGGGAGTAGTTTCAAGCTAGAACTCACTCTCACTACCTCTTCTCCACACTCTTGCAATACCGTCGGTACCATTGAGGTTAAATTTGTTTCAACATGACGCATCTCAGAAAGAGTTTGGCCATTAAACATATCGTTTCGCGAAACTTAGTCACTATAGAAATTTTAGCCAGACTGAACTCCACGATCTCCAAATAATCATTTTAGCCAGCTTTTCTCTAGCTATTTGTACATGAAAACTGGATTTAGAAAATCTACGGAGAAGAGTTTCCGGGTTTACCACGATTCTTGCAAACTAAGGATTTCTGCTACGATTTTCCAAGCGCTCATGAATGGGTCTTTTCACCATCCTCAAAATTTCCGCCCAAGACTATCTTGCCAATTTTTTGGTCATTTGGTCCTATTTGTGCTCCATCATTCCATTCGGCCCTCCTCTCTAATATCTCCAGACGATATCATGGGCCGTAGACAAGATTTCCGTTTCTAAACTTATTTTTTTTAATGTCATTGCTTTTTATCTTAGAAAATGTTTTTCTGTATAGAAAAAACGTACTTGTTTTGTGCGGTGTTTAGTGACGTAAGTTAATAATTATTTGAAGATCGTGAGATGCGGTGTGGGGTGACGTTGGTTTTAGAAAAACATTTTCTTTTACATGCCAACGTTTCGATTTTTAAATTCACTAAATTCGTCGTCCGCTTGACCAATTAATATATTCTAATTAATTAAGATTTTTGGTTGAGATAAAAAAGTCAATGACATGAGCGGAATTCGAACCCACGATCTTCCGCTAGATACGCCGCTGCTCTACCACCTGAGCTATCGTGACCTCGATCCACTCGGACATCAACTCCCCATCTCAACTCATAAGGAAAACTCATACGGTGGGAATTTTGGAAGCGGAATTTTTCCTCCCCCATTTGAGGGAAAATTCAAAAGGTGTGGTTGAGATGGGAAGCTAGTGTCCGAGTGGATCGAGGTCAGGATAGCTCAAGTGGTAGAGCAGCGGCGTATCTAGCCGAAGATCGTGGGTTCGAATCCCGCTCGTGCCATTGACTTTTTATCTCAACTAAAAACCTTAATTGTTTCCATTTTATTGAGATCATCTTCAGGGCTCAATAAAGATCGAAACGTTGGCATGAAAAATAAAATGTTTTTCTTAATCCTACGTCATACCAGATCGCATCTCACGAACATCAAATAATTGTACTTTTTTTTATACCGATAAATTGTTTTTAAAATAATTTTCAGAAGTTCATCTTGTAATTCAGTCATATTTTTAATACAAACAACATGTAATAAAACACATGGGTAGCCGTAATAGTAAAAAGTATTATTTTAGACTTTTGTGAGAAACTGTAGTTATGTATGAGACTTATTGAACAATTTAAATCAATTAGTTTTTTAATTTCCTACAAAAAGTATTAATTGCAATTTGAAAAAGTAAATTATCGTAACTGCGCTAGTACATCGTAAATTCACTTTTTCAGAGTTAAGAAAAACCAAGTGTATCAGGTTTTTTTGCTGTGTGTGTACGTTACTGTAAAATTTATGGACTTCGGATTGAAAAAGAGTCAAAACTTCCAGCGTCGGGAGAATTGAACGCCGCCGGAGGCTATAATTTCCGAAAAAGCGGCCCATACATCTGAATTTTCCGATTCAAGAATTGACACGAAGCGGAAATGTAAATTTTTTAATGGACAAAAACAGCCCCGTCCTCTGAAATTGTGATTTATGCTAAAAGCTTTATCGAAAAATTCAACGGTCAGACAGCAAAGGACAAGAGGCTCACGGGGCAATTACCCCGGGAACGGCATCCTAGTTAAAAACACAAAAACGTACTTTGCCCATCTTGCTATGGTGTAAATTAGAACAAAAATGAATGTTTTAACAAATTTCGCAACAGATTCTGAAAATTTACATTTTGCTTCGTTATCGCAATACGTAAAAAACTGTTTAAAATACACAATTGAATGGTTTGAAGGCTCTAAAGTGAATATTCAGATTTAAAATACCATGGTTAACAAGGTTAAAAACCATCAAATAACCGTACTAAAATTGTTATTAAAAAATTCATTTTATTTGTTAAATAATTGTAAACAGTATGTAATCAGTTCAGTTTTCCTTTTCCTCCTTACATTGCACTATCTTGAAACGCTGAACTTGATTTCCTTTTCATTTTATTTTTCATAATTATTTATCATTATTTGATGTCCAAGACTGTCCAGGGAGGAGTTATGGTTTATTGGAATACAGCGTACAGCTCATAATTTCTATTTATCTCAGGCCACATCATGGTACTTTTGCAATAAAATTTACAATATTGCAAAAATAACTAAACGTTGGCTCTCAGATTATTGTTTTTGCTTTTATAATTAAATTTCACGAAACTGCCTGTATTACATTAATAACCGGATCAATTTTGCGATTCTTGGAAAAAACAAAATTGCAAACAAAAATATACTCTTTTTAACTTACGTTCTTTTAAAGCAATAAAGCATTTGACCCAACTCAATAAATGGGAAAGAACATTAACCTTTCCCCTTTTGTTTTATAATAACCAAAATAGTAATTTTTCCAATTCGCACTTGAACTAAAACATTTTACACCAGGCTATATCTTGCATGTAATATTCTTATATTATTTGCTTGAAAATTAAACTGTTTTCGTTCTATATTTTTTATTTATTATATGAAAGTAGGCAATAATAACCTTGGATTATTTTTTACATAAAACTTTTAAGCTACCAATTTAACTAGGTCAACTTCAACATTCTTCCAGAACGGTCGTTTGTCTTCAAAAGAAATATGGTTTACTTAAACAGGTTTTCCATAAACTTTTAAAAAACTCATCAATCACGTCAATCACCAAAAATAAATCAAAATTGATTAAGATAAAAATTTGAAGATGGATGGGGAGATTTATTTAGAGATGAATAGTAGACATTTAGATATTAATAAATATTTTTATTTAAAAGAATAATTGGCCGTTATGATTAACATTTATGAAACAGAACACTAGTAGGATTATCGCAAGTTTCCTTCGTTTATTTTGAAAATCATCAAAAATAATAAAGCGGCAAATATTCTGCCGATCAACATCGTCTTTCACCGTCTAGATTATTTAATTTTTTTAAATTAAATAAAACAATACGTTATATATCGAATTATTTTGAAATGTTAGATAGACACATTTATAAATAACTACAAAGAGAGGCAAAAAGCGAAAAAAAAGAGGGAAAGATAAGGAAACTTTGTTTAAGAAGAAATGATATCTAGGACAAAAAAACAGAAGGAGAGAAAATACAAAGAAAGTAAGAGAGAGAGAGAGAGAAAGAGAGAGAGAGAGGGAGAGAGAGAGTGTGATAAAGATAGCGAAATATAAATAGAAATGAAAGAGAGAAGGGGGGAGGGAGAGAGAGAGATTTTAAAAGAAAGAAAGATAGCCATTAAAGGAATAAATATAGCAGGAGAGGAAGAAAGAAGGAAATAACGAAAGAAAGAAGATTTAGAGAAAGTAATATTAACTAAAAGAGAGAACGAACTAAAGAAAGGGTGAGAGAGAGAGAGAGAGAGAGTGAGAGGGAGGGAGAGAGAGAGACTGTGTGTGTGAGCAAGGCATTATATAACAAAAAAGATACATAGAAAAATGAAAGTTAGAAACTAACCAAGTCCGACGAAGAGAGATAGAACAGAAATAGGACTAAAAAGAATAGAGAAAGGGCGCGAGTGAGAGAAAGAGTCTTTATGTGCGTTAAAAACATAGAAGAATAATGGTAAAAAGACAGTGTATAAGTAAAACCAGACATAGAAGAAATAAATAATGAAGGAAACTAAGAAATAGAGATAGATAGATAGTTAGATAGATGGATAGATATACAGACAGATAGATAGATAGATAGACAGATCGATGGATAGATAGATAGATAGATGGATAGATATAGAAATAGATAGATAGTTAGATAGATAGAAAAGAGAGAGCGAGAGAGAGCGAGAAAGAAAGAGAGAGAGAAAGAGAGAGAGAGAGAGAGAGAGAGAGAGAGAGAGAGGGAGAGGGGGAGAGAGAGATATGGGAAAATTTGAAAGAGTAAGAAAAAATATACAAAATGTACCTGATATAGTAGGAGGGAAAAAAAGGTTTGCAAGAAAGAGAGAAAGCGAGAGAAAGAGAAAAATGTAGAATGATAGAGATACCATTGTACTATTTTCATAAAGCAATAATTTTAAATTATTTTTATATTTAAACCTATGTAATAATATTTTCCTATAACATTAATTTTGATACAATTATTTTGTAGTGATTCTGTATGACCCATAACAGTCGATTACCCTTATCTTTATTGTGATGCCACATTTTTACTTTTGAAACAACTTGTGCGTAATTTGCTCATTTGTGTTTGTCGTTAGAGCAATGTCGATTTTGTGAATTAAAATTTTTCGCAGCGATTTTCATGTGGGAATCGTTGGAGGGTGGCACGACCCCAGGGGCGATACCCACGGGATTCGAAGAGGTGACTCATTTGCTTGTCAAGTCCGAAAGGAAAAGTCAACGAGGGATGACATGAGTCAAAAGCTTAACGGGAGAACTGCTCTTTCGGAGCAGTCCCCTGGGGGGCTTCACCCCCGCTGGCTGGAAGCCGGTTTTTGTTATTCGCGGGGTTTTTGACTTTAGCAAACATATGCTTCCCCCTCACGCAAATCATAGTTGTAATTTAACGTTCATGGAATTTGTTGAAACGCAGTTATGGGGAGAGAGTCCACTGACATGAACACATTTGCCAATGGAAAAGACTCTTTTAGGTATATAACGGCAAAACATCATCAAACACCTTCGATGATTGGTTGAAGCGTCAATCTTCAAGGAACACGCTGAATGACGATGCTCTCTCTTTTTCTTCTCTTCTCTTTCTTTCTGTTGCTGAAATCGGACGAAAACGGTTGCTCAGGCATTTTCTGACGATAATAATGATCTCGGTTTCACCATTTTTTCACCCTTTTGATCAACTTACACCTAATTTATTTTTAATGCCAGTAAACCTTTTATTTTTTAATGTTTGACTGTGTTTTGTTAAGTGTGCTGAAACAAGGCAGAGCCACCATTCCTTTTTGGCATTAAAATAAATCTCTCAATAATTGCACCTGATATTCATTTTCCATTCCTTTGTCCATAGGACGATGCCATCATTTTTTTCTTATTTTTTTGTTTAATTCACTATTGATACTATTGATGTTTGTTGCGACTATAAACACATATTATAATTGAAATTGGATATTAAGTGTAAGTAAGTCTCATTTGCTTGTATTTTAATAAATCGTTAATCAATTAATCTCTCTCTCTCTCTCTCTCTCTCTCTCTCTCTCTCTCTCTCTCTCTTTCTCTCTCCGTGCATCTATCTAACTACCTAGCGATATATCTAACTGCCTAGATAGACTTTCTATCTATCTCTATCTCTGTTTTTATTTCTATATTATGTATTCTACATATTATATATATAATACATATATATATCTTCAATGTTTATTGCAGCTCTGTTAACTATGGTTTTCATAACTTGTGTTTTTTATGCACAGGTATAAGAATAAATATATAAAAATCCGTGTAGTGAAGAATATGTGATGGAACAAGTTGTTTTACTTTCCAGGCGCATTCAAAATAAGCAGTTATTTTAAATTGGACGAAAATATGTAATTTCGCGGGTAACTACTTTTTTTATTTCTTCTTTTTTCTCCACGATACTATCTATGGTTTTCCATTTGGTCTTTATTCCCACTTTTCTGAATCACCGACGAGGCGATAAAGGTTTAGTGGGAAATTTAAATGAAATGCTCCGGCCGTTGAGCCGTTGTCGGCCGCAAGTACGGCCCCTTATTAAAGTATTTCTGCCCTGATCCCATTTCGGCCTCGTCCCGCTTCATTTCCGGTAGCGATTTCCTTGTCGAACGAGTTGTATTTTAACCACAGAGTTTTTGAAAAGGCGATGAAGACTCGCTTCGAATTATCATGGAAAAGAAATTGCTTGAAACTATAGAAAACTTTACGGATATTTGTATATCTCCGACGCGATTTAATGTTGTAGGGATAATTATCCCAATTATACTCTTACCCAAACTTGTACGATCTTTAAAAAAACGTATCCTTAATATTCATGCTAGTTAGTGATATACTTTTTTAATAACATCCAGACATGTGTTCACGGAAATAAACCCAAAAGTGTGAGATCTGTCGAACGTGTAGTAATGTCCTTTCAGCAGAATACTGTGCTAAAAGTGTGTAAACAAATTTCTCTCACTCCGTCATCAGTATCTCTGTCTGTCTGTCTGTCTCCCCCCTCTCTCTCTCTCTGTAATATCTATCATTTATCTATCATTTTCTTTGTCTTTATTATTTTCTTGTTCTATCTTTGTTTGTTCTATATACCTTTCCATCTTATTTACACTCTATCTCTCATTGTCTATTTTTTCTTTTCCTTTTACTAATTCTCTCTCTCTCCCTCTCCCTCTCTCACTCTCTCTCTCTCTCTCTCTCTCGCTTTCTCTTTAATATCTATCATTTATCTATCTTTTCCTTTGTCTTTATGCTTTTTCTTCTTTTATCTTTGTTTGTTCTATATACCTTTTTCATCTTATTTACATTCTATCTCTCATTGTCTTTTTTGTTTTTCTCTTACTCACTCTCCCTCTCTCTCTATTTCTTTTTAATATCCATCATTTATCTATGTTTTCCTTTGTCTTTATGTTTTTTAATCTTTTATCTTTGTTTGTTCTATATACCTTTTTTATCTTATTTCCAGTCTATCTCTAATTGTCTTTTTTTCTTTTTCTCTTACTAACTCTTCGTCTCTCTCTCACACACTCACTCTCTCCCTCTCTCTCTCCCTTTCCCGGTAATATCTATCATTTATCTCTCTTTTCCTTTGTCTTTATGTTTTTCCTTCTTTTATCTTTGTTTGTATTATATACCTTTTTCATCTTATTTACAGTCCATCTCTCATTGTCTTTTTTTCTTTTTTTCTTACTAACTCTCTCTCTCTCTCTCTCTTTCTCTCTCTCTCTCTCTCTCTCTCTCTCTCTCTCTCTCTCTCTCTCTCTCTGATTTAATATTTGTGCTTTGGACGAAATAATAATTTTAAAAACATATTCATCGAAAAATGTTTCTCAATTATTTCCGTGTCTCATAACAAATAGAATCATTAAGATTATTGTTTTATGATTGTTTGTTGTTAATGGAACAAAGATCTTAATGAACATTTATAAAATAGGTTTTCGTTATTTTTCAATAATTGTTTTAAATTTTTAATATTTATGTGTGCTGTTAAAAATTCGTTGTCATTTAGTTCACGGCTTCTTTATTTGCAGGTGTAATCATAATGTGGATCTTTTTTCAAAATAAATATAAAACAGGGAAATTACAACATGTATACAATGTATGAGATATGTGAGTGTTTATCCTGTGTGAATAACTTGGGCCAGCCTAATTTTTTTTTCATCATAAACGACCTTTGAAAATGAAAACTGTCATGAATAAAATATTTTTCATTCCATCCTATGTACAATATATCAAAATGTTTGTTTTAACCGAATGAATAAAATTCAAATAATTTTGCTTCTCAAGAGCTCTGTGTTTTCATTAAAATTTCAAATAAAATAAATTCATGGCCAAGTGGATTCATAATTAGATATTACAAGTAAATATCGTTCTAATATGATTAGGATGGGATTTCGGTCAATGTGTCAAAAACAAAACACCTTTGGGGCATTTGCCTGTTGATAAATATTTCTGATTGAGGTATGGTAAATTATGGTGACATGGGTATGAGAGTTAGCTACTGTCATAGGATAACCTTATGGAGGTAATTGTAACGACTAGCCACGTTAATTTCAAATTCTAACGCATTTTTTAATAATTATCTCATCTTAATCATGTTAAAAATACAACGGTCCTTACTCCTAATAATTACCGTTCATAAATCATATACAAAAAACACAGGTCCAAGTAGGGCTTAGAATGCCATTAAAATTTTCCATCAGATTGAATTCAAACCAACCAGGGCCACATTTGTTGCAATAAAGAAATTCTTCACCGAATCAACACCCCGAAAGGAACAGGCGGCTAGAAAATTGCGTTTTTGCCCCATGACCGGAAAAGAATAATGAGGGCTGAAAATCGTACCAGTTCGAGCTAATTGCCGGAAAGCCATTTTGGTTTGATATATTTTTTCAAACTAACTACCAAACTAGTTTGCCAGTCAAAATTTACCTTTATTTCTACTATAACTATTCGATCATCAATATCTCACTGCACTCTCAACACGATACACAAGAAGAAGAAAAACGGAAAACAAAGACTTTGAGCCCTGAAGATGATCTCAATAAAGATCGAAACGTTGGCATTATAAAGAAAATGTTTTTCAAAAACCTACGCCACACCAGACCGCATCTCACGATCTCAGAATCATCATCGAGTAACGTTCACTAAACAACATTTCGTGGTCCGCTTAGCGAAATAAATTCTTTCAATTAATTAATTTTGAATTAAGGTTTTGGTTTCACTTGAGCTATCGTGACTTGAATTAAAGTTTAATTAATTGAAAAGAATTTATTTGGTCAAGCGGACCACGAAACCTCATAGATGTAATATGTAAAATGAAGTATACTTCACTAAAGCTGTCCGTGGCCATTCCATTTGTCGCCGAGAATCAAGTAGGTTACACGTCATTTGAAAAATGGCAAAAAGGAAGGAAAATTCAAAAGGTTGGGTTGAGGTATGAAGTTGGTGTCCGAGTGGATCGAAGTGACGATAGCTCAAGTGGTAGAGCAGCGGCATATCAAACCGAAGATTGTGTGTTCGAATCCCGCTCGTGATATTGACTTTTTTTTTATCTCGTCGAAAACCTTAATTAAACTATAAATAACGTTGAATGGAAAAACAAAAACTCCAATTCTTTGTTTAGATTTCTGCGCACATTGGAAATATGCTAAATATGTTGTTAATTACTTTAACATGTATTTTGTTTGACTCCTATGGCTCATTATTGGCCAGAAAGCTTGCATAAGTTTTGAATACCTCGACCTAGTACTATCAGTAAAACTTGTCTAAATAAAATTTTTTACCTCTTCCTTCCTGTACGTATTAAGTCCAACAATTATAAGATTTGACGAACTTAAATAGTTTTCTATAGGTAAATTTACTCATCTTATCATTTTTGGTATGATTATCCCACAAAATGTCACCAACTGAACATGTTTAAACTGAAAGAATATGTCATGTGTATAAAAAATGACAATCGTAGTGTATGCGCGCGCATGCGTGTTTGTGTGTTTATTTCAGGTTTATTTTAATTTTAACAAGCCTAATGAAAACAGATAAATTTAATATCTTTATTTACAATCATGTCTGATAAGAAATAAAAGTATTATCTAAAATTCGAGCACATCGCAATGGCCGTAAATTATCAACCTAATCCATTTTTCAAACCTGTATCACATATAAAATCCCATGTTCGATAAGCAAACATTACAGTTGTTTATCTTATAGAAGTTTAGCACAAACTAATTCATTCCATTAGCGGTGGAGTTGTAGAGGGTCAAAGGTCGGCAGTCCGGATTGTTGAAGTTTCCCTCGAAACCTAAACTAAACCTTTAAGCATAAATTTCCAGAGCTCTCCCTCACTCACGTCTAACATCCCAACAGTTGAATTACTCTCGGCTATTAACCGAAATTACAGTGGCTCTCGGAAATAATTCCCGGTTTGATGTGGGCAATACGGCAAATTATGCCGTCTAAATCCGTCCGAATTAAACTTCTGATTATCCGCTAGGTTTAAAATTGTGTGGGTTATGGCATTTAAAATTCACCGACCTCGTAAAATAATCTCGTAACTCTCCGTCATTAATGACGGACATAAATAATAACTCACTTCATGAAGTGTTCTCCGATTAGTAGAGATGCCACAACGCAAAGAGCAATAAAACTAATAATAAAACATAGCGTAAAGATAATTCGCACTATACAATTGAGTTTTCTGTTTAAATAATAAACTTCCAAACAGGTTTTACAGTTTTCATATATTTAAACAATTAATTGCTGATAACAGCTTTGATAATTTTTCTTACGTGTTTTTCTAATATTCCGTTGTTTGTTATTTTTGTTATTGACTCTAGTAAGTCTATATTCGGTGTATGTTTGTAAATACTGAATTTCTATTGAGGTTATTGTATTAATACTTCTTCTTTCACCGAATTCTTTTACAGAATTGACATATAAACTTATTTATTTTTCCCATTTTTTCATATGTACTAATTTCATTAATTCACTATTTGTATGTAGATTTAAAAAGTAAATAAATAATGGTCGATTGTTATGATTATGACAGATTTTATTACAAATTATTCACACTAACACTTAAATGATAGATGATTCAGTGTAAGCTGTTAAAGAAAGCAGATAGAAAGATAGAAAGAGAGAGAAGAGAGAGAGAGAGAGAGCAAGAAACACTAGTGAAAGAGAGGGAAAGGGATTCAGAAAGAAATAAATAAACAACACATTATAAAAGGTAGACAGAGAGAGAGAGAGAGAGAGAGAGAGAGAGAGAGAGAGAGAGAGAGAGAGAGAAAGATAGAGAGAGAGAGAGAGAGAGTGAGAGTGAGAGAGAGAGAATGAGAGTGAGAGAGAGAGAGTAATTGAGAGGTTGAGAGAAAGAAAATTTAGGAAAAAAAAGCACTGATAGCAAGAAAGAGAAAGTGAGAGAATAAAAGAAATATCGCTGGATGTGCGAGAAAGAATAAAAGGACAGTGTTATAGAGAGATAATATTTTTGTAATTCTGTGTTATAAGAACGTATACAGAATATTTACGGCCCCCATTCACATAACAATTCAATTATTCAATTTTGTCTTTACGAAGGAGGAAAATCAAGAAACAAAAACCATGACCAAAAAAGAAATATTTGAAAAATGGAACCAAAAGATTAATACGTGTTCGATTGGAGCCTTCTGCTTAGATATCAACCCAACTGTTCACAAAAAATCATGGTTCGATCAGCACAGGCTTACCAAAAGTGATTGTACCACTATGATTAGATTCAGGTCGAATCACGATACATGTGGCCCATATTTAAAAAAGATCGGACAAGCATCAAGCGACACGAAAAGGATAGCTTGGATCACATAGTGATGTCCTGTAAAAAATATAATAAAGAAAAAGAAATCATGTTAGACGAATTGTATAAGATAACACTGCTCGAAAAACTTTTCAATTATATAGCTATTCGAAGTCTTAGCCCCCAAAACATGTACGATTTGATAATAAAATTTATACGTTCGGCAGGAGTTAAGAAGTAAATAAAAATTATAATTTATTCGTGTATTTATTATTAGTTCTTTAACCTATTTATTCAATTATTTACATTTCATTATTTTATATTATCAAAAATTCACCCATATTTAGATTAATGCTGTGATAGTGTGATGTACATCTTTATTCTCTGTGCCAATTGTCTTCAAGCAAAGGCCTATATATATTAAAAAAAGGGAGAAAATCTCGAAGTATAAAAATTGCTTCTTATCAAGGCGCATGAATAAATTAAAACCACCACGACAGATTGGTCCTGCGGGTTTAACATAGCAAAGTGCCATATTTGTGATTACTCCACTTTATTTTCTTTCCTTTTCTCTCCCTCTCACTAACTCATTCACTTCCTTCCATATTCCTCGGGATAATGGAAACTAAGCGCCTCTATTCACATTAATAAATTGCTTTTTGCAGAAAATTTGCTAATGTAAAATAATACATTACACACAAGACTTCGTTCACACAAAGCCAGAGGGCTATATATTTCTCGGAGTAATTGGGATAAACACTTCCATTCATGCTAATAATTTACATCGCACGCTGAATTTGTCAAAAATAAATTTCATCGGCTCATTGACAAGAACGTTCTGACACGTTTCTAATATTTTCCGATCCTCTAGATCAGGGGTGCTCAAACTTGAACTGCTGGCGATCTACCTCAATATTTTTAGACTACTTACGATCNTCGAGATCTACTCAAAAAGCACTCGCGATCGACTGGTCGATCGCGATCGACCGTTTGAGCACCCCTGCTCTAGATCATCTTCCTCTTATCTTAGGTAAATTTTTCAAATTACGTCATTTTCATCCTTTTCCTACATAATATCCTCCATAGCACTCGTTCATTCTATTTCCTTCAATGTCCCAAATTATATGTCACCAATTAACCACTAGTTCATGACAAATTTTCCACATTCCTTTCCTAAAAGTCGATTTTATCAAGTTCATTGGAATCAACATAATTATGAAAGACGCCAATAATTCACAAATAGATTTTTTCAACTGCTCAATCTCCCATATCAAAAGATAATTTTCTGAGAAATTTTTCCGAAATTAATCGCCAGCAACACTTTTTTTTTAATTTTTTAAAAATTAATTTCTTTAGTATTTCCTCGTAAGCAATATTATCCTCTGTTATATTTTTATATAGATACATATATATTTATTCTAAAGTTTACATATTTCTATTACCTACTATATTATATTTAATTTAGTTTTCAATAATGCTAAATTTAACCTGTTCTCATTACATTAATAATATATTTGCAATTGTAATTCCATTAGTTTTTTCAATATTTTCAGACTAATACGTTAATATTATTTAAAAAAATTGATGTATAATTTAATTTCAATCTACGTATATTTGTACTATTGTTTTCCTTTTTCTAATAAGTATTGAATGGTCTCTGCCCTTTTGTAAAATAAATAAATAAATCTTGTCAAATTTAAACAGCACCACAAAAAAGTTGCTATAATATCAATTATATCATTTCCTTGGCATCCTTTTGTAGGTTTTGCAACATTTAGTTTATTTTAAAGAAAAAAATTGCGATATTGCGGAAGGAGTAGGCGCGATAAAGTCACTGTTTCCATATTGTGGTGGGCCAATAAGCAGTTTGCCACCACCAAGCACATATTAGGCCACAAATTACCCCGGTGATCCCTGGAGGAGATTGGGGCCCGAACGCCTCACCGGGATTTTGGGAACACACCCCCCCATCTCCCCATTTTGGAGATCTCCATATTAAACTATACGCTTTAGGGCCGGGCCGAAGGGGCTTTTTATTTCCAGGTCGCGTTTGGAAATAAAACCTTTATGAATTGTTGGATAATCGAAGGTATGGGATTTCGGAGTAATGTTCGGGATTATTTCTCCGCAAACATGTAATCCCTTTTACACAATCCAACCAGTGATGTTTTGTTATAAAACGGAGGATTAAGAACCAACTGCCACCAAATTTCAGTAGTATTGATATGTTGAACACTTTATTTAACGCGTATCACATTTGCTCAAAATGATTCAGTAGCCAGACTTTTCTAAAAGAAAATAATATTTTATTGCAAAGTCATGCATTTTATTATTAAAAGTAAAGATTAATTGTCTGTTTTACTAGAAACTAAACGAGGAATCGATAATATGGAAGAATTACAAAAATGTGCTTCAAATCACATAATAATTTTTGTTTATCCACTGACAGGCAAAAAATTCCGCCAACTTGTAACTTGATTTGTATATATTTTTATATACTAATCAAAGTTTCACGTTTTTCATAATTGACTTTTTGGCTAAAAATGTAAAAAATGTAAATTGGTGAGAAAAATAAAAAATAAATAAAAAAGACAGATAAAATTTATTTAATTTTGTTTCAGATTTTTAATTAACATTTCAATATAGCGTATGCCTTAATTGCATCACGAAGATGGTCTCGGCAAACTTTCTACTAGTCTGGATGGAGGTTAGCCCATTCTTCGCAAAGAGCCCTTTCGAGAACGTGCTCTTATTTGTATTTTGATGGTATTCCATAAATGTTTGATGAGGTTCAAGTCTGGAGAACGGGCTGGCCAGGCTAAAACTCAGATGTTATGCGGTTAAAGGTACGCTGCTACTACGCGAGCGACATGTGTACAAGCATTATCGTGCATTAGAAAAGGATTGTCGCTGATTTCATCGAGGATAGGCTACACATGATGTTCCGAAATTTCATCCACATCCTCCGCAAACTACAACTCTGTGCGACTCTCCATTAAAATTCCTGCCCATACCATCACAATGATGGTACTACGTTGAAAAGGTCGGCTCTGGGAAAAATTACTGGCCTCGTACCTTTCATTTCGCCTTCTCGACATTTTCAGGGCCATCTGGAGATCGTAGAGCAAATTTACACTAAACTGTAAAACGTCCAGCAGACCAATCGTTCAAAGACCATTGGCTGGGTTCTGAAGCAAATGCGACTCGTGCAGCTCTGTATAATCTGGTCGATTCTGGTCCTCTGACGGGGCGAAAATCCATCAGTACATACTGATTTCATCTTCTTCGAGCAGTGCGTTCAGAAATTTGGACAACTCGAGAATTTCCTGGAGCTGAATTATCTTTTGAACCACACTAATGTGCCGGTTTCTCAAAATTTTAAAAGTCAAAAAACGGTCATCCTGTGGTTCTGTTACCCTAGAACGTCCAGAACCGGGTAGGACCCAGTTTCTGGAAAACGTCTAATGGCGTCTCGCAGAGTTTTGTAGGGGGGGATGATAATAGCCGCATACCTGATGGAACGTCCATCATCAATAAGTGCCACACCACTCGCAACATCAGCACTATGTGGCATTTTTAAGTTTAAAAATAGAAATTAAGAAAACAAAGATGAAAATTAAACAGTTTATTCTTTCATTATTCAAATGAGACTGAATAAACATGTTAAATTACGTAAAAAGTAAACATTGAAAAATCCATATCCTTGCACAGGATTAAGGATTAAGTGTGTTACCTCAAATTGATATTCCCAATTTAAAACAGCATAAGCAAATATTTATTGGTAAAAACAATGAGACAAATTAAGGGCAGAATTTTCTTGTATCGAGGAAATGAAAAAAAAATCAGTTGGGTGAAATTTCAGTATATATTTGGTGACTGAATTTAATTCAATGTATGTACTTTTTGTTCTAGTTTTTTTACTCGTAGAAGTTATATCATTCATTTAACATGAACAGTTCATTAGTTTAACAAAAATGTCATTGAAGAAAAAAAGTATTGGATTCCATTGGGAAGGGACCATATTAAGTGACTTAGTTAACAAATTACCGTCTCCACCGATGTGAAAAGAATCCGGTTAAAAGGCCGACCTACTAACCAAGGCACGTTCTTTAAACTCTATCAAGGGCCTCTTTAAGAATTCCTTAAAGTCTAACGACGATTTGACGCTCCATTTGAGTCTATGTTCTTCGCCCTAACTCTAGAGCTGGAATTTCAAAGGCGAAGGAAGTTCGGCTCGAGGGGTTTGAATAACTAATTCCATAGAAGTTACGGCTCATTTAAATAATAGAAACTCCATATTCAAGGTAATGCGCTTGTTTTTAAACTGTTCTCTAAAAGTGGAAAGGGCGTTCCTGGGGGAATATAAGCTAAAAGTTGATCTCGAACAATGCTTAAATTATATCCTTACCCATTTCAATTGTTTTCATTTCAAAGTATATGGAGCTTAAAAACATGTACCGAATTGAGTTACAAATAAATATAATTTATTATTATATAAAATTAACAGGTTCATTCGCTAATCTTTTGGTATTAACTTGTATACATTTTTTTTCTACATCACCATAAACGTTGAGAGAAGGAAATGAAATGAAAAAAGAAAAGGGGCAACAAATGAAGTGCAGACTTACATTGAGGTGGTGATTAATTCAAGTAATTAGGCTATATTTGAACAAGTAGTGCACCTAATACACAAAAGGTGGCCAGAGGAGAGTTCAGGACTTTGGGTGAGACACCGAGGTGGCACAAAACAGGATGAAATAAGAAAGGTGCAACCAGATAAAATTTGCTTCGCAAAACCCGACTAGACTGAAGGAAAAGAAATGAGATTAGTATTGAGGTGCGGAAAAAAGTGCACAGTAAACGGGATGATTCGGCCCAGGCCCAAACATACCGCCCACCGATAGAATGACATTTAGGATACTTTCACGGAATAAAAAAAGTCAAATTTTCAAAACAATACGATATGTAAACGAATAAAAGGTGGAATTGAACGGCAATCTTTTATGAAAGCCCAAACGTACCAATGTAGAGTTTCCACGTTTTTGAAAATATTCTTTTTCGAATTGTATGGATCTACCAGGTCTATCCCTATATGGGTTTCGCCCATTAACCGGAAATACACGCACAATGTAAAATGATTTTTCGTTGAGGTTATGTGATAGTTAACGTTAATTATCGAAAAAATTCCAGATCAGGGCTGCTAGGAGAGCCAGAATGTAAATAAAATTCCAGATAATCCATTACACTTCGTGGTCCAATTGACCAATTAAATTTTTTCAGTTAATTAATATGGGATGGTGAGGTTGAGATGAGATGTTCGTGTCCGAGCGGATCGAAGTCACGATAGCTCAAGTGGTTTGAGCAGCGGCGTATTTAGCCGAAGGTCGTGGGTTCGAATCCCGCTCGTGACACTGACTTTTTTATTTCAACCAATACTTTTCATAAATATTAATTAATTGAAAAAATTCCAGATAATGATGGTGCCAAGCTCTTCAATAGAGTGCGGGTCAGTCCTTCTTTTTGTCTAGAGGACATGAGAATTGAAAATAAACGTGTGTACATAAGCTAAAACCCTTTGAAGTCGGATAGAAAAGTTTTGTGTATTTGCTCATCATGTCGTGAAACTATTTATCTCCTATATTTATCTGTAAAGGTGATGATTTGGGTTTTATTCCAGGTATTTCCGCTAACTGAATCTGGGACGATTCAATCTTGGGCCAATCGAAAATATCCTATTGTAACGCCACATAAAACGTTTGGCACACCACTATTCGGCTCGCGACGTCAATGTGATTTCAAGAATGAATTTTGATGTGGGAGCACATCTTTTCGACTCTATGGGCTACGAAAGTTTTAAAGGCGTGACTTGGACTGGTAGCTGGACGCAGTGTTACAGCTTCTTCAAACAAATATCAATGCTATACCAGCATTGGCTATTTGGTAATCACAGTCTGTTGGTCCATCAGTATCAATAGGCTTAGTATTGAATTGAAATCAGGTTTAACGAAAATGCTGAGACCAAAATCCGAAGCTTTGTTTTTCTATTCATTCAGATCTACGACCAATGCTCTTGTTGGGAGAAAACCCATACATGCTTGGTTTTAATAATTCCTTTTTGCACCTTACCATAAATTATATTTTCTTCGGGGTTGGTAGATTTTCCCAAAAGCATGAGATGTGTAAATATACCCTACCAGATCCCGGACCCGGTATTACTGCTATCATTGTTTGTTGTGCAATCTTATAGCAACTTCATTACAGTTTATTTATCCTCTTGTCCGTAGGGCCTTCTTTTGAATCATATACAGATCCTTACATGCATTATCAGATGGTTGTGAACAGTTTTCTTCCATATCCCGGTCTAATAGTAACTATTATCAGTGGTGTCTTCTTGGTTTAAGTTTCAGGAAATCCCAGAAAATATCCTTAAGACAAATTCTTCATTCGGCTCTTAGCACCATAGTACAGTTCTCAAAATTTTACCTCTATTTTGTAGACTTCATGGTTGAGAAAAAACCAACAATCTACAGAGTTGAGATCAGGAGACATTGGTGGACATGCCACATCCCCGTCTTATCCACACAGGGAACCGTTCAGCCAAGTTTTATTAAATTTTATCCTAAATACATTATTGTTTTGTTTAATGAGTACTTTTTATAAAATGAGACTAAAACGAAAGGAATGGTATGCGAACGTGATAAACTACTTCCACCCATTTCCCTCAGCCGAAATTAAGTTTTTTCCCCGTTGAAGCTTAGTTTCTTCTCAAAAAGAACTATCATCTCAATACATCATTAGGAAGGTTATTAAATGAAGAAATTTGTTTGTCGTTCGACACACTCTAAGATTATTTGTAAAAGAGAGGCAAATTTTTGAATTCCTCTGAAAATTCCGGATTTCTGATAATTTTTATCTTTCCTCTGTTATAAATGGCATTTAAGAAATGGAAATGGTGGAGTACTATAGGAAATTCATTGCTCTTTCCGAAAAAGTAGTAAAAAACTGCGAATAAATTAGTTGTAAGTTGCGAAAACGCGATTTAACGGCATAAGGCCCGATTTTTTTCGAAAAAACACGAGCTGTCATAACTCTGTATTGAATAGGGATATGACACCCGTTCTGGCAGCGTTTTACTCCATTTTCGTTGAAGTTTCACCAAAATTTTTTTACACACTGCTCCTAATCCACCCTGTACTTTTTTAAAATAAATATTTTTTTTCAGAGTTGAAAAGTCGAAGTTTTTTAATTTGCGTTCGAAACCGAAATAGTGCAAGTGTTTACACATTTACCAGCACGACTGCAACTTTGATTACAGGATTGTTGTATTATTATTCTCAGGAATAAAAGAGTTTTAAGATTCAAAACAAGTGTTTTGTTCATTCAAAATTTCGTTTATTTTTCAATTTTTTATTATTATTAATCTTTCCATCTTACCAATCCGTCAACCACGGTTTTTTCCTTTTCTTCATAAATTTCTTCATCTGTGAAAGAGTAATTAAAAAGCAGTTACACCGCTAAATCAGATATTAAATGGGTTAAGTTTTCTGAAATTTGCAGGTCGGTAGGTTTGGAAATAGTAGTTTAGAATCTCCATAGTAAGTTTTTTAAATTTTGAAAAACAATTGTTTTCCAGGGTTCTGGCTACTAAAACGCTTATTTCATCAACGTTTACAAGTTTAGTATTGTTAACATCGTATTGAAAATAGTAAAACCTAGTTTTAAATAACGTAGATTTCAATGGTATCAACGGATTTGTCCAAAACCTTTTACTTTTGGAGTTATCATTGTTTTTTTAAGCAAGGTCGTGAAATCTTAAAACATCAGAAAAAGGGGAATAACTCCGAAACTGTTGAGATTCAGACCATAGTTAAATACAACTTTTTGGTCCCATTTTACTGGCAAAGTTCGTAACACGAGTTACAAGCCGAACACCTTGTATATAATGAGAGAGGAGAGAGTGAGTGAGAGAGAGAGAGAGTGAGAAAGAGTGAGAGAGCGAGTGAGTAAGTGAGGGAGAAGAGGAGAGAAAAATTGAATGGGTAAAACTGAGAGGGAAATGGATGGAAAGAAAAACAACATGGTTTAATAATTTAATAACGCAATATAGAAAGAAAGGAAGAAAGACCATTGTTTATATTATGTTGCCTGAAGTACGAAAGTTTTAATTGACAGTTTGAAGGGGTTGTCATTACGGCATTTTAAGCAATCTTTGTCTTCTATGACAGTACGAATCCTTTTGATGTCACAAAAGATTAATCTAAATAATCAAATTTATATTGAATATAATATAAAATTATTCTACTCAATAATGGATTAATTCAAAGGGTATTCGAAAAAAAGAATCTTTCTGCATTTGTCCATATTGATAATATATCATCACTATCACGCTAGTTCGTATATAAATGTATTTTGTGATATTTTGAATCATATGCACTAATATTTCCTGTACATTAATATGTACATATAGTTTCGCAGATAATATTAACAGCTTAGTGTACTACTAAATAATATTAATTGTTTGTAATAGAATGTAGAAATCGTTTACTCTTTGTTTCTGTATAACATATATGTTGACATTGAGGTTATGGACAAAACGCTCGATGGTTGAAATTAAATCCATTAGAGTTCGTGGTCCGATTGACCAATTAACTTTTTTCAATTAATTAATCTTTATGTAAGGTATTAGTTGAGATAAAAAGTCAGTGACACGAGCGGGATTCGAACCCACGATCTTCCGGTAATACGCCACTGCTCGACCACTTGAGCTATCGTGACTTCGATCCACTCGGACACCAACTTCCCATCTTAACCCACGTTTCGCATTTTCCCTCCTTTTCCCCATTTTTTATCTCAAACAATACCTTACATAAAGGTTAATTAATTGAGAAAAGTTAATTGGTCAATCGGACCACGAACTCTAATGGATTTAATTTCAACCATCGAGCGTTTTGTCCATAACCTCAATGAGAATCAAATAGATTAGACGACATTTGAAAAGTGGCAAAAAGGAGGAAAATCCGAAAGTAAAGTGAAAAATGTCAACGTGAATCCTTACGTTAATTTTTAATTCGCAATTATAATAGAAAAGGCTGTTATCAATTATATCGAGACGATTATATACTCTCACTTATCATCTAGGGAAAAGAATTAGTTTAAATTAATTAATATTTATATAAGGTATTGCTTGAAATGATAAAGCTAGTGCCATCCATCGAAGTCAGGACGGCTCAAGTGGTAGAGCTGCGTGATATTTAGCCGAAGGTTCGAATCCCGCTCATGACACTGACTTTTTTATCTCAACCAACACCATACATAAAGATTATTAATTGAAAAAAGTTTGTATTAGTTTTGCTGAGAAAAATTCTTCGATAAACCGACGAAAGGGATAGACGACCACTTAACAGAACTTCATCTGCGCGTACAGGGTTCATCCATTTACCTTGGCTATAATACTGAGATCCACCACCTCCAAAGTAACATGTTTTGCTCTACAATGGCTCTTTTTTTATGAAATCAAATCAAGATAAAAATAAATATTTTCATTTTAGGTTTTAATTGTGTCGAACGTGAGTACGTTTAAAGAAATATTTGTAACACGAATTCCAATCTGTTGACAGAGTTATAAACGTTTCCATTAACAGTTTGTGAGGGTATTGAGTTGACGTTGGGCCAATACGATCATTAATGCTTCAAGTTCTATCGGCCCAATTAGGCGGCCATCGTTACGAGTACCGGCCGACTAATCAGACTCCGGGGCACCTGGTCAACGCCTGATATTCTCGTCGGCCCGGGTAGCAAACAAAAATAAAGTGCCAATTACTTCCCAGAGGAACGGCTATAAATCAGCCATCGAAAATTTAGCCGGCAACGCCTGCACTCTCCCTTGTATGGGGGTTTATTGCAACCCGGCGGTTCGATTTGTTTCCATTGCAATACGTGAGAAAATCCCGCACTTCTCCGTAAATCATTCGGTTTGTCGCCGACTAACAATACGTTTGTTTTACCAACGGTTACAAAGCGACTACTGAAATCTGGGCAGAAGCAACTTTCAATTTTTTATATTTGACACATCAAAAGTCACAACACACCAGTCCATTCAGCACCTGTTTTGTCAGAAGACTTAACCTATTTTTCAGGAAAGTTATGGTACCGTCTTCCAGAATCCACAGCATCTGAGTCAGCAAACTTCACTTCCATATAAATAGGGCTCAGGCGCTAGGGCCGACAGTCTTCCGTTAGTCTTCTATTAAGTCTTACTCTTAGTCTTATGCTAGACGCAGTGTTATGCTAGTTGTTGGCCGGTATACTTGTTGTATAAAATTGTATTCGTTATTATAAATAAAGTTTTTTTTTTGACTTTTATTATAACGGATTACATAACTGGAATCTTGGAGTCAAGAGAAGAAACTACAAAGTTACTAGAATATTTTAAAACTTTCAGAAGGGCCCTTTTCTTCCTGAGTTGTAGCAGGTAACTGGTCCTTAAGAGACAAAGTTTGTCATTCTTCATCCATCAATATTACACTACTGTGCTGTTACATGAATAGGTTATGGTTAACTACGCATTTTTAAGCCGGGAACATACTTACCCGATGCAACGCTATGCGACGCTACCCGATGCTACCCGACGCCTTGCCAGGTTTTGGTATGGTGTGCACATCTATGCAAAGTCACACTCGCAATCGGAACGCCTCTTTTTTTCTTAATGCATTATTTTGAACAAAAACTCGTAATAAATTATTTATTAAACGTAATTGTTTTAAATAAAGTTAATTCGGTGTTTTAATAAATTTTCTGCCTAACCATCATAATTAAATATTTTTTTATACAAAAATAGGAATTTTTGATCTCGTTTAATTTGGTTTAAATTAAAATAGGAATGTTGTAATTAATATAACTATTCAGAAATCGTGAGATGCGGTATGGTGTGATGTAGGTTTTAGAAAAACATTTTCCTTATCGTGCCAACGTTTTGATCTTTATTGAGATTATCTTCAAGGCCTGGGATTTACAAACATTTTTACATTTAACAAATACATTTAGGATGTGGAAAAGTGAATTTATACAATGCAAAATATATTTTTTATATTCAATCAAAGCCACTGGCACTCTCAACACGACACTCAAGAATGGCATAATTACGCTTTATGCAATGAAGATAATCTCAATAAAAATTGAAACGTTGGCACGATAAAGAAAATGTTTTTCTGAAACCTACATCACACCAGACCGCATCTCACGATTTCTAAATAATTATCGATTAACGGTCACAAATCACCACACATTAAATAATACTTTTTTTTACTTGTTTTGTTTACTTTTGTACTGATTAACCCCATTTATACAAAAAGTAGCATTATGCCGTTCTATTCATCTACGCTTAAAAATCGCTTTCAGGNATGATCTCAATAAAGATCGAAACGTTGGCACGATAAAGAAAATGTTTTTCTGAAACCTACATCACACCAGACCGCATCTCACGATTTCTAAATAATTATCGATTAACGGTCACTAATGACCGCACAAATTAATATAACGACAAAATGACGTATACTTAGTTTGAAATAAACTTAAAAAATATGAGTGTCCTGTTCTAAAGCTACTCGACAAACATGGTGTAATTTATGACCAAAACCATAAAATAAATTGTTAGTTAAATTTTATAAGTAAAACCTTGCAATAAATTATTAGTTAAATTCATTATATCAAAAAATGGTATTCTCTACCAAACCAAAAATTATTTTTTTTTTAATAAACACTAATGAGTTTTTGATCTCGGTTAATTTGCTTTATATTAAAATAAATATGTTGTAATTAATATTACGACAATAATACCTGTAGTTTGAAGAAAAGTATGAGTGTCCGGTTCTTTTGTTTTAGACTGTACTCGATGCGACCCGACGAAAATCTGGACGGTAGGGATAGTAGGGTAGCGTTGCATAGCTTCGGACAGATGTGCACGGGGGTAATAGTTTTATGGAAAAATGGACTTTGGATTTGCGTCGGGTAGCATCGGGTAGCGTCGCATGGCGTTGCATGCAGTGTGTTCCCGGCTTTAGAACTTTTAAAACCCTACATACTCTTAATAGTGGTTCCTCAGTTATATTTACTAGAGGCAGGTTTTCTTTGTCCGCGAGTGGGGTCCTTTTTCCAAGTCCGATTCCCATATTTACTGTTTTCACCTCTTCTAACTAAACTTACACAGGCAGCATTCTGCCACCCCCTAATATTAAGTGCCTATTTAGATGGCAATGTCTGTCATTCTTGCAGTCATGGTGAGTTTTGTAGGGCATTGATGAAGCAGGTCTGTATAAGCTTTTTATTGTTATTTACACCTACAACTTTCGTTACAATGAGTTTTTTTTACTTCATTTTTTTTATCGACAACTGTACAAGTATAATAT
Source organism: Cimex lectularius (assembly GCF_000648675.2). Lineage (NCBI taxonomy): Eukaryota > Metazoa > Arthropoda > Insecta > Hemiptera > Cimicidae > Cimex > Cimex lectularius. The sequence continues at coordinate 899,861 of NW_019392811.1, forward strand.
ACAACCAAGAATTGGATTCCAATTAAATAGAGAAAGCTACCCATTGACAGCCACTCATATTAATATTAATCATTTAAGACGTCTCTTATCCACATTCTTTTCAGAACGTCGTAATTGTGGAGACTGGAGTAATCGAACTTGTATATTAGTGTGATTTTATAATTTACTATGAAAATGTCTGTAATATTACAATTAATTAAGGTTATTTGGTTGAGATAAAAAAGCCAATGGCATGAGCGGGATTCGAACCCACGATCTTCGGCTAGATACGCCGCTGCTCTACCACTTGATGACTTCGATCACTAACTTCCCATCTCAAGTTGAGATAAAATTCAAAAGGTGGGGTTGAGATGGGAAGTTAGTGTCCGAGTGGATCGAGGTCCCGATAGCTGAAGTGGTAGAGCAGCGGCGTATCTAGCCGAAGATCGTGGGTTCGAATCCCGCTCATGCCATTAATTTTTTTATCTCAACCAAAATACCTTAATTAATTGTAATATATTAATTGGTCAAGCGGACCACGAAATTGGTGAATTGTCTGTAATATGTTTTGATGGATGAAAAAACTGTTGGCATTTGAAGATCTCTGTAAATGTTATTGTTTACGTAAAAACAGATACAAACAATGAGTTTTGGCTGAAAAATTATGGCTTGAAAACTTTATAATTAATTGATTTGTTCGATATATAAGCTTGGCACCCGTACATCCAAATAGGTTTGAGTAGGAATGTGTATGTCGAACATTTTGATTTTAATCGTAATTTTGATTGTCAGTTGAGTAGGTAATAAAGCATTTTAAATCGTTTGTTGATTGCCAGTTTTTTAATCGCGCGCGCGTGTGTGTGGATTCACAGTTAGTCTTCTATCAATAAGTAAATTCAATAAATTTGTTGTTTAACATGATAATTAAACATGGTGAGAGAAGCCACCCTCTGGTGACACACCCTCACACTGCACACACAACACATCATTGAGGCAAATTCCTAGGACATGGCCTCTTCAGCCGACGAAGGTTTGGGTATACAGAAAGGGTATTGTGGAATTTCTGATAACGTATACTTACAAGGTCATGAACGAACGGAATATAGAGGTCGGTGTGAATAGTCTTATCGGAAACCCAGAAAAGAGGTTTTTTTTCTTAGGCTTTTGGATTGGAGAGACGGGATACGGGATGAATTGGAATATTTGGTAGTAAGCTTAGGCGATAATTTATTCCTGAAGACTTTTGTATGTCTCTATAATCATGTTCTAACAAGATTTATTTATTAAAATCATCCATTTAGAAAGTTTCTAGTACTACTGTTGATGCTGAGGACCCCTCCAGAGGACAGTAGTTGTTGACAGGCTCTTCGTTACCCTTGTTATCCAATGGCCCACGGGTGAAAACAGAGAGAGTTTTTACTACATTCCTACTTTCCCCTTCCCAGGCAGTTTATTATGTGCATATCTTACCCGAGGTAACTGATGATGCTGACAGATTTTATTTTATTACATTAGAACTTGTGTACCTTTCTACCACTTAATATGGAAAATAGGGTTAAGACAATTATTTGAACGTAACTTGATATCAACCCAAATAGCGATATTTTTTATGACCAGCTTTTTAAAGCTTAATTGCCTTTGTTTTTGCCTGAAATATCGTGACAAGTCTTCGGAGAGAAATTTTTAGGGGAATTTAGAGCCCTATAATCTACTCTAATGGCATGACCTAGTCTAACGTCTCCCCTTGTGAGTTTTACGAACAATATTTATATAACAGGTTTGATGAACTTAACTCATTTCGCATGTAAATTTTATTTAATTACTTAAACTAGAAAGTGTCACCAAATGAACACAAATGACAGTCGAAAAATTTAAACCTTCTTTTGTGAGTGTTTATAGAAATGCTTTCTAGACTGGCAACTTACTATTTTACTTTACTGCACTAAAAAATCTTTACACTATTAGGTCAAATTTTATAAATTCACAATCACTTTCATTGGTTTAAAATATACGTTGAGATAATCGTTGTTATTTATAATGTGATACAAATATATGAAATACAGTCAAAGACAAATCTAGATACTTGTATTTATCTGTTATTTTCCATAAGAAGTAGGTATAAAGATTAATAGTTGACTTAAAGCGTAAACTCAACATTAATTACTTTTGCTTACCTTTATGTAAAGTTACTAATTATTTGGCATTCTGTAAATTAAAAATACAAATCAATTCAATTTCATCCTTTTCAGAGCCAACCGGTCGAGTGAGAAATTGTTTTTCTATAAGAAACAATAAATTTTAGTACAAAATTAATTATTCATTTTTAACTTAAAAACATGGTTTTATTTCGAGAAGATCTCCCCCGGACGACGGACTTTGTCTTTACGTAGCCCAACTCGAGGGTGTCCCTCTCTCTCTAACATTCATGAAGGTCTACAGCTGTTTAACGCCACAGTTATTCATTAATTTGTGATGTTGCTTAATTTGATTTTCATTAAAATAAATATGTTGCCATTAATATAACGATAAATATGGTTGCCATTTAAAATAAACAACTGAAAGTCTGGAAAAAGAAATAAGAGACCTCAGCTGTTTGACCGCCCATAAACCTCCCATATTATATACGTATCGATAAAAATACGTACAGTTTGAAACAAACAACAATGCCTAGTGTATTTAACTATAAAAAAATCGGTATATTTGGATCATAAATCGTTGCAATTGTACATTTTCAATTTTTTCTGGACATTGGACTGTTTCCAAAGGGTGATTTACCTCGAAATATATGTGTAAATAAACGTTTGTATATGATTATAATATCACTGGAAAAAAAATACATTTTTAAAATGATTTTCTTTACCAAGTTGTTTATGATAAAGTACTCATTGTATTATTTTGTGCATATATTTTTATTTAATTGTATTACAATCTACGTCATATCGCCTAATCGGTTTGCTGTCATCACTGGCAAAAACCTTAAAGAAATTTTTTTGGAAAGACGCAAATCACATTTTGAAGTCTTCAATGTCATTCTTTTCAATCAATTCCGGTTCAGGCGACATCGCTTTACCACTCATTGCATCATTCCTTGAGCGAAAAAAAAACTGCTGCTTGGGAGCTTTCCTATTCGTGAGGCATGCCTTCGATCGAGCATGGGACTCGGGCTGCTCTGGAAACGACATCATTCCATTCCCTTATTACCCCATTCTATAACATCATGTCGGTCTGATAGGTAATTTTCAATGAGTAAAGTACGTGCTACAATGGATGGTCCCATTGTTTAATTACTTTATATTTCATATATATATCAATCCCGATGTACTATTCGTCAAATATTCAGAGGAGGCTTGGTAATTGCCTTCAGAATCATGTTTCGTATTTAGAAGAATGATTCAAGAAATAAAGGTTCACCCTTCGCCGAATCATCTCACCTTCCATACGCTACATCACTATTGCTCTCCTATTATTGTATCATAGGTACGTAGTCAGAATTTTAAAACGTTTTCACATGTTAAAAAACAAAAAACCTCTGTCTCCACTACTATTTTAACTATGTGCATATAAACTGACGGGCAAAAAGTTCCGCCCTCTTGTAATATAACTTGATTTGTATATATTTTTATGAATTAATCAAATCATCAGACTTTTTAACGTTTAATAATTGAGTCTTTGAATAAAAAAGTTTAAAAAAAAACGAAAAATGCTAAAATAAAAAATAAAAAAAGTAAAAAACAGACGGACAAATATAATTTGTTTTAATTTTGTTTAATTAACATTTCAATGTCGCGAATTTTCTGCTCTTGCGTTAATAGCATCTAGAAGACGGCTCGGCATACTTTCTACCAGTTTGGAAATGTCTCTTTGCTGGTGGTTAGCCCATTCTTCACGAAGAGCCCTTTCAAGTTGGGGGGTGTATCAGGAAGCGATGGCTTTGCTCTTCTTCGCTTTTTGAGGTTACCCCATAAATGACCATTTGGGTTCGTTGGGAGAACGGGCTGGCCAGGCAAAGACCCCGTTGTTATGTTGTTGACGGCACGTTTGTACTATGCGAGGGACGTGTGGACAGACATCAACTTGCGTAAGAATAGGATTGACGGCAATGTCTTCGAGGATGGCAACGCGTGATGTTCCAAAATTTCATCCACATAGCGAGTGGCCGTCAAAGACCCTCCACGAACAACAATCAACTCTGTGCGACTGTCCGCCCGAACCATCACTAAGCTACATCAAAAAGGCTGTGGGAAAAATTATAGGCTTCGATACTTTCACTTCACCTTCTCCACACTCTTGCACGCCCATCTGTAAATTGTAGAGCATACCAATCGTCCAAAGAACAATGATTGTGTTCTCAAGCAAATGCGATCCGTGCAACTCTCTGTGTTCTCGTCAATTTTGGTCTTATTTCGGAGTGAAAAGCCAGCAGTCCATACTGATTTCATCTTCCTCGAGCCGTGCGATCAGAAATTTGGACACCTCGAGAATTTTCTGGAGCTGAAGAATCTCTTGAAGTAAGGTGCCAGTTTCGCAAAATTCTCAAAGTCAAAAAACCGTCATCATTTTCTTATGTTACCCTAGGCCGTCCAGAACACGGCATTCTATGGTAGGACCCAGATTCCCAAAAACGTCTAACGGCGTCTCGCACAGTTTCGTAGGGAACTCCGATGGTAATAGCCGCATACGTGATGCAGCCTCCATCATAAATAAGTGCCACGCCATACTCAGGACTAAGTGGAATTTTTAGTTTATAAAATTGAAATTTAACAAACAAAGATGAAAACTAAACAATTTATTGCTTCAGAATTCAAATGTGACTGAATAAACATTTTAAATTTCGTAAAAATTAAACATTAAAAAATCCTCTATCCTTGTTTTGGAATAAGAATTAAGTGTGGTTACGTCTAATTGATATTCCAATTTAAAATCATAGCATAAACAAATATTTATTGATAAAAAAATGAGAGAAATTAAGGTCAGAATTTTCTTTTATCGAGAAATTGAAAAAAAAAATCTGTTGAGTGTAATGTTTTGCCTGTCAGTGTATATGCAACTTAACTCTAATAATAAATAAGTATTAAAATACATTTAACGGGTACATCACATCATACATATATTACTACATTTAATTTGGACGTACGGAATTGAACTGTGGGGATCAAACTCCAAAAAATCCAGTCGTTCCAGTCCAAAACCATTCGAACCATCGCCCAATCTTTATTTCGTACCAACCTCACTTTCCACAGAAACATTTAAATCTTATTTGTCCTCAAAACTCAAAACAACAGTTGAATCTGAATTAAATACCAACAACCTATATACCTATAAACCTATAGTCTATCAATTTTCATCCCGAATCTTTCCCGACAACCTTTTAAGAAGCCTAAAGCGCCTCGTGTTTTCCTCCCTAATGAGGAAAGTGAATATTGTCTTAGGAGTGTAATTAACTTTCTAACAATGATGCTTGTCGCACTCTAATGTTATTGTCACCTAACATTTAAAAAATCGATTATACAAGCAAGGAATGTACAATGCTCTCGCGCCAAAATATGAAGTTTGTCCACTTTGAAATCGAAATTATAAATAGAAAAAAAAAAGTTTGTTTACAATGATGCAGGGTAGTAGTACTAGTAATGTATTTCTCGATCATAATATTTCATAACTTCTTTCATAAGAAATGATGTAGATGGATAGCTAGATAAGATATTAATTTCCACAACATCGTGTCTCAATAAATATTTCTTATGTGACATTATTTCTGCTTTCTACCAAGGTATGCTTGTACTTCATTTATCGTGTTATACATAAAATTATTTGAAAACGACGACAAGTTTTGTTTCCATTAGGAATCGTCCACAATAGATGTCGAAATGGAGGACCCGTTTCGCTTGTGCCTTTCCTCTCCGGAAATAAAACCTGTCGTAATTCCCCGCGTTTCAATCTAGGGGTTGTTTTGTGGCGCTGAGCGGGTGTCTAATGGCACATAGCAAATGGCAGTCATTTCCACTCGCTATCTTGGATTGGACAGCCCATTGACCCGATCCAAGACAGCTATACCACTCGTCCGTCAGGCTCACGTTTATAAATAACTAAATAAATTTACACATCTGAGCTCATAAATACATAGTTGTTTCTATATGATAAAAGACATACGAGACCATAAAACATTTTCTATGTTATAAAAACTGCTATAGTTTATATATTACAATAACCAGGATGTCAAACATGTTAACAGAAAGTTAGGATGTTAAAATACATACTTTTCCGGAAAAAAAAGTGCGAAGCTGGTCTTATCATTGGACGTATAACAGGCATAGAAAGCACCCGGCCGGGTTAGCTTTCACTGTATGTGATGTATACCTGAGAAAATGAAAAACCTGAATTTTTAATCTTTCAAGGAGGAAAGAGTGTTTATTTTTCTACAAAAAACAAAGCCCATTGCTAGGTGCCACGTAGTATATAGGCCGGAGATACGCCTAACCATTCAGCAACCCTGACCATTTTTTTTTTCGTCACGAGGCTTTGAAATATTCATTTCGTAATGACATAAGCCGCATTCTTCTTCATCGAAACTGAATTCTTTTTCAATCATCGTACCAGGAGCGACTAATTTAAAATTATTAAATAATCATAGCTTTCCAAAGTCCGTGACAGATCTCCAGACGCCTCCATTGTGGCTGACCATGTTACATCCTTGTTTTTTTTTTTCAAAATCTATTCAAACCACATAAATATATTTTTAAAATATGATTTATTGTTATAGATGTGATCCAGAAAATAGAAATTGGCATTGGACTTAATACATAACATTGGAAACGTGGAACCGTTTGTAAAGGAAATTGTATCTAATTTTAGATTTAAACAAAATTGGTAAGTGATTGGGTTGGATTTTATTTAAAAACTGGACTACTTTAATATTTTTAATTAACTCTTAGTCAATCCTCTATTGATTATCTTACAACAATATTTCGACCGTTTATACATTAGCGATAAATAAAATAAATTTTATACGACACGGCTTAATAAATTTTTTTCCGGACAATTGGTATGTCGTGTTTTTAAATGAATTGTGATTGGATTGACTGGTCCAGTATAACAAATTGGTTGCGTATATATAAAAAGAGATTTTTTATGTATTTAATTCTCCCACGTTGGAGATGATTTGTTTTTTAAATCATACGATTTAACAAATGTAAACATTTGTGTTGTTTAGTTGACATTTTAGAGTAGGGAATTTCTTTATTTTCTTACAGGATCGTTTGCAAGTTCTAATCATTTTGAATTTGAGTGAGTTGACCATTCAGAGATGACGACGGGTACTGAGTTCCGGTGGAGTGCCGTGGACGCTAAGGAACAACCGCCGGACCTGCCCCCTTTTGAGACGAAGCATTACATCAAGAGGCAGCCGGTTGTGAAATACACGGACATGCCGGACAAGATGAAGAAGGAGGTGCTCGCCATCTCGCACAAGGCAATGGCAAAGTACTACAACGAGGTCGACATAGCTGTTTACATCAAGGAACAACTGGACCAGAAGTTCAGGGGCGGACTGTGGCAGGTGATAGTCGGAAGGGACATGAACGTCAGCTGCAACTACGAGACCGGAAAGTACATTTACTTCTATTTGGGACACCTTGGATTCATCGTCTACCGCTCGGGCGCTCTTTAAATTAACAATTGAATAAATCTATCTATCACATTTATTAATATTTAAAGTTAGCTTTACCAGCTGCCCTCCAAACAATAAAACATAGTCTCTCTTTTTGAAACTCTGAAAATAAACCTACGTAACATTCACCTAACCTATTCCTAATAAGAATTAAGAGAATCTGCAAAAAACAACAAATGACAATTTTAAGTTTAGTCCATTAATCTCAGTTTGTCTTACTTTTTAGACCATACAGCAACACTACATTCTAGTTGTCATACAGTATTAATTTATTCAAACTTTCTTCATTATTTTAACAATTATGACTGTACCAACATCAACCAGGAGCTTCTAAATTTGTCCATTTTTTATGTACTATAGTTAAAAGGTTTTTTCATTGTTATGGTTAGATTTTTGGTAGGAGGCACATTTGAACATTTTTGGTTTGAACGGTATGAAACAGTTATTCTTCTTAGCGGTTATATCAGTCTTTTTCTTTATCAATCGTTAAAAACACACCTTTAAATTTTACTGCTCTCTCTCTCTCTCTCTGTCTCTCTCTCTCTCTCTCTCTCTCTCTCTCTCTCTCTCTCTCTCTCTCTTCCTTCTTTCTTTTTTCTCTATCTATTACTTTTAGAATCATTTCTTGTTGTTATTGACCTCTCATTATTTCTATACCATTTTGACCTTTCTCTTTCACTCTTCTTTGCTATGCCTCACATTTCTACTCTCATACTCCTTTTTTCTCTCCCTTGTCATTTCGCTCCGTCCTATCTGCTCTTCTGTCCTACTCTCTCTTTCTAGCTCATCTTCCATATATCAATATATATTTCTTGCTTTATGTCTTTTCCACATTCTTTTTCATATTATTTATCTTTTTTCTCTCTTTCGTTTTCTTTAATTCATTTCTACCCATTCTTTCTATAGAAATTTTTTACGTAAAACCTATTCATTCGTTCTCTTTTCTACGAATATTACTTTTTTAGACGTAGTGTTACTCTCTCTCTCTCTCTCTCTCTCTCTCTCTCTCTCACTCTCTCTCTCTTTCTCTCTCTCTCTCTCTCTCTATCTATCTATCTCTGTCTCTTTCTCTCTATATCTCTATCTCTCTCTCATTTTCTGTTTTCCTTTCTCTCCCTTTTCACTCTCTCTCTTTCTTCCTTTCTTTCTTTTCTCTCTCTATTACTTTTACTATCATTTCTTGTTGTTATGGTCCTCATTATTTGTATATCATTTTGATCCTTCTCTTTCACTCTTCTTTATTATTAGCCTCACATTTCTACTCCCATACACTTTTTTGTCTCCCTTGTCATTTCGATCTGACCTATCTACTCTCTACTACTAGCTCATCTTCCATATGTCAATATATATTTCCTGCTTTATACCTTTTTCCAGATTCTTTTTCATTTTATTTATTTTTTCTTTATCTTTCTTTTTCTTTTATTCACTTCTACCCATTCTTTCTATAAATTTTTTAACGTAAAAACCTATTCATTCGTTCTCTTTACTATGTATCTTACTTTCTTCAGACATAGTGTTATTCACTCTCTCTCTCTCTCTCTCTCTCTCTCTCTCTCTCTCTCTCCTCTTTCTGTTTTCCTTTCTCTCTCTTCCCTCTCTCTCTCTTTCACTCTCTCTCTATCTCTTTCTGTTTTATTTTCTCTCCCTTCTCTCTCTCTCTCTTTCTCTCTCTCTCTCTCGCTCTCTTTCTCCTCTTCTCCCTCAATTTTAAGAGAGGATGTGCGTGACCGAAATTTGCAAGATTCATTCATTCATTCTCTCTATCGCACATTCACCTCTATCGCTTTCTTTTCTTTCTTTAAACCAATTTCTCACTCATTTAATTTCTCTCTCTCTCTCTCTCTCTCTCGCTCTCTTTCTCCTCTTCTCCCTCAATTTTAAGAGAGGATGTGCGTGACCGAAATTTGCAAGATTCATTCATTCATTCTTTCTCTCTATCGCACATTCACCTCTATCGCTTTCTTTTCTTTCTTTAAACCAATTTCTCACTCATTTAATTTCTCTCTCTCACTCTCTCTCTCTCTCTCTTAAATTTTCACAACGTTATTTTATTTCTTATTTATCCTTCAATCTACCGCCCCTCTTATACACTATAGATCTACATACTCATTGAATTATACATCTTTATTTTTGTTAGAATGTGTCCTTTTTTATGTGTACTTGATCTTTCTGCCATTTGTTCACCACGTACCTGCCTGTGAGTTATTGTTGAACTATATAAAAATCCTAAATAAGATTACATTAATTATATTTTATATATTTGCTATTCTCTTTATATAACAATGAAGAAGGAACGTGCATGCAATATAAATCGGTTGTTTGCTACCTTTTGTCTTCTTTCAAACAAAATGTCCAACGGCTATATAAATAGATATCGTTAGTTTAAAATTTAACAATATTTTTTCAAAGTGTTTTTGAGAATATTATGAGAAAAAACATGTGATTTTATATAGTAAAAAAATTCGAAGTTATTTATTTCTAATAAATCAATAAAACCGTGTTTCTCTTACTTAAATACTTTTAAAAGCGATGAAAGTCATCGGAAACGGGTAAAAAATATTGCTATGAAAGAGCTACAGATTTATGTTTTCCCTCCTCGTTCCATATAAGGTCGAGATTGGAAAAAGCCGCTCCATTCGTCAATGCCAAATGGCCAAAGAAGACTAACCGCGTGTCTTCCGAATATAAAGGAAATAAATTGAACTGTTTTACCCATTCAAAGACCGGCCGATTGTTTTTCAATTATGTTGTGTTCGCCGTCTGGAGAGGCGGAGCCCTATAAACAACCGGGTTGCCCAGATCCGTCTTGGGCACCCCCTCCGCACTCAATCTTTTACATACAAGCCTGGAACGTTTTCAAATTGTTCCACCCTCCGGAACGTTATTGCATTGCGGCGTCGAGCATAAGCCCCTACGCGTGACCTTCCTTCCGTTCCCCTTGAAAAATAAAGGAGAATTTATAGTATTATACACAAAACCTCAAGTAGGTTAAGTAGAAAAACACCCCAGCCTGCTTTTATTTTTGAAAACACTATATATCCTACCGCATAAACCAGTCTGAGACTAAACCAGACAGAGACTATGTTAAGAAAGCCGACTATTTTAAATTGTACATATAACGCTTGGTTTATCTACTATATTTATGTCTTTTGACAGATACAAAACAATAAAATAAAAACAGTTGTTTCAAAATGTAGCTCTGTTCATAAATACCAATAAACATTTCTTAAAAAATATTCAACTACAAGACTGCATTTTTGCTAGAGTGTTAGTTGTTAGTTATTCATTTTACAATATAATCAGTTAGACAATTTTATAACTATATGACTGTTATTATTGAACTCTCGTTATTTTTTCCTACATGGGGAAGACTACAAACGTATGCAATATTTACATACTTTAAGAAGAAGAAGATAAATAATTTTATTCTGGGACTGGTGTCCTCTAAGAATAATTTACATGAAATAAATAAAGCAAGTTCCTTCTATGAAATTAAAAGTAAAAAAATACAGAAATCTTGGCACAATGTATACCAGTAAGGCAGGCCAAAAGAGAAAATTACAAGAATATTAAACAAAAATAACAAATGTTAACGTGAGGTCTCTGCTTGAAAGGAGAGGAGGTCATTATACAGGTGGGATCTCTAGGAGGAAAAGGAGACAGCGTGACGAATAGAAAGGGGAAGGGAGTTCCAGAGTTTACGGGCTCGGATCAGAAAGGATCTTTCGAAGGTATGGGTTGTATGTTGCGGAAGGATAAGGTCGATTGGGGATGAGCGGGTCTTACGAGTGAGATTTGAGGAGTTGAATTGGAGGGATTGGATGATGTAAGGAGGACGACGAGTGTGGATGGACTGGAAAAGAAAGTAAGCTAAGAAATACTACCGGAAGGAGGGGAATAGCCAGGAAAGTAAGGAATACAACCCCGACACCCGGGATCCCCAAATCTTACGCAACAATTCATAACACCCTTCAATCGCGCGTTCTCACCCCTCCGAGAGACCACTGTATGCTACACAGCTATAATCGAAGAAGGGAAGTATAAGGGAAGATACAATGAGTTTGCGGGTGGAGAAAGGTAAGAGAAGCCAGGACCGACGAAACAGGCTGAATGAGGCAATGCAATGGCGGGAAATGTGGAAAATGTGAGAATGCCAGGAAAGGTTTTGGTCAAAGACTACTCCTTGGTTTTTAACCGAGGAGCAGAAGGGGATGGGATGGTTATTTAGCATGAGAGGTGGGATGCTGGGGAGGGAATTGAGGAGTTGCTTGGACCTGATAATTATGGCGGGGGATTTGGACGGATTGAGGACTAGGGAATTTTTATGGTCCCATTCGTTGATGGAGTTTAGGTCTTTTTGGATCTTGAGAATGGCCGAGTGAAGATCGGAAGGGTGGAACGATTGGATATTTGGGAGTCATCGGCATATAGGTGATAGTTACAGGACTGGATGGAGTCGGGGAGGTCATTAATATAAATGGAAAAAAAGGATAGGAGAGATGCTAGAGCCTTGGGGCACCCCAGATTTTAGAGGGAGGAAGGAGGAGGTAAGGCCATTGGGAAGGGAAACAGCTTGGTGGCGATTGGTAAGGTAGGAGTGGAACCAACGGATGGTGCTGGCGGAGAAGGAAAATGATTCGAGTTTAGAGAGGAGAGAAGAGTGAGGGACAGAATCGAAAAAATCAAGAAGGACAAGTATAGTAACTTTCCATTGGTCCATTGCTAAGTGGAGGACACTGGTAATTTTTATTAGTGCTGATTGGGTGGAATAACCTTGGCTGAAGCCAGATTGAAGGGGGTTGAAAAGATGGGACTGTTCAAGGTGCCTGGAGACTTGTGTTTGGACTAATCTTTCTTGGGGCTTGGACAGGTTTGAGAGGATGGAAATGGGACGGTAGTCTGTAGGGGAGGATGGGTTGGGGTTTTATTGACAGGGTGGAGATGGGCTTTTGCCAGGCTGTCGGAAAAACAGAGTTTTGGAGTGAGTAGTTATAGATGTGAAGTAGAACAGGTAGTAATATTGGGAGGCAGAGTTTAAGAAAATGGATAGGGATGCCATCAACTCCAATGGCCAGTGGAATTTCGTTATTGCCTCGAGGACTTCGGTTGGGGTTAGATAGGAGAAATAGAAGTTAGACGAATTGAATGAGGGTCCAGAGGGAGCGTGTATGGGGACAGGCATTGATGAAGAAGAGTTGGGCGAGACAAAGTGGGTGTTTAGTTCTTCAGGGGAGACAGGATAAGGAGATTGTGAGTTGGGTGGGCGACATATGCCAATGTTCCGAAGGACCTTCCATTTTGCTCTAGGATTAGGAGTGGTGGAGAGTGCCTCTTGGAAATGAAGGACTTTGGCCCGACGGATATAGGATTGGGTTTTATGGCGAAGTGTTCGGAAGGAAGAGTGGTCTTAAGGAAGTTTGGTTCGACGAAAGCACCTTCTTGCCGCTTCCCGTTTTTTAATTAGGGCTCTAATTTCGTCGTTTAACCAGGGAGCAGGAGGACGACGGATAGTATGGGTATTTAGGGGGGCATGTTTGTTAAGGATATTGAGGAGATTGGAGGTCAGGAAGCCGACCATGGAATAGATGGACGAGGATGGATACCATGGATTATGGTGAACGTTGGCCCACTCGGCCACCTCCAGATCTGGCCTCAAATCCAGGAATGAAAGTGTATTAAGTTGACGGAACCTAATGGTTTTAGGTGCGGGACATGGGGTAGGAATATTATATGTGATTACTACTTTACTAGTAATTTACTACTACTTACGTATATACACTGACAGGTAAAAATTTTACCCAATTGATTTTTTTTTCATTCTGCACTTGGCCTATATAAATTGAACTTTTGTCGGACTACCATGGACCTTTCGTAATCGGGTGATGACGATTTCTTGTTATTATTACATTATTTAGAGTCTGAGAAAATGCATCTCGGTGGTTAGGTCCGGAGGAGCAACATCCCGCACTTCTCACCGTTTCCCTTCAGTTCAGTATGTCTGAGTTCTCAGAAAATAGCACTGATAAATAGATATAGAGAAAGAGAGCGAAATAAAGAGGGAGTGAGAGAGAGAGAGAGAGAGAGAGAGAAAGAGAGAGAAAGATAAGATATAATTAAGAAAACTAAAAAACCTCCCGACATTTTCTTCAAACGATAGTTTCGCAAGATCGTCAGTCTTCACATTTTAAAGAAATTTGACAAATTATAATTCTCAGTTAGATTTTGTGATATACAATTCTAATCATATAACTTTACAGCCAGAAACAAAGTAAGATTAAATAAAATACAAACATACAGGTAATGTCAAAGAGAGAAGACAGCAACGGATAGACGTATGGATAGATAAATAAATTTATTGATACTCCATGTACATTCAATCTTAATAAACTCTATGGATCCAAAACTATCAGCTCTATATTATAAGAAAACAGACATGCTATATACAAACAAGGGCCCCATATACTCGCTGCCCTGCTCAAATCGTGACTCTTCTGTCAAGAGACATTCCTTCTCGCTCTCTATATGGAGGCAAGGAATTGCACTTCTCAAGAAAGACTATTCGGCGACATATCTGTTCAATCCGAAACATTCACGTACTTTGGCCTTTATAAACTGAACTTTTGTCGACCTACCATGACCTTTTCGTAATCGGGTGATGATGATCTCGTTTCTTTGGAACTACGATCATTTCGATTTAATATTATTTTTATTTCAATTAATTAACCTTGATGTAAGGTGTGTAGTGTTTAGTGACCGTTAGACATGATTATTTGGAGATCGTGAGATGCGGTCTGGTGTGACGTAGGTTTTAGAAAAACATTTTTTTTGTTGTGCCAACATTTCGATCTTTATTGAGATCATCTTCAGGTCTCAAAGTGTTTGTTTTCCGTATAGATGTGTCATTCTTTGTGTCGTGGTAAGAGTGCCAAAACAACACGACCCACAAGAATGGCACATCTACATAGCACACAAACACTTTGAGCCGTGAAGATGATCTTAATAAAGGTCGAAACGTTGACATGATAAAGAAAATGCTTTTCTAAAACCTACGTCACATCAGACCGCACCTCACGATCTCTAAATATTAATTTATGTAAGGGGTATTGGTCGAGATAAAAAAGTCAGTGTCACGGGCGGATTCAAACCCACGTCCTTTGGCTAAATACGCTGTTGTTCTACCACTTGATCCATCGTGACCTCGATCCACTCGCACACTAACTTCCCATCTCAACCCCACCTTTTGAATTTTCCCTCCTTTTGCCATTTTTCAAATGTCGTGTAATCTATTTGAGTCTCGGCGACAAATGAAATGGCCACGGAGAACTTTAGTGACATTTGAAAAATGGCAAAAAGGAGGGAAAAATTCGAAATGTGGGTTGAGATGGGAGTTGGTGTCCGAGTGGATCGAAGTCACGATAGCTCAAGTGGTAGAGCAGCGGCGTATTTAGCCGAAGATCGTGGGTTCGAATCCCGCTCGTGACACTGACTTTTTTATCTCAACCAATACCTTACATAAAGAGTAATTAATTGAAAAGAGTTATCTGACCAATCGGACCACGAAATCTAATTGATTTAATAAAAAGTACAGAAAACCTCTATAGTCAAAATGTAGAATTTCAATTTAAAAATTCAAAAGGATTCTTTACTTCTTATAAAAACAAGAAATTGTCCTAAGAAAAATAAACTAATTATGCACTATCTCAACATAACTATATAAAAATCAATAGAGCAATGGGATTTTAAGCTAAAATAGCAAAATTTAGTTTATTAGTTGCTTTAATTTTTTTTTTACTTCTATGTGAGGTTGATTTATAATAAAATTCTTCGTTATTTCCATAAGTTTGCAAAGTTAAATAAACTTTAAAACAACGTTATATTTCCATGTGTTATATTTTGAATACAACTGCGGTTTTTGTTGTTTGTTATACTGGCCTTGGCAAGTACTGATTATAGAGAGAAAGAGAGCAAAAGAGAGAGGGAGAGAGAGAGAGAGAGAGAGAGAGAATGAACAAAAGGGGGGGGTGAGAAAGTACGTTAAATACACCATTGATTTCAGTGAGAAAATATTTTTCCACTAAATAAACTTTATACTTTAAACCGCTTAAAGGCCAAAATAATTTGTAAAATAATATTATCAATATCAGTTTATTCGAAAGATTGATTTTTATCGTAATGCGAAACGAGTGCAAGTTATAAAATCGATATATCTCAATATGTTGTGAAATTGCTCGGGATGAACTGTTGACAGAAACATGATCAGATTTTAACAACATCGTGGGGAAGAACTTAAAATTTGATTTACTGCCACAACAAACACCCCTTTAAATTTCCCAGCTGAACAGTCTGATAAGATTATAAATTTTAACCACAAACTCTATGAAAAAAACAAGATTTTTTTAAATTGCACAATTATTTTTGACATTTATGCTTTTAAATGTAAAACTTTAGCGTATTGATTTTAGACTTGTGAAATGGAAAAATGATTTTATACCTACGCAGTAGGTAATATTTTTTTCCAGTATTGTGATACGAAAAGACATGTGTCTTTTATTCGACCGCAGATTGCGGTACTTATGAACGGTTTTCCCCCGAGCTCTTAGTGCTAGATTAAGTCCAGGATTTCCCAATATAATCATTTACAACTTCGGACGGAATTAAGGGGATGCGGTTCACATTAGGATGCTAAGTTTGATTTCACGGTCGGCGGTCTTATCCCATCCAGAACCGACCCATTTCAAGGGTTGTTTTTAATCGTCCCCAACCAAACTTGGCACGCAATTAAACTAGCTCTGTGTGTCTCTTTCTATCCGGGCCCACCGAGAAATACGATCCGGTGGATAGAAAGGGCAGGGCGGGACGAGGTAATGGAATAAGTTTCGACTCTATGTTATCCGACGTAGTGGAGTCGTTCAACATCAACAACTCGGGTACAAACAAAAGGTTAGCCGAAGGGTCGAGAACGGCGAAGTCGGCTTTCTCCTCCTTTCAAAGTGTTTTTATAAGCAAATATTAACTCTGTCTTGGATTTCGGTTACTGCGCCTCCCCCTGTTATTTCTGAGGTCAATATTTACCCACGACCGCGTATTAATTTTCAGTTTGTTTCTTTAGGACGGGGGACTTCTTAACGTCTCATCCTTTATTCAGGTGCACTTCTGAAAACTGTCTTTATGTGTTTGCAATACATATGCAGTGCTTAAAGTACGTCTTCTTCAACGGACGGCAAATACAAAAACAAGACTTACAAGTTTAACATGCTTCAAAAATTCTTGAAGAAAAAGAGACGAGCTGGCATCGTTTTTAATTGAACTATTTGATCTGATCGTTTTTAACTATATGTTTCCAAAAAAGTAAACCATATAAAAACTAGTGGTAGTAAAACAGAAATTGTTTCATGATACACGTTTCTTGTTTTGAATAGATGATAGATTGTTTGTGAAGCCTGTGAACGTACAGGTTTTCCGAAACCCTTCGCAAATCGGATAGGAAGTGAATACATGCAACACCGTCGCGCAGCATAACAGAGTGTGAAACGTTAACCTATTCTATCCGTGAATAATTTTGAAAAATAGTTTACAATTGCAATAATGCCGCTAGGTACTTGCCACAGAAGAAAATTGTCAGCGGGCTTGTGCATTACTCACAGTTAGACATGGAGCGTGTAACGTGCAGAAAAAAAAAACAACAGAAATTGTTCCGGTGGTAGCAACTGTAATCATATAATTATCGACTAAATATTCATAAAAGATGAAAAGTTTAAAACAATGATGTCTATACAGTGAACACTAAAAAAATAAATAATAAATAATAAACCTAGAGTTAACCCATTTTTCCTTTTATTTTGTATAAATCCATTATATTGTGGAAATTGTAGACTGTCTAGTTTATCTGATAGTATTTGTCATTATCTAAAATTTTTATGAGATAATTTTAGCACGTTATATTTTCAGGTTTTGGAGGTTTTGTATGGTTTCACTGACTTTTTGTATATACTTTCAGGGCCATCCGGGGTGTCTGATCACATGAGGATTTTTGTCTAACATGGCAATTTGTTTAATGGCATTGCGGTTTTATAAATTGCTCAAAAATGAATAGGGATATTGCCAATTTCGTAGTGTTTACTTTCCATAGCATTTTTATTTTATTTTTATTATAAATTGCATTGAAATTTATTCGAAATTAGTTTGTTTTTTACATGCCCTCTCAAGGGCCTAGAAGCGGGACACGAATAGAAAAGACCTAGTAGTATGTTTTTTCCAGAAGGAAAATTTAATTATGATATTTTGAAAAATAAAATAAAAAAATTTAATTTTGATTATTGGACAGAATAATTTTTTTAACAATTAATATCATATCCTCTGATAGCTAAAACAACCTAAAACAAAAAAAATAAGGTTGTTAATAATTTTATAAGGAATTTCACTCCATAGATGTTGCATCGCTGCACTCAGTTGTTGCAGGTCAACTGGTTGTGGTTTGTGGATGGTCACCGAAAAGCCTTCTCTGAAACGCCTCCCACAAGTGCCCAATGGGATTGAGATCTGGAGATAATGGGGGAAGGGGCAGTTGGAGAATTTCAAGGTTTTCTAAACATTGATGAACTCTGCCTATGAGGAATCATGAAGTGGGGCATTATGCGCATCCCCTGTTATCGGTAGGTACTTCGGCGCCTACTGTCACTATAGACAGAAACCTGACTCATCAGTAAACATAAGAGAATTTTAGTTAGTGTCCTCCTCTAGGTGCTCGCTGCACCAAATTCTTCTGGGTTGCTGGTGGCGGGCCGTAGGTTGTCCCAAATTGGCATACGTGTGAGGCTAATTTCCCACAAATGATTATGAATCGTTTGTCTTAACAAATCATTGCCTTGTCTTGTAGTTCATTTAGGATCTGGCGGGCAATGTCAAAAACTCTTTCGATGTAAAAGAAAAAATAAGTAATATAACGATAAATGAGGATGAATTACTTTTGTCGTTTGATGTAAAATCTCTTTTCACATCAGTGCCTCTGGGGTTGGTCAGTTACATCATTCAAAGAAGGTGGAGTGAAGTCGAGATGTCTTACCCTGGTTCAAATATTAAATTGTTCATGGAGGTGGTGTCTTTCACTTCAATGAATGGATATTTCAAATTTGAGGAAGGAATTTATAAACAAAAGGATGGGGTCGTTATGGGAGGTGTTTTGTCGCCAGTCTTAGCTGACCTCGTCATGACCGATTTATTAGATTGGTTTGGGACCCAATTGCCGTTTGAATTAAAGCTCATGTTGAAATATGTGGACGACTTATTAAGTATAATTCCTAAATAGAAAAGTTAAAGATCCTAACTTGTTTGAATTCATATCATGAGGCTTTACAATTTACCACAGAGGAGGAAGTGGACAGGAAACTGCCCTATCTCGACCTCTTAATAGAAAGGACGGAAATGGGTCAATTAATAACAAACTGGTATAGTAAGCCAATAAACCAGGGAAGATATTTTGACTTCAACTCGGCGCATTCTTTTTCACTACAGATAAATTGTGCCAAGAACCTAATCAGTAGGGTGTTGGGTCTAAGTAACATTAAATTTTTGGAAGAGAATGTAAAACTAATTTTCAAATTACTTAAAAATAACCATTACCCGGTGGCACTGATCAATAAACTAATTACTGAATTTAAGCATTGTCAATTTAATGTAAGTCATGTCAATGTCGAAATGAAAAATAACTCTGTAAATGTTGAAAATGATTTTCCAATCCAAACTGCGATTGTACAACAAATCGAAATAGTAAACAACGGGATGGCAAAACCTACTTTTTTCAGGTCTAAGACATATATACCTGAAGTGTCTCAAAAATTAAAAAGGCTCTTCAAGCATAAAGTTGGGGATGTAGGTATTGCTTATAAATACAAGAACAAACTAAATATATTACATGCAATTCTAAAAACAAAAGAACCAATCGGATCACTTTGCAATGTGGTCTATCAGGTGTCGTGTGGTGACTGCAATGCCAACTATGTAGGTCAAACAAAGGAAAAATTGTCTGCGCGGTTGAACCAACACAGGTTGGATTGCGACAATAAGAAAAAGATATCGGGACTTGCTACCCATGCGTTAAACAGTAATCACTTTTTCAAGTTCGNTATATATATATAATTCATTATTATATGTATAATTCATTTTGAATAGATTATTGGCCAAAGATCAGTACAACAAGCCTGACACTTTGTCTTAAACCATTTCGACTGATTGTAAAACGTTGATTGAATTCTACAGTCCATATGTCTTAGTGATGTCTTTCTTATCCTTCCGGTAGCCCATACATTTGAAAAGGTTGTGGAGTTTTAATCTTATACTTTGATTCTTTTCGATGTACCCAATTTCCACAAGTTTATGGTAAGGCCTTAAGATAGTTTGAAAGCATGCACAATCGATTTTTTAAAATTCAGACCATACCGAGATCCATATTATCCAACAAATGGACTACTTATTTTCATTTCATAGCCAAATGTATGAAACTTTTAAACCTAAAAAGTAACAATTGACTCAAAGATTTAATTTTCTGAAAATTTTTGCATTATTAAGCGGGGAACACAATTACCCGATGCAACGCTATGCGACGCTCCCAGACACAAATCCAAAGTCCAATGTTCTATAAGATTGTATTACCCCCGTCTACATCTGCCCGATGCCACGCAACGCTACCCTACTCTACGCTATGTGGGTAGCATCGCGTACCGTCGAAGAGAAAAGAACCGGACACATATTTTTCTTTCAAATTACATGTATTATTGTCGTTATATTAATTACAACATACTTACTTTAATATAAAGCAAATTAACCTAGATCAAAAATTCATTACTTTTATTTTTAAAAAATTAATTTTAATGGTAAAAAACTGATCAAAACACAGGAATACCATTTTTTGATACAATGAATTTAACTAACAATTTATTACACGGTTTTGCTTATAAAATTTAACAAACAATTTATTTCATGGTTTTGCTCATACAATTACAATATTTTCGTCAAATAATATCAGAACAGGACACTCATATTTCTTTTGTAGTATATTTCAAACTATGTATATGAAATTTTGTCGTTATATTATTATATATTACAACATTCTTATAATAATGTCAATCAAATTAAACGAGATCAAAAATCAATTAGTTTTTATTTAAAAAAAAATCATTTTAATGGTTTGGTAGAAAACTGATCAAAACCCCGGAATTCCATTTTTTGATATAATGAATTTAACTAACAATTTATTACATGGTTTTGCTTATAAAATTTAACAACACATTTATTACACGGTTCTGCTCATAAAATTTAACTAACAATTTATTTCATTGTTTTGCTCATAAAATTACAATGTTTTCGTCAAATAACATCAGAACAGGACACTCATAATTCTTTTGTAGTTTTTTTCAAACTATGTATATGTAATTTTGTCGTTATATTCTTATATTATATTACACCATTCTTATTTTAATGTAAACCAACTTTAACAAGATCAAAAATTCATGAGTTTTTATAAAAATTATCTATTTATGATGGTTAGGAAGAAAATTTATCAAAACACCGGACTAACTTTTTTTAAAACCCACGGGGGGCACTCTCAACACGACACGCAAGGATGGCACAATTACACAGAAGACAAACACTTTGAGCCCTGAAGATGATCTCAATAAAGATCGAAACGTTGGCACGATAAAGAAAATGTTTTTCTGAAACCTACATCACACCCGACCGCATCTCACGATATCTGAATAACTTTTTTTTAAACAATTGAGTTAAACAAACAATTTATTACATGGTTGTGCGCATAAAATTTAACTAACAATTTATTACGAGTGTTGCTCAAAATAATGCATTAAGAAAAAAAGAGGCGTTCCAACTGCGATACTGATTTGTGATACACGCTGTGTGACTGTACGTGCGTGCCCTTGACTTCGCATAGATGTGCACCTACCAAAAAGTGTCAAGGCGTCGGGTAGCGTCGCATAGCGTTGCATCGGGTAAGTGTGTCCCGCCTTACCAGCCTTGTAAAAAATTCTTTTATTGGTTGGTTCTAAATGTAGGTGTTTGTGTTAAAACCAAATGTGGCCTATTGTTACTCGGGTGTGGGCTGTTATTCTCTAAATGCGATTTTTTAAGTACGTCGATACTAAAGAGGTAGCTGTGATTTATGTTATAGTTTTATTTTTAAATTCAGTTTGAAGTCATTACAGATTAACATAAAGCTTCTTTGTATTCGCTTAATTTTTAGTCAATAATTTTTAATAAACGTTATATTACACATACATCTATTATGTATATACGATGCCATTCTACATTATTGTTAAAAAGATAATTATTATATGAGCTCAAAAACTATATTTGATGATAAACTACAGCAGGTTTTCTGTGTTCAGGTAGTATTGTTGTAATTTCAAACGGTATGAATTTCACCATTGGACATTGCAAACGTTCAATTGCAAAATGCAGTAAATAAGCCACATTTACGGCCACAGAATCTCAGCCCATTTGTGCTGCGAGCTATAATTATTAGATGACGCAGAGGCAACTGTTTACAGCTTTTGTCATGATAATGCGACCAATAAACCTAGTGCTGATACAAGCGAGACAAAACCGGCATTCGGCCCGGCCTTACATACAAATGTAAATCGAATTATTATCTAATATCCCTAGAATTAGGGCGTTACCGACCTCCATTAAATGATTTGGAACGGATTGAATTTGAAATTAAATTTAGGTCGGATCTACATACCCGACTACCGATTTCTCGAGAGCCCGGAGTGGTGCATGAATTAAAGGGGGATGGAATCTAATATCTCGGCTAATTCCAACAAGAGTTACATTATTTTGTTGTTTATACTTTATGAAAGGGGTTAAACTCACAAATTATTTAATATTTTTAGCAGTCGATCATGTCCTAATTTTAAACGGAAAGTTCATTTCATTTTCATAATTTCATTCATCAACCACAATCAAACATATTTGATTTTCAATTATAAAAGACTTTTGCTAATTAATTTTATATAGTTGAACTGTGTGGAAAAATATATAACAAGCAAATGAACAAAATTTACATTGCGTGAATGGCTACCATAATATCTACGGGGGGGGGGGCAAAAGTATATGATTAGGTGTGATAATTGGGCATGGAATGTACGATTTGATGATTCGGCATGTTTAATACATGGGAGTTGTTTCGTTTGATGAATGGTGAAATTTTTTACATGGAAGTACAGAGAGATTGGATTGAATGGACTGAAGATGGGTTGGAGTTTTTGCTTTCTCATAAAGTATAGTACAAAAGTTGGGTTCAAATTGTTAATGGTGAAGATACTTGAAAAAGGAAGGAAGGAATGTCTGGTATTCCCAGTCTTGCAACTTATTGTATTTTTCCTCGTGCTTTGATTAGCTTCTGAAAGTAGCTACAGCATATGACTCAGACATCCCTTCTACTTCTTCTTAGCCAAGATTATTGGCCACCACGCTCTTTCACCGTCCAAGAAGACTAAAAATCTCTATTTTATTTGTATTATTATAATTGTCAATTTGAGTTTTAATGTTAATATATAATAATAATCCGTGCTAATTTTAGTATGACTATCATAGACTATCGTGCTGTGTTGAGAAGTGAAACCTTATTGTCTGCTTGGATTGTTGCTTAGATAATTAATCACCCTCTACAGAAAACAAAAAATCTTATGAAATCAAGCACATTTTACGTTACAAAGTACAGAATACCGTCTAAAGCATAACTTTTTATACACACTACTTTTTTAAATATCGACAATAATGACAATGTAATGCATCTATATTCACAGATAGAGTTTGTACTTATTTCTTTCTAAAACTACATATGAAAATAGAACGCATAAAAACATCAACAAAAACCATCAATTGTGTTATTGTATGTACCTTATTGTTTGGGCTCAGGGCAGAGTCAAGTGGACTTCGTCCTCTTAGCCAGTACTTCTGCCGATCTTAAACCCCGTCCCCTCAGGTCTCGTCTCGATCACGTACGATCAAACTCCAACGTTAAAATCCTTAAAGTACTCGCTTCACCCTAGATTTTGAAAACCATTTTTTTCTTATCCCTAAGTTATCCCCATTCGCATCCAAAACCTTGAAACCAGAAAAATTACATTTCCAACTCTATCCACCTTTCCATAATTTCCCGATTTCCATTGATTCTCCAAGTCAACATCGTCGGCGCAACTGGGGCTGCAACTTCACGAGGCGGCCTGTGGATCTCCTCCGTTACATTCAAGCCTCGAAAGCCAAGTAAGTCTTTCTTTCTTCCTATTCCCCCCCCCATTTTTTCCCAGAGCCCAAAATTGTGCAAAATCTTCACTGGAGATTATTTTTTTGAATAGCATTATTTCTTAGCAATAGAAAATTTGATGATATATACATAATTGGGGGGGGGAGAAGAGCGTTCAGAAAATTCCATGATGCAGGTGGAATCGAACGCACGACCGGGGATTCGACGAACCAAAGGTCTGACACTTTAACCTATCTGAAACCACGGTCCTTAATTTTTATTTTGTCAACACAAAATGGAAAGAATTGGATACGTGTAATTGAATGTGTAATCCTTGAACACGTTCCGAAACCTATTCAGTTTAACTTGATTACCAGGTGGAAATTTTTTGAGAGGTTTGAAAAAACGGAGATACTGGGCTAAATTAGCGTCATCGGCCTGGTTCAAAACTTCTCGTAGTTATTCAGAAATCGTGAGATGCGGTCTGATGTGACGTAGTTTCAGAAAAACATTTTCTTAATCGTGCCAACGTTTCGATCTTTATTGAGATCATCTTCAATATAGATAACATACATATATCATCACATAACATTCCACACAGCAAACATTTTTCACATAGTCTAATTTTTCAACAATTTAGCTTTCCTTTTCCTATTTATCCCCGTCTATATAATCCTGAAAGGATAATCTGGCAATATTTCAATGGCACTCTCAACACGACACGCAAGAATGGCACAATTACACAGAAGACAAACACTTCGAGTGAGTAGAAATACTTTGATTGAATATGAAATATATTTTGCATTGTATAAATTCACTTTTTTTCCACATCCTACATGTATTTGTTAAATTTAAACAATGTTTGTAAATCCCAGGCCCTGAAGATGAACTCAATAAAGATCGAAACGTTGGCATGATAAAGAAAATGTTTTTCTAAACCTACGTCACACCAGACCGCATCTCACGATTTCTGAATAATTATCGACTAACGGTCACTAATCACCACACACTTCTCGTAGTGTGGCGGCATTCCAGTTAATGTATTAATAACTACATCATTGGAGGTCAGACAATCTCGATCTATTGGTTTCGCATAACGTCACATGTCTATTACTGAATCATAGGGTCATTTACCTACAATTCACATCATAGTTCAATCGGAAAAAGTGTTAAATTGGGCTATCTGTAACCTCAAACTCTTCTAGGGATCTTGGTTCGACTAGGCCAGCCTGACTAGGAGAGCCAAAGTGATCAAACTGACAGTCTACGAAATATTTAGGATTGAATATAATGAGAAATAAATAATATCATTATTTTGGAATTTGATATATTGTTTTTGATCTTGGAGATCGTTTTTCTCGCCGTACATTGCAGTATGGCGCAGTGTTTATTTGATAATTTTAGAATATCTGCAAGTGTTTCGCCTTCGATATTTGGTATGCATATATTAAAAAAATCATCGATTAGTATTTGCTATTTAATGTTAATTTGTATAATTACAAATTGTCGAATATATCCATTTTTCTCCTGTTTTTATAAAATGTAATTATAAACTAACGGATAATATAAAGAAAAATCAATAACAGATGTAAAAGTTAATTATATTTAGTTATTTATACAATTGGCTTAAACGGTAATAGCATTTGTCTTACAACCGCTACATAAATATATATCAGACTTGGCATTTGATATCCAAGGTGGAAAATGCGTCGGGACGACAGGAAAAAACTTAGTCTTCTTAATGGATCCTGTATTGTGTTTCATGAGGGGGTTCAACAAGTCCCTCAACCGTTCTGAGTGACGTCGATATATCAAGAAGTCAGTTTTGTATCGCGATCATGTTTCTTCTCTCCGTCTGGGCCGACTTTCTCCCGCAAAGCTTAAATTACTTTCCCTTATATAGGGCCGGTGGAGGAAATTTACGGAATTTTTAGGAAAATGGAAAATCCTCTTCCCCCCTCTAGTTGATGGAAGGGAAAATTAGAAGGCGCTTAAGCCTCCCTCCATGAAATTACTTCGAGCAATTTTCATCGTATATTTTACAATGGAAAATGTGTTTTCTTTGCCCAATAAAGTTCAAATTAATTGCATTATGCATCTGGCCAGTGAATAAATTATTTTGAATTACTTATTGGAATTGAAAAATGCTGCAAAAAAAGTTTGAAATTCCTACTACACTTTCTTCTCAGGAATCCTGTATCATGTGGAGAGATTAGAGACAGGTGCGTTAAAAGTAGCTACTTTAATATTTAAACGTATATATAACTAATTGGCTAAAATTTTTCCCACTTCCTGATGATAATATCCAGAAACTATGCTATGTTAGACTAGTCCACTTTACAGATAATAAAAATATTACCTCTAACTGATGTTAAGTTAAGAAAGTGTTTAATAACCAACCCTGAGCGCGGTATCGGCAATCCAGGACAGATTCTCGGTCGACCATCTTGTCGTTCTATTGTAAGAAAGATATGCTGAGTGAGGCGTCTCTGGAAAATGATAGTTGTTGTCTGGGTACCCGGGCAATGAACCTGCAGACTAGGCAGCGAAATCTGAGACGTTTCGTCTTCCAGATTGAACTACCGCGATTCATGTGACTCAGTGCGAGTATATGATAAGAGAGTGTTGGCAGCTTCCGAGGGCCGTTTCGTCCTAGAAGCTCTGGCGAATCAAGAGCACGACTGAACGATGGCCCTATGAGATTCTGAACAGAAAGGAAGGATTGTGCTAACCCAATTAACGATAAGCCGCACTGATACATGGGCAGCTGGTTTTGAGTAAAAACACTCGCAGGTGTCCTGTTTTAGAGAAAGGTGGCTCGGAATTCTTTACCCTTTACGTAAGTACGCATGAGCCCCCTGACATGCAGATGGTACTCGGGCGGGCTGGCCATTGTTGGGTTTGTGGTGTGTCTGTGGAAATGAATGTATATTCAAATGTATTTTAGCATATCTGTACTAATATTAATGTGTGGTGTTTAGTGACCGTTAGTTAATGATTATTTCGAGATCGTGAGATGCAGTCTGGCGTGACGCACTCTTACTATTTCCCAATGGCAAGTATTAAGGACACTATCAACACGACACCCAATAATGGGCACATCTACACAGAAAACAAACATTTTGAGCCCTGAAGATGATCTCAGTAAAGATCGAAACGTTCGCATAATAAAGAAAATGTTTTTCTAAAACTTACGTCACGCCAGACCGCATCTCACGATCTCCAAATAATCAATAACTAATATTAATTATATGTACATGTATGATTTTAATATAACTGCAAAAATGTGCTCTACACGTTTTGAACACGCGCAGGATAATATTACACATTTTCAATTGTATTGCCATTTCTATTATAATATATAGATACGTGGATATATGGGGAATATATGGGTAGCAAATACACATTAAATCCCTCCTTGTAGAAAAATGTACAACAAGTAAAACACATTTTGATCTCCAAACCAGTCACTGAAGAAAAGAAATTACATGCGCAGAATTTTAAATCTGCGTTGATTTTTATAACGTGAAATCTCACTAACAAAATGAATTTCAACCAAATGTAATCCGTCTTCAAAATTTATCTTATTAATCATAGTATATATATATATATATATATATATATATATATATAATTTGTTCGTAATTTTTAACTCCACGAAAAGAAAAACAAAAAAATCACTCAATGCCAGATTGTATGATACCAACCTGAACATTGTAAACAGAACATTGTAAACAGAAAAAAGAAGGCGAAAAGTAAAGAAAACGTAACAAACAAAGAGAAAAAGAGGGAGAGAGCGAGAGAGAGTGAGAGAGAGAGAGTGAGAGAGAGAGAGAGAGAGAAATAAGTTTAGAGAGATAGATAGGTGGAGGAGAAATAATTAGAAATATAGATAGCTAGGTGGGGAAAGATACGCTAATAAATGGGAAGAATGAAAAAAAAAGAGAGTGTGTTGGAGAGACAGGGAAAGACAGAGAGAGAGAGAGAGAGAGAGAGAGAGAGAGAGAGAGAAGAGAAAGGTAGAGAGAGAGCGGGAGAAAGAGAAAAAGAAAAAGTGAGCGAGCGAGAGAGAGTGAGAGAGAGAGAGATAAAAAAAAGAAGATAAAGATAGCGTAAGCGGGAGAGAGGGAAAAAGAACTAGCAAGCGAGAGAGAGCGAGAGGGAGAGGGGGGAGGGAGGGAGAGAGAGAACAAGATACAGACATAAAGAGGAAAAAAGGAAAGAGAAAAGTAAAGAGAGCGTAAGAAAGAGCGAGAGAGAAAGAGAAAGAGACAGATATATGTATATAATAAAAAAAGTAATGTCATAAAACATAAATGTGTAAATCGAAATAGATAAATAATTATACAAATTTTTGTAGAGATTGATTGACTGAGAGAAAAAATTGTCATATGATGTAAGGCAAATATTGAAACATAATTATGTGAAATATGTTTGGTTGGTGCTTTACATACGATATTAAAAATGTTATATATNAGTTTTTATTAATATTTCATTATTTTCGTAGTTAAGTAATTAGTAAAGACTTATTTGAATAATATATAGACATGATTTAACTTTTGTTCACTGAATTTAACGTTATCGTTTAATCTGTCAGTTAGAATGAGAAGGAAAGTCGAGTTTGTTCTAGTAGTGAATAATTAATTGATTCAGTCTCGGAGTGGGTTGTAAAATTCAATATTTGAATTTATCGAATTGGAAAATAAATGTATGGGGTAACAGCGGCGCGGTTGAGGGTTAATTTATAGCCAAATGCGATAACGGAGCCAGGCCGGGGGAAAATGTTGCAAAATATGACGGAGCGGTTAAAAAACATGCTGCGAACTCGATTACATGGGTTATTAAGTGGATTCGTTTCCCCCGAGGTTTAGTGGACGGGTAACGACCCGCGGAACATCATCGCCCGGAATGTTCGTAAGAAAACAGCCTGCATGAAGGATGGGACAGATTCTTGCACCCCTCATTTCACTTTTCCGAGTGTATATCGACCCGTTTTTCAACGGACAATTAACTTTATTGTTATTCGGTCAAAGACGGAAGACTCGGTTTTTCTCTTTTTCGGCGACAAAAGGGGTCGGACAGTGTTGAAAGCTCGGATTGGGGTTGGGGGTTGAAGTTTGGACGCCTCGGGGCGACCAACTCCGCTTTGAATTTAAAAGTGTTCTCGAGGACAAGGAACTCGTTCATCACTCTCGTACAGCTCATGGCCCAACTCTCAACTCTCCTTCTTTGCCTTACTCTATTTTCTTGACAAAAATATTCTCCGTCATATTTTTGCCCTAGTTCATATCATTATAAAGTATTTATATTAAATACGGTTCTAGAACGTTTGTGCAATTTTTTAAAACCAGAAATCAGTATATGCCAAGGCCAGTATAACAAACAACAAAAACCGCAGTTGTATTCAAAATATAACACATGGAAATATAACGTTGTTTTTAAGTTTATTTAACCTTGCAAACTTATCAAAACAACGAAGAATTTTGTTATAAATCAACCTCATATAGAAGAAAAAAATAAAAATAAAATAACTAATAAACTAAATTGTGCTATTTTAGCTTAAAATCCCATTGCTCTATTGATTTTAATATAGTTATGTTTAGATAGTACATCATTTGCTTAGAACATTTTCTTGTTTTTATAAGAAGTAAAGAATCCTTTTAAATTTTTAAATTGAAATTCTACATTTTGACTATAGAGGTTCTCTATACTTGTTATTAAATCAATTAGATTTCGTGGTCTGATTGTCCAGATAACTTTTTTCAATTAATTAATCTTTATTTAAGGTATTGGTTAAAATGAAAATGTTAGTGTTACGAGCGGGATTCGAACCCAAGATCTTCGGCTAAATACGCCGCTGCTCTACCACTTGAGCTATCGTGACTTGGATCCACTCGGATACCAACTCCCATCTCAATCCAAATTTCGAATTTTTCCGTCCTTTTTGCCATTTTTCAAATGTCACTAAAGTTCTCCGTGGCCATTTCATTTGTAGCCGAGAATCGAATCCTGATTACACGACATTTGAGAAAAAAGGAGGGAAAATTCGAAAAGTTGTAGATTGAGATGGGGAGTTGATGTCCGAATAGATCGAAGTCACGATAGCTCAAGTGGTAGAACAGTGGCGTATTTGGCCGAAGGTCGTGGGTTCGAATCCCACTCGTGACACTAACTTTTTTATCCCAATCAATACCTCCCGTAAAGATTAATTAATTGAAATACCTTTTATTGTTAGGACTGCAATATGAATTGCGGGATCATGATAATTTTTCATATATTTCAATTTTTTCTATTATTGAATTTTAATTGAATAATTAAAATTAAATATAAATTAATAAATAATTGAATTTTATAAATATCGAATTTACCATTAATTATGTGAAATGGTGCAGAAAAATACCTCAACCTTTTCTCCGAGAGATTCCATACAATGAATATCCACTTAATAGTTGTTTATAACAACTTGTTATAAGTTAGCTTTCCTTAAAGGAAAGTTATATAAAAAAAAAAAAAAAAACAACTTGTTTGGGAACAGCTGCAGGAAATGTTATGACTCTAGAATAGTCCGCACTTATAAAAAAAATCATTAATTATTTTTCTTTAATTATCATGAATGGGAAGTTAATGACCAGAATTTAATAGAACTTCCATGCAGAATCGAGAATTTTAAAATGAGAAACCCCATAAAGAGAGTAGAGTTTGCTCAATTAAGTTTCAATAAAAGAAAATCGACTCACGTTTTTAATAAAATAATTCATGGTATCGTATAACGTTTTAAACAGTTCCAGTGAAAAATTACAGGACATAAATCGTTCAAAATTTCATTTCTGATAAAGCCAAAAGGACAATTCTCTTGGTGAAATTTCATTTTCATAAATTCAAAGTTCATTATCATAAAAAAGAAAGTCTCCAAGCGTTCCCTATCAACTCGTTCTTTTAATTGTGTAACTTTTGATCAATTATTGTTTTTTTTTTGTTTTTTTAAATTATGCCTAAAACTAAACTTAAAGGAATCTAGTAGGTGAACCCAAATGTGGCTTCCTTATTTTAAAGAACTACATTTGGTCTATTTTAGATTATGATAAATTCCAATATGAACATTAAAATGTTGGAAATGCAAAATACTGTTTTCGTTTGTTTGTAGTTTACATTAGATCCTTTGATTTTCTTATAGTATAATCTTGAGAATTAATTTTATATCTAACAAGATGAATCCTTTCATATAAATTCACTTTAAAAATCAAGAATTTTTATAAGGGCCTCATGATGCGATCCGTTGTTACGTTGTTGTTGGATGAGGTAAGACTAAAAATCTAAGTTGTTTATGCAATGTCATTTTTGAGACATGAAGTTGCTACATTGTCGTAAAAGAGAATGTGTTCATTTTAATTGAATTTTTTTGGAAAAAATCTTCTAATTTGTTTTCATGTCACTATTTTTGGTAAGCAGTTGGTTTTCCATTTGTTTTTGTGCGTCAAAAATATTCATCCATTTATATAAGTAATATTTTTATGTAATGTTTTGGATTCAAATTTTTCCTCTTTTTTGCCATTTTTCAAATGTGTAATCAGAGTTCGATTCTCGGCGACATATGAAGTGGGCACGGGGAGCCGTTAGTGAAGTTATGCTTCGTTTTACTTAGGTAAATCCACTATGTTTAGTGGTCTATTGAACAGCTCCCCGTGGCCAATTCATATGTCGCCGAGAATCGAATCCTGATTACACGACATTTGAGAAATGGCAAAAAGGAGGAAAAATTTGAGTCAAAACATTACATAAAAAGATTACTTATATAAATCGAAAGGTTGTAGGTTGAGATGGGGAGTTGGTGTCCGAATGGATCGGAGCTCAAGTGGTAGAGCAGCGGCGTATTTAGCCGAAGGTCATGGGTTCGAATACCGCTCGTGCCACTAACTTTTTCTTTTCAACCAAAACTTACATAAAAAGATTAATTAATTGAAAAAAAGTAATTTTGTCAATAGACTAAATATAATGGATTTATAATAATCTTAAATCTGTACATGCACGTACATACGTACGCAGGTGTACAGAGTTGAACCTATCATGTCTCGCAGTCCACTGGCAATTCCAACTTTCGCAATTCACAATAAATAATCGACAGCTTCTAGAATCACCTATATCGGGTGTTCGCAGTCCAGGGGCCGACCTCGATCTTATCCGTGCAGCCATCGTGGTTGTAAATTTTATCTCATGGAGTGAACATGTACGCAAATAACAATTTTCTTTATCGTGCCAACGTTTCGATCTTTATTGAGACCATCTTCAAGGCTCAAAGTGTCTCAGCACGACACATAAGAATGACACTTCTACACGGAAAACAAACACTTTCAGCCCTGAAGATGATCTCAATAAAGATCGAAACGTTGGCACGATAAAGAAAATGTTTTTCTAAAACCTACGTCACACCAGACCGCAACTCACTATCTCCGAATAATCTTCAAGTAACGGTCAATAAACACCAAACCTTTATAAAATGATGATACCAAGGCCACACAAGTGCTATATTTTACTCGTATAAAATATTATCTTTATGTTTGGGTTCAGCAGTGACAGATGCTGTCAGATTTTAACAGATTTTAAAAAACGTATTTTCCTTCGATATTTGGTGGTGTAAATGAAAATATTATTGATAGAGTAAGAAGAAAAAACCCTTCATCAAACGTCAATTGTTTCCCAAAACTATGAAAATATTTTTACAATTACATTTATAAAGGCGTTTGGAAAAGAAAGACGGTCTAGACTGTCAACATGACATGATCAGAATTCGTGCCACTTATTGTTTCAATGCTCAGATTATATCCGAGGAAAGTATGAGAGTGGGATGTGAGTAAACAGAGCGATATATCAAGGATAAGAGAGTGCGCAAGTTTTCCCTGGGAATGATGATTTCCTGCTCCTTCTCTCCGGCTCCTTCGCCGCGTTTAACAAATCAGTCAGAGAAACAACTGTGAAAAGGGAAAAAGCAGGTTCAAGCAGGTCGACTGCCGGACGAAGTTGTCGCCTGTGAAGTTTCTGGACTAATTGTTGTGCGAGTAAGTGCCGCCCGTTTTAATCTGCTGTCGGTAAATGATTTAACTCCGCCGGCCCCGAGGGTGTTCGATAAGAGTTCAGCTTGGTAAACTTTCTCCTTTCCTTATTGTTTCATCATCTATTAAGTCGTCTCATTAGAAGAAAACGATTTCCGAATCTTCTCTTCATTATTTGCGGGCCGAAGGATTGTCCAAATACTCCAAACCTGCCGAACAAATGGTTCCAATTAAACAAAGCCAGCAAAAACAGTTTTAAACGACTATTGACTGATTTAAATATATTTTTTGTGATTGACAAAATCGTAAGTGTTGTATAACACAAACAGTTAATCGAAATAGACTAATAAAAAAACCTTATCATAAACCACTATTCAGAGCACAATAGTTTTTTTTCTCAGAATAAATAAATGAATTCACAAGTAAATGATTGGAGCAGTTAAAACATTATACACTGACAGGCATAATATAACTTGATTTGTATATAATTGTATATATTAATAAAAGTTTTACAATTTTTAACGTTTAATAACTGAGTCTTTGTCTAAAAACGAAAAAAAAGTAAATTGCTCAGGAAAATTAACAATAAATTTCAAAAAAAGACGGACAGATAAAATTTGTTTTAATTTTTCGTTAGATATTTAACCAGGCTTTCCTCCTCTTGCCTTAATTACATCTCAAAGACGCCTCGGCATATTTTCGACCAATCTGGAAATGCCTCTTTGCTGGAGGTTAGCCCATTCTTCACGAAGAATCCTTTTAAGATCGTGTAGTGTAACAGGAAGTGATGACCGTGCCATTATTCGTATTTTAAGGTCACCCCATAAATGTTCGATGGGGTTGTCAGCTTTGCTCTATCCTGCGACGGACTTCGGTTACCTAAACTTACCTTAAGTCCGAGAAATGGCTCGCAGTTTCCAAAGCCCACTTACAGCGAAATCAGCAGAGTGCGCTGTGATGAAAGCGTGGGGGAATTAAAATAAAGAAAAGTAAAATAAAAAGCAAAAGTAAAACAAAACCATCTTGACAAAAATAAATTTATTAACTCAATGGTAAAATTTATACAAACTAAAAGTAAATAGGCCTCAAACCTTCTTGTGGCAATTAATAATTAATAATTGATAATTGAGCGAACGGAGGAACTTAATCGGTGGAGACAAAAAGCACTTACGGTTTAATCAGTTAGAGAAGCTAGGAGCAGTCCGCTGCAGAGATCAGGAGCCGAGTGCTTATTAGCCCGAAATTTGATTGACCTACCTTCTGTGTTGGAAGGGGACATTTGTCCCACCTAAACGTGTCCGTAGGCGACCCCTAGAGCCTCGTGACAGGGTTCAAACCGTAGCCAGAATAAGACCCTAATGTTATGCTGTTGAAGGTACGTTTGTACTATGACATGCGGACAGGAATTAACGTGCATTAGAATAGGATTGTAGCTGATTTCATCGAGGATAGAAATGTATGATGTTCCCAAATATCATTCAGTGTCCGTCAAAGACCATCCACAAACAACAACCAACTCGCCATTGGCATTACCGCCCACATCGTCACTGAGCTAGGTGGAAAAGTTGGCTCGGGGAAAAATTGCATGCTTCGTACGATGGTAGGACCCAGATCCTCGAAAACGACTAAACCTCTCGCAGTATTTCGTAGGGAACTCCGATGGCAATAGCCGCATAACTAATGGAACGTCCATCATGAATAAGTGCCACACCACGCGCTACATCCTCAGCACTAAGTGGCATTTTCAAGTTGAAAAAGTGAAATTACGAAAACGAAGATGAAAACTAAACAGTTTAATGCTTCAGAATTCAAATGAGACTAAATTTCCATGATTTACATGACATTTTAAATTCCGTAAAATGGGGAAAAA
Organism: Cimex lectularius; assembly: GCF_000648675.2. Lineage (NCBI taxonomy): Eukaryota > Metazoa > Arthropoda > Insecta > Hemiptera > Cimicidae > Cimex > Cimex lectularius. The sequence goes on from NW_019392811.1 coordinate 934,678, forward strand.
ATCAGTTGGGTGGAATTTTTTGCCTAGTGTATTTCGGCGCAAGTTGCGTTTTGCATTGCTAAACATCGTAAACCATGTAGGGTTCCAATCTTCGTAGAACTCATTAGACAGGTGAAAAAAGAAAACTAAATGCTAAACGCACCGGTTTGCTAAATGCTAAGAATGAAGAAAACGATTAACACGGAAAACTATTGTAAAAGCGTTTTGGGTTTAAGGTTATTGAGCACATGGCCAGCATAACACATTTTCGACGGAGAAAACAGTCATCTCGCTAAAAATCCATTTAACTAAAGGTCCAACTATTTTTGTTATGAATAACAATTTCTTAGAGGTACATTTGTGATCAAAGAGAATATATTTGAAAGTAAAATTAGAGCTATTTACAGAAACTATGTACAAAAGATTAAAATTAATGAGGGAGAGAGAGCGTCGAACCCCGTCGCCTCCGGTTGGACTGCTATGATTTTTTCGCCTGTCTAATGACCTCGACGAAGATAGGACACCTACATGGATTATCTGCAGGGATTAACAAACATCATTTCTTCATAGTAAACAAGTTAAACGGTATAAAAATGGACTCGAATATGTTTTATCATTTACGATTTGTACTAAAATTGTTGTATCCTGCTGTAAGAAATAATATTTTAAAATATATTTTAAGAGAAAAGCTAAATCGGGTAGAAAATAAATAAAAAACCTATTATAAGATTTCGTATTATGTCACTTACTGTCGGTGTCGCTCAAATCGAAACCAATTTATCCAAATATTATCTTTCAATTACTTCAAAGATGACGTTTAAATTTCATTATCGTCACTTTGTCCTAAATCCAACGTTGTAAATGTTTAAAATTTTCGATTTATTTACATTTTATAACCTTGGCCATTTTTTGTTAGTACAAACCGCTAATATTTGTGACAGATTATCGTATGATTTATAGGTGGACGTAAATGTTTCAAGATATTACGTGAGTATAGATTAAATAAATCCAATTTAAAAAATGAAATAACCCTATTTTTCAAACAATATTTTATGACGGAATATTATTGTTTTTATTAAAAGTAGGTCATTTATACATGTGTTTTTCTCGTTGATTCATTAGGATTATATATTTTTTAATAAATTTAAAATGCGAATCTTGATCAGCATTGTAAACATATTTTTTCCATTTCACTTTATAAATAATTCAAATTGCGTAGCCCCCTAAACAAAACCAATAAAGCAATATTTAATTAAACTGTGAATTTTATTCAACATGACGAGCTTTTATCAAATCACTAATTCATGGAAAAGCACATGCCGAATTTTACGTGTAAATGTTGTATTGAACCGTTTGTAATTTGGGCTCTTTGAAATATAAAGTATTAAATCGTAGTTTTGAATGAATTAAAAACACAAAACAAATAATTAAAGTTTGTTATATTCCAGCTTTTAATTTCTTAGGTGGAAAACGATTTTCTGGAAAAGAATTACCCACACGAATTGATAATGACAAAAAATTTACAGAGCACTTTTAAAGTGTATCGACGTTACGAATATTTTCCTTAAAGAATGGATTCGTACAGGGTTGGAATAGAGTGCTGAATCTGAAACGTATACCAAGGAGCAGGAGGCTGTCTGCTGCAGTAATAATTAAACCGTACAGGAGGAAACCTTGAGAGGAAATCCTCTCATAATTAATGAACGTCGAGGCTTATTTGATATAAATTATTCGCCGGTTACAGTGAATGAGCCAAGTGACACAAATGATGGCTGGAGCTTTGAAACTCCTTTGATTTAAGCTGAGTGGTCGCTTTTGTTGAAAACGCTTCGATACCAGGCCTCTCGCCGACAGGGGTGACATGACATATTAATTGTATTCGGTACAAAAAAATTAAAATGTTGGTTTTGGCAAATTTGAAAATTCCTATTCATGAGAATATTCAATTTCTTATCGTGTATATTGACACATATGACAATATTGGATTTTAACTGGCAAAACGAACAATAGTGATTTTGTTGATCCGCTAATTTATGCTGTTTTATTTCGAAGGATTGCTTGATCTATTGTTATTTATTGCTAAGCTTTTAATAAGTGCTCTTTGGATCGTGTGAAAGTTAGTTTTCCTTTATTATAAATATATTTCAAATTTCGGGCTAGGTTGATATATATATATATATTGAGTATACTGAAGGAAGTTATGCCAATGACCTACAGTATAAAACGTTTGTCATGGAATTTTTGGTATTTTCAAATGGTGGTAAGTCTGTAACATGATTCACACAATATACAGTTTTGAAACGGTTTTACATATTTGGGAGTTCGTTTCAGTTCTTCAGGTAAGTTTGCTAATGTTTGTAAACATTTCTCGAGCAAAAATGCTTCATCTACCTAGGTTGTTTTGGGAAATCTGAAAGCTTGTAAAAGTGATGTCTAGAACGCTAGAAATATCATATATGGTCCCCTTTCTAAAAGTGTGCTATTATGCTATATTACTAGACGAGATGATCTAGTCGGAAGCCTTTATTCGTTAGCTTGCAACTCGCCACTCAACCGATAGGTGAAACTCGAAAAACCGGTTAAAATACATACTTTTTCAAAGTTTTTCTGACTTTTGATATTTCGGTAGTTTTAGATAGTATTTCTACATATTATGACCAATTTTTGTCAAGATTGCTACAAGAGAGCAAGTTCAACTACCAGGAAGCCTCCATTTGCTAACTCGCAACCCGCCCCTCAACATATGAACTGAAAATACATAATTTTTCAAATTATTTTGCGACTTTTGATAATTCGTTAGTTTTAAAAAGTAGTTCAAGTAGAAATTTGGAGCCAATATATGAATGCTTGCTTGAGTGGATTACTATCACTAAAACTAAAAACTATTACTCTACCTCTAAATAAATACACCTGATGTATATGTCATTTTGAAAACTGGTCCATAAGTAGAAAACACGTAGATATCAAAATAATTTTTAAAAAATGTTAAACTTCTTACTGGTTTTTCTGACGAAGATAAAACGGAAGAACTAGTCGCCGAAAATTATACAATACCGTACAATCGTTTTACCAATCAAAAGATACTTATAACAATTATCTACAGATATATGAATACAATTTCTTATGTCGTTGCCCACCAGTCCAGGTTTTTCTCCAGGCATTTCCGAGACGTTCCATCACATCTTTCGAACAGAACCTCGATGAAAGGGTAACCAAAAATCAGACTTTTAGAGCTCACGACGTAGTACAATTATACGACTCCAACCGATGGCAGATCGCATACCATTCAGCCGAGTACACGCTGCAACGCAGGGTCCACAAAGTTAACACTCCTCGGATGTACTCATCCCTTTATGATATATTACTTAAATGCTATTATTCTATGTTTTTAAGCATAAATATTATATTTATTAAATTCACTAATTTCGTGATCCGCTTGACCAATTAATACATTACAATTAATTAAGGTTTTTTTAGTTGAGATGAAAAAAAGTTAACGGCACGAGAGGCATTCGANGAGTGGATCGAGGTCACGATAGCTCAGGTGGTAGAGCAGCGGCGTATCAAGCCGAAGGTCGTGGGTTCGAATCCCTCTCGTGCCGTTAACTTTTTTTCATCTCAACTAAAAAAACCTTAATTAATTGTAATTATATTTATTAAATTACGTAATTTTTTTAAATATGGTTAATTGTGTATATTTCTGTTTATTTATCACTATTATGACGGTTTTTTTAACTGAATTAAAAAAAGTCTTAATAAATGTAGTATTGTCTTTCATTACCGAACCAATAGGGTGGTTCCAAGAAAATAATTTAATAAAAATATAGAATATAATATGTTTAGACATAGTTAAATATGTTTAAGTATGCTGAATCAGAGAAAATCAAAAAATTAATTAATTTGGAATTATTTTTTGATAAAGGTAGTTGTAATGTATTAATTTAAGTACAATCTACAAGAAAGATACATTTCAGGAAGAAAATGTTATTGGGTCTTTGACATTTGATTTGATATTAAACTCATTTTTTTTTGGATTGAAATAATGATCTGTTATGTAGTCATGGCCTTGCGATGGTAGCATACTTTTCAATGCAAAGGTCTGAAAGTCATTCCGAAAATTGAACACCTAATTAAAAAATTAATTACAAATGCATTTGCGTTATGTAACTTTTGTCGGTAATATGAATCTGATTGTTTTATTCCCTGTTTTCAATCGATTACGTCTACAGCGGAAAAGTGAGATGATGGTGAAAAGTCAACGGAGGCAGAAGCTTAATACCTTGTTGGTCGGCCATCTTGTAATCTGCCGGCAGCTTTCTCTGCGCCATTATTCAACTTTTAATTAAACGACAAGAATTCAAGAGATCAAAGAGCCGACCGACTTTTAACAGTGTATTTTTGACGGCGACGGCCCCCGGAGGATGATGAGAAGAGGCGAAGGGGAGAAGGATTATTATCCACGATGAAGGAGTTTGGCGAAATTAAAGTAGTTTCATTTAACGCCCTTTAATTTTTTATTAGAGTAAAAGAAAAAAAAAGCAAATGAGTAAATTAGGATGCTCTCACCCTTTCGAAGGCCTGATGCACAATTACGTAATACGAATTTCATGGGCTTTCGGCAAAGATGATTTTTTATGCAGCTAATGACTTAAAGTCTTTCATTTATGTTTATACACTTTTTTACGGTAATTGAACCCCTTTGAACAATTTTCTTTAACTTAATAAATAACTTCACAATCTACCTACCATTTTGAAGACTCGTTTTCAAATTTATTTTGATCCTTAAAAGCTTTTCTTAATGCTATCAATAACTTTAAAAAATACAAACTTATATTTAATAGACAAACGTATGTTTTTTTTTTTAATAAAAAAACCGTGTGTTTTTATTCTAACGTATAATTGGAATTACAGAGTTCTCGTATAACAATAAAAACATACACATTTATACAAAATAAAACAATACAAGAAGCTTCTCACATATTTATACTGCTGACCTGCCGATACTACCCAACATCATCTTTATAACGTAACTCCAATCTTACTGAAACCATCTTCCATAACCAGGAGCAACTCGAACTCATTTCAGGGTGGCGGAAAGCGCGATATATGAGTGAAGGAGAAAACATTCAGAAAAATTACGTTCGCGTTAATCAAACTGCCTTGCCCATGTTGGTACATTAGCAGTAAAGAACTACTGTCACCTACACAAGCAAATATTAGACTGACATAGAAGCCTCACACAAGACTCAAATGACAAGAACTGTTAGATGATGTAAACAACTACAAAGACGTACGGGATCGAAATCAAACATGGCGGTAAAGAACAAACTAACACTATAGAAAACATTGTTTTGACCTGCTTGGCCATAGTGAACATGCTGTGAGGTACCACCCCAATCTATCTAACATCCAACGAATCCAAGCATTAAAAAAAAGTCTTTCGGATAATTCTCCAAACCTTAACTAAGTCTCCAACTCCACCATCCACAATGACCTTAATATTCCCTTCGTCTCGATCGGTTTCCCTACCGTACCCCTACTGCTCAAGCTTTCTCCACTACTCTCATTCCAAGAGCCCTACACGTCTTCTCAAACGACGATGCCCCAAGCCATCCTCTCCCTTAAACCAATTACAAATTGAATGCTAGCATTGGCTGGCTTCTTACAAGATGTGTCCTCCGGGTACCTGTGCAGATACCTGTCCAAAATATAGTTGCATGTATAGATAAGATTATGCCGGTATTAGCTTTGCTTTGCTTACAAAATTTAATAAATGCATCCCTAATATATTTCAGAACTATCAATATGTTTTCCGCATTGTACAAGTACTGATATGCGTGTATAGGGGGAGGAGTCTGTTGTAAACTTAAGAAAATTTTCTGCACAATCTGGAGCCTGCTAATAATGGTCCTGCCCATCGAGAAGCATCGGCCTTATTACTAACTGCTGATGTTGATTGGCCGGTGACATGCTGGACTGGAAAAAGATACGCGAGTAGCCACATTGTTAGGGAGTAAAGATGAGTTTTTTGGTCCATTATCATCTTAGGACATTTAAGGGACTCAGACCACGAAACAGTCATGCCTTCATTTTATTTTTCGTACAGTAACAGTTCACGCTTGATAGCAACTGTCGCCTTTGATTTATTATGATTAATTATAATTTTCCGAATTTCCCAACGGATTCAGAAACTTCATACGCAGCATATTGAGTGTAGAGAGTTTATTTCCTTTGAATAAACAAGGAACAGAATAGGTCTAGATACTTGAGGACATCAGCAGGAATGTCGCTTGTTTGGGAAAGAGAATGATCGAAAGGGAACGCGGAATTATCAGGACAAGACTTGGGCAAGTTCTATTATCTAAGAAGGAAAGTCACATTTCATCTTTTTATTGGCTATACCACAATGTCAAATAATGTTACCTTTCTATCTATCCCAATACTATCAATAGCAACTATTCAGTTGATTCTTCTATACCCAATACTATTGAAACAATTTCCAATATCCACATACTCGTTGAGAAAGAATAGGACAAAAGAACAAGATTTATGTATAATAATAAAGACGGAAGTTTATGGGCCGACAAACAGCTGAGGTCATCACCGGTCCTCTGCGTGATTTCCTTCTTTTTCTTTTCTTTCGGGCGTATTTTAAACTGCAGCCATTTGAGCGTCTCGATCTGGTTACTGACTCTCTGCTTTCATATGTATACAACGTCAATATCCTAAAACGCTAGCCCCTCGTTTGTACCTCAGGTTGTCAAATACAGAATAGAAACAAAACATACATTACATACATATAGAGCACCACAAACAATAATGTCTGGTACTCCTTCAGAGTGCTCGATATCGGGGCGGGGTTGAACCCACTCCATTCTCGCTAATAAATTACTTTTACCCTGCAGACGTCACACACCCCAGAATGCTCGATAATCCTCAGAGTACTCGATGTTCATCGGGGCGGCATTGAGCTCATTCTCGCTAATAATTTACTTTTAATCTCCAGACATCACACACGCACCACCATATTTATAAACGTGGTTCCCAATTAATGAAATTGAATGATTCAGTATTATATCTCAGCCCCACCATGAGACGTTTTTACGGAAAGTCCCGTTACTGAAACTTTCCAATGGTTAGGAATGTTAAAGTCAGTTTTGTTCAGATCGAAAGCAAACTAAAAAAGAAAAAAAAGAAAGATTTATTAATTAGGTAAATTTCAGAAATCTTATTTAACCTTTTGTTTGGTCTGCCTTTTCTTCCAGATAACCTAGTACGCGTTGTGGAGTGAGTGAAATGTTAGTGGTTTTCATGTTAAATCATTTCCTTTGTCATTTTAAGCTAATGCTTGAACGGCTTTTGTGATGGATCGAGCTCTCGCATGGGAAGCCCTTCTCTGGAGGATAATGGGCCTTTCATTTAATCCTTTGGGTCAACTGGGCCAGTTAATGATCACAGACTGACGGCAAAACGAACCTTAAACCTTTGTGATTTACACTCGCAACCTTTTTCGTTAATAATTTAGACGGGTAAAGGCAGAATGTAAAACAAAAATCAAAATGTCATAGTAAAGCCAGTCTTATTCCCAGTGAAACAAATGTTTGTTTATGTTCTTTCTATTTCTCCATCGTGATTTCCAGCGATGTTTTCGTTTTATTTTCTTAAATAATTTAACTGTAGCATGTACATAAAATTACAATATTTATTAAAAATTGTTACTAATATAATTTTTTTCTACCGGCCACAAACTGATCATGCCGTATGATCATCAGTTCAGTACCGTATCATATATCAGTTAAGTAAACCATTATATGACCTGCATTATAAATAATGATGTGTGGATATATATATAGTTCTTCGAAAGAAAATCTCCATTATCTCCACATATATTGGTTCACCACTTCTCCAGATTAGCGTTTATATTATCTACCTCAAGTGGACAAAACGCAAACAACTTTATACACCTCATGAAGACTTTGAGGACTACATCAACCCTACCTTTTGAATTTTCCCCCCTTTTTGCCACTTTTCACTGCCATTCGTTCTGCCATTAATTTGTCTCATTGTTTTTACCAATAATATTTGCTTATGCTATGTTTTAAATTGGGAATATCAGATAGAGGTAAACACACTTAATCCTTAATCCAAAACAAGGATAAAGGTTTTTTCAATTCTTACTTTTTACGAAATTTAAAACGTTTCTCCAGTTTGATGTGAATTCTGAAGCAATAAGCTGTTTGGTTTTCTTAATTGCAATTTTTTAACTAAACGATGTTGCGCGTGGTGTGCCACTTATTGATGATATGTTTGTAACGCTGTAGATGTGTTATTGTATGCTAAAGTATAAGCTTCTACTGTCGTATGCCATGATCGTTGTTTTTCAGTGTCATTGTTTATTCCGTACCTAATACGATCTACAAACGTCTGAAGGACGTCTTTCATTAAGTCCGTTAGACTGGAAATTTAGTGAAGTAAAAAACAGATAACCAGCTTTTGAAGCAACGTAGTCCTGAAACTCTAAAGACTTAACATCATATGATCGGTCTGAAGTTTTTCAACTTTCTTCTTCTTGAGGTGTATAAAGTCGTTTGCGTTTTGTCCACATGAGGTAGATATAAACGTGAAGCTTGAGAAATGGTGAAACAATATGTGGAGATATTCTTTCGAAGAACTATATATATATATATTACGTTACAATATTCATTACAATTTATATATACATATATAAATTGTAAGGAATACATTTGATTTCTCTTTTGTATGAATATGTTGAAATATATCAAACAAAGCTTGGCATAAAATAAGCGTTTTATTCTGGTTGATGATCTCACCCTGGTCCTCATAATCATTACTTCTAATGCAGGTCAATTTCATATAATGGTTTACTTAACTGATATACAAGTGGGTGGAATTGTTTACCTTTCAGTATATATAGCAAATTTACGACATACACGAACATTTTATTTTCTCCACAACTTGGTTATCTGAAAAAAAAATCAACCAAATAAAACGTCAAATTAAGTTCTGAAGTTTATTACCTCATCTTTCGTGAAAGTGTTTGCTTCCGATCTGAACAAAACTGACTTTAACCTTCCTTAATATCGGAAAATTTCGGTGACGGTACTTTCTGTAATAAGGTCTCAGGGTGTAGGAGGAGCAGGGACATAATACAGAATCATCCAATTACATTAATTGGGATCCACGGACGGCAAATCTAATCACTTGTCAAGATGGGTGTCTTAATGAACTCACCAGGCAGGCAACCCAGCCGTGCTAATCCCAAGGAAACTACCAAGCTCCAAAATAGATTTAACGGAACAAGCAAACGCAAACCCCAAAAAATAACAGAAATTACTATTTATATTTGTATATAGAATGCGTAAGATATCGACAAACGACTGTGGAAACAAGTTTAAATGGTCACCCAACAGTGGACTTTTCAAAATATTTGTAACTTTTGGAACTTGAATTGTTAGAAAACAATTTTTCAACTTCATAGAAATATACAATTGCATTAATTTATTTTTTCAAATGAGGTTAAATTTTTTTATGTTAAACAAAATCTCTGCCGGTGATTTGAGTGTTGAAATTTATTTTTAGTGATTATTTAGAGATCGTGAGGAGCGGTCCTGGTGTGACGTAGATTTTAGAAAAACAATTTCTTTATCGTGCCAACGTTTCTATCTTTAGTGAGATCATCTTCAGGGCCGGTGATTTATAAACAATTTTACAAATACATGTAGGGTGTGGAAAAAAATGAATTTATACAATGCTAGAAATTTTAGATTTAATCAAAGAATTTGTACTCACTCAAACTGTTTGTTTTCTGCGTAATTGTGTCATTCTTGTGTCTCGTGTGGAGAGTGCCAGTGGGATCTTGATGTTTTATGTCTATATACGTTGGGGAAGGAAGTCGGTATGGAAGGACATTTTTATATGAGGAGTCGGGTTCTTTGAGGTGAAAGGAGCCGTCAATGGGAAAAAATTGGTAATGGTTCGGCCTGATTATCCTTTTATGATTATATAGACGGGGATAATTAGGGAAAGAAACCCCAAATTAATGGAGAATTAGAATATGTAGAATTTTGTTGGTATGTTTAATGTGTGGAATGTGATAAATGTTTTGTGTGCTATATCTTTTTTGTGGTGTAATGATGATATATGTATGTTATCGATATTGAATTTGATTAATGATATTGGCGTTGCTGCGACTGAGTTTACATGCGTCTGTTCTGCAATTGATGCTATGTTTATCCCAGCTGATGTAAACCATTTCTAAGAAATTACGTTTATGTTTGTTTTGTTCTGTATGTAATATTTTTGGATTTTTGAAGTCGAAACATTTCTAAGAAATTACGTTTATGTTTGTTTTGTTCTGTATGTAATATTTTTGGATTGTTGAAATCGAAATTGTGTTGGTGTTCAAAATGATAGGTAGCCAGTGCTGTAGGATTGTGTTTGGGTTTCTTTCAATCATAGACATGATCTTACCCAAATATTGGGATGTAATAGCAATGTAAGTTGCCGGATAATTTAAACAATTGATTTTGAAAATTACGTCAGATTTATTTGTTACTGGTGCGATCTATAATTTTAGAAAAAAAGTGTGTGAACTGTTTTATAGATTTTGAAAAAATCATTAACTACCGGTCACTAAACACCACACATTTATTTTTAGTGGTGTAACTTGAAATCATTTTCATATCACATTCGTTACTCGGGGAATTTAGTCTTCGGTTTAGGTTCGTCGAAACCCAAATTGCTTTATTCGATATTTTTCAAATATTACAAAAATATTTGCAACCTTCAAACCTTAATAGCCTAAAGCCAGGAACACATTTACCGGATGCTTCGCCATGCGACGCTACCCGATGCTACCCGACGCCTTGCCACGTTTTGGTGGGGTGTGCACATCTATTCGACGCAAGCACACGTCGCGTACAGTCCACAGCGTTTATCACAATAATCACTATCACAATCGCAACGCATCTTTTGTTCTTAATGCACTATTTTGAGCAAAACCTTGTAATAAATTGTTAGTTAAATTTTATGAGCACAACCATCTAATAAATTGTTTGTTAAACTTAATTGTTTTAAATAAAGTTACTCCTAACCATCATAATTAAACAATGTTTATAAAAACTTATGCATTTTTGATCTCGTTTAATTTGGTTTACATTAAAATAACATGTTGTAATTAATATAACGACAAAATTACATGTACTTAGTTTGAAATAAACTACAAAAAATATGAGTGTCCTGTTCTGATGCTACCCGACATTACAAAATGGTGTAATTTTACGAGCAAAACTATGAAATAAATTGTTAATTAAATTTTATGAGCAAAACCGTGTAATAAATTGTTCCAATTTTAGTATATGTACCGCCGAAGCGAGTACAATAAATTGTTAGTTAAATTCATTATGTCAAAAAATCGTATTCCGGTGTTTTGATTAATTTTCTACCAAACCATTAAAATTAATTTTTTAAATAAAAACTAATTAATTTTTAATCACAGTTAATTTGTTTTATATTAAAATAAGTATGTTGTAATTAATATAACGACAATAATACATGCATTTTGAATAAAAATATGAGTGTCCGGTTCTTTTGTCTTCGACTGTACTCGATGCGACCCGACGAAAATCTGGATCGCAGTGCGTCGGGTAGATGTGCACGGGGGTAATGCAACCTTATGGAAAATCGGAGTTTGGATTTGCGTCGGGTAGCATCGGGTAGATGTGCACGGGGGTAATGCAACCTTATGGAAAATCGGAGTTTGGATTTGCGTCGGGTAGCATCGGGTAGCGTCGCATTGCGTAGCATCGGGTAAGTGTGTTCGTGGCTTAAATGTTGTCGGTAGCAGAGAGAATACGAGTCCGTGTGTTTGACAGTGTTTCTCCTTTTCCTGGATTTGGTAACATAATGACTACTACAAATATTCAGAAACTATAAAAATATACTATTTTAATAGTAGTATTAATTTCCTTACATTAACTAACTCTTGTTTTGGTAATTTTTCATGGCGTATTTTCAGCAGGTATATTTTAATTTATAAATTATATTGTTATTAATAGAAAATTGAACATAACACTATCAGCAAAAGAGTGTGAGAAAGAGTGTGAGAGATAGGAAGGTACATAAATACACATACAAATAGGTAGACCGAGAGAGAAAAAATAAATAGACGCAATGAAAGAGAGGGACAAGGAGAGAGAGAGAGAGAGAGAGAGAGAGTGAGAAAGAGAGAGATTGGACGAATGAAAAAGAACGACAATAAGATTTTGTCAAGGTTATTAACATATGGATAATGTAAATTTTACCCGCGACTTTATCCACGCATAAATCTATTTTAATGTACCTTTTTAATGAGACACTTGTTTGGCTCTCTAATCTAATGTCTCGTTTCTCAAATAGTTCACTTCTTCAGTTCAATTCGGTCTATACATGGTAAAAAAATTGTCCAAATGATCCCCTTAGGGATGGCTATCCATGCCCATATAGGAATGCACTGTCGAAATTTCAGCCCTCTTGATCCAGCGGTTTGGCCTGTGCATTGTCTGTCAGTCAGTCACATAACTGTAATATTAGTCAGGGATTTAGCCTTCTGTGGAACCTTAAGGACATTCTACCCAGTACCTTCTACCTAATTCTAAATCGTATCTGACCGTTATTTTAGAGTTAGACAGAGTACAGCGATATCCTGTTTATATCTAAGGTGGCGTCCCACAAGGAAGCATTCTTGGACCTCTCCTTTATACCATATGTACCGCCGATATTCTTATCCTTCCAGAAACAATTCTCTGCGATATTGCTTTCGATCCTTTCCCCCCATAATGATCTAGTTACTGCAAACAGAATCCTCAAAACCATTTGCGTTTGATGAAAAAAGTATTGAATTAAAATAAAGAAGGGCCAGTACATTAACTTTACACTCAGAGTTACTACCGCCTGTTTCCTTTAACGGGATTTCACTACCCCATTTTGAGCACGTACCTTCTTTTGACTTCATCTGGTCAAACGACTTACTTGGAATCCGCAAAACTAACTAAACAGATTACAACTGTTATCACCACTTCTCGACAGAGATTCCAAACTTCCTCTTAACTGCAAAACATTGATATAAACATGTTTCTCATTCCTATGAAGACTTAAGTTATCGAACTCTGGGGATCGACCAAGAATTCAAACTCCCAACCCATACTAACATTCAAATCAAAATCTTAGGAAAAAATTTAAGAATAACGTAGATCTTAGTATGGCTGAATGAAAAAACAAATTCACTTGTTATCTGCCACGCGTTCGATTTTTTTAAGGTCACCATTAGGGGCAAAGATCTTAAAGATGTCTATAAATTGACATAGATAATTTTTTAATAGATTTTTCAAATTCCTGTAAACTCGGTCTCAACAATGCCAAGGCTGTAACAAGACTGAATAAGAAAAATCAATCGTTTTCCACGACTTCCAATGCCTTAGTCCACTGAAAATACACTCCGACGACTGAAACTGATTTTTTCCTTCAAATTATTTTCAATTAAAATTCCATAGGCTATGCCGGTATTCCTAAAAGTGATAGCATAGCAAATACGACTCGAACGCATTAACCGCTCGACCACGGCGGCTGTTGTAACAGGATTTGATTAAATTGATTCCTACAACGTCAGTTTTTTGCCAATTTGAATAAATCAAAATAGGTTTAGTCCTCTTTTAGCTGGGATTTGATTTGAATCCTACGACCCTCTGGCGAGGCTGGCAACAAATTGAAAATCAAAACATTCGTGACATACCGGGAAACATTTTCAAAAACCCCCTGCCTCGCCCCGAGCTAATATGACAAAACAAGGTTTGTGAAATTGTCGGAATTAAACCTCATATCAGGCTCAATGACGTTTGTCAGCCCGTCATCCAACACTGCTGGTACTCGGTGAAGGAACGGCATGTAATTGGAAACTATGTGTCATACAAATGAGATTTCCCTGGGACATAAATCCTGTTTTCACCCCCGCCTCACAATTAACTTTGAAACTTTACACTTGCTTAATACGAGGAAAATGAAATTTTAAGAAAGCTGTTTCTAACGAGGCTCTTGCAAGTTGCTAATGAGAAAAAATAAAAATATTTTAACGAAAACTTTACACAAACCATGGAAAAGTGAAAAACCTCTGATTAAAACAAAATTAAGAATAAAGTACTTGAAGCTATAAATCTTGGAAATTATGAAATATTTCTTCATAAAACAAAATTCATTTCTGTTGATTCAATTATATATTATTGAGTTTATATAAAGAATGGGTGCCAATAAAAAAACATTGATGGTTGATGATGGATTATCATTGGAACCTCACCATCGAAGATGGTACGACCATCTACAGTCTACACATCGAAGACTTTTTGAGTACTCATCACTCAAACCACAATTATTTTCCTATGCATACATTATTTTTATGTGCCAGTTTAGATGCATAAGCTAATTTTTCAAACTTCGCCATTTTTGAACATTTATTAGGAACTTGTTTAATAGAAATTATGTTTATTTTTTTAGTAACACTTATTAGGAATGAATATTGCTTTGGTTTCATTTACAGTTATATAAGGATATCTCGGTTCCTGTTAATAAAAGACGTCTATTGCTAAAGTATTTTGTGCCTGTGAATTTTATTCAAAATACCTCCCCGCTTTTTTTGATATTTTGGAAAACATCCGTAATCCACCCAAGCCCATTTCCTGTCCCTTGATCAAAAATAGTAAAGGTTCAACACGTACGTAACTAAAATCAACTGTATAGATTATTTATTAGAATTAATGTATCCAAATGTTACAATGAAACATTACCACATCTTCTCGGGAACGCAATTTTAAAAAAACGTAGCTTTAACGCCAATTTATCCTCTAAATCAGGGGTGCTCAAACTTGAACTGCTGGCGATCTACCTCAATATTTTTAGACTACTTACGATCGACTCTGAGAGGCTGCAAGTGTGTGTGATGCAGGGTTGTCGTACATACACGATACACCCTACCTACCTAGGTAGGGTGTACCGTAGCATATATAGATATTAGCTTTCTGCACAATATAGGTACATTATTTTAGTCAAGGTTTGGGTTAGGTTTAGTTAGGTTCTTCTCTACAATATCAATGAAAAAACTCATAGTTATTCAAAATTGCGAGTTTATTGGTTGTTACAAAACAAAAGAGTTACATATGGTGTTAAACTTAACTAAGGAGTGGCTTTGGATGTTGAAGCGTGGCACTGCATGT